>NW_028225182.1:47974831-48549831 GCF_052327205.1 Somniosus microcephalus | reverse complement strand
AAACTACTAGGCACTTGGTCTAAGCGTTAAACAAAGCTTTAATCATAGAAGCATAGAAGATAGGAGCAGGAGTAGGCCATTCGGCCCCTCGAGCCTGCTCCACCATTCAATGAGATCATGGCTGATCATCCAAATTCAGTACCCTGTCCCTGCCTTCTCCCCATATCCCTTGATCCCTTTAGCCTTAAGAAATATATCCAACTCCTTCTTGAATATATTTAATGAATTGGCCTCAACTGCCTTCTGTGGTAGAGAATTCCACAGGTTCACCACTCTCTGGGTGAAGAAATTCCTCCTCATCTCTGTCCTAAATGGCTTACCCCTTATCTTTAGACTGTGACCCCTGGTTCTGGACTCCCCGACCATTGGGAACATCCTTCCTGCATCTAGTCTGTCTAGTCCTGTCAGAATTTTATAAGTTTCAATGAGATCCCCTCTCATTCTTCTAAACTCCAGCGAGTATAAGCCCAATCGACCCAATCTCTCCTCATACATCATTCCTGCCATCCCAGGTATCAGCCTGGTGAATCTTCGCTGAACTCCTTCCATGTCAAGAACATCCTTCCTCAGATAAGGCAACCAAAACTGCACACAACACTCAAGATGTGGTCTCACCAAGGCCCTGTACAACTGCAGCAAGACATCCTTGTTCCTGTACTCAAACCCTCTCGCTACGAAGGCCAACATACCATTTGCCTTAACCACCTGCTGCACCTGCATGCTTACCTTCAGCGACTGGTGCACAAGGACACCCAGGTCTCGTTGCACTTCCCCTTCTCCCAATCTATTGCCGTTCAGATAATAATCTGCCTTCCTGTTTTTGCCACCAAAGTGGATAACCTCACATTTATCCACGTTATATTGCATCTGCCATGCTTCTGCCCAATCACCCAACCTGTCCAAATCAACTGTTTTACAACATGGAGGTCTAGTTGTGTCCTTCACTAGTTCCTGTTAAGAATGTCCTGCGCAAGCTGGGCCCGTGCCCGAGTATTTATACTCTCCCTGGACAGCGCCACCCGCATGCCGCTCAGTATTATTTCATAAGTCTTTCTTTCATGAATGACTGATTCATGTCACAGGCCATTCGGCCCATCAGGCGGTCAATTTTGAATTAGATTCCTTTCACTGCATCGCAATTCTTTTTGTTTGTCAGCCGAATCATTTTTTTTTGTGTGTGTGTGTGCGCTTTTTTTTTCTCCTCAGGTTGAGAAGGTGATGGCGAAGGGGACCTTCTACTTCTCCATCTTGCGGAACCCAGTGACCCTGGCGGAGTCCTCGTTCACCTATTACAAAGGCTCGAGCATTGCCTTCAAGAAGGTGGAGTCGCTGGAGCAGTTCCTGAGCGAGCCGTGGAAGTATTACTCGGGCAAGGACCGGGGCAACCAGTACGCCCGGAATCTGATGTGGTTTGACTTTGGCTTCGATCACAACGCGAACGGCACGGAGGATTACGTGGACTTGGTCATCAGAGAGATCGGCAGCACCTTCCACCTCATCCTGCTGTCGGAGTATTTCGACGAATCGATGATCTTGCTGAAAGACGCTCTCTGTTGGGAAGTCGACGATGTCGTCTCCTTTAAGCTGAATTTCAGGAGCAACGTCACTGTAAAAAAGCTGTCCCACCAAACGGTCGGGCAAGCGAGAGCGTGGAACTCACTGGACTGGAGGCTGTACCTGCACTTCAACCGGACCTTTTGGCAGAAGGTGGAGCAGTACGGCCAGCAGCGGATGAAGAGCGACGTCCTCATTCTGCAGAGCAAGCGCAAGGCGCTGATGGATCTGTGCCTCCAGGGCAGCCGGCCGGTGGAGGCCAGCCAGATCCAGGACAAGAACCTCAAGCCCTTCCAGTACGGCCGAGCCAGAATCATGGGCTACAATCTCAACCCGGACCTCAGCAACAGCACGCGGGAGAGGTGCCTGCGCATGGTCATGCCTGAGCTCCAGTACAAGGACCTGCTCGACGCCAAGCTGTTTCCCTTGACTCCCGCTGGCAAAAATCCTCAGGCACCACAGCTCCATTCGTGAGATAATATTGCACGGGATGGCAGAATCAAAACTCCTTTGTTCCACGAAAATATGCCCAAATTATTGTATATTATGTCAAAATTAGGCTGACGAAATGACTAAACGTAACCTTCCATACTGCCAGTTTGACCTTAGGTACGATTGGGGGCAATTTTCCCCCCTGTTGAGCTCAGAATCCCAGACCTTAGTTACGTCAAATGATTTCGAGTCATAACGGCACAGACGGAGTCCATTCGGCCCATCGTGTCCGTGCCGGCTCACTGCAGAGCAATCCCGTCAATCCCACTCCACCCCCCGCTCTATCCCCGTAGCCCTGCAAGTTTATTTCCCTCAAGTGCCTCTCCAGTCTCCCCCCCCCGCCCCACCTTGAAATAGATTTCTGCTCTCATCTCACACATTGTGCTTACCAGGACAGCCAGAAGCCATTCCCGTCCCAAGTAGTAACTGCATCCACAGTCCTGGAACTGCTTCTCCTGCACCCTGCAACTGCCTGAGCCACGTCCCCGGTGACTTCCTCACCCACATCAGATAACGACCCTGCAAGGGCAGTGATTGGCTCTCATCTCAGACCCTCCCCAAGGTACAGACAATGAGTGATTCACGCTGAGCATGTGACCACTACAGTGAGCTTCCCACCACACCCATTCTTCCAAGTACAGGAAACTTTGTGCTATCCGGCACCGACGGGACCGAGCTGTTGCCGTTCCCATCAAAACTGCCGGACAAACCAGCGCTAATGTTGAAACATACGGAGATTTTGAGCTCCGTATCTGGCAACAAACCCTGTTGCTTAGCAACAGCTTCTAAACAGTCGGCCGTACCTTGCAAGCGTCTCTGTAGCTTAGCGACAGCTTCAGCGAGACCTTGCAGAGCCTGACTGGTGAAAAAAAAGCAACGAAAAGAAAAAAAAACTAACGAAACGGCTCCTGATTTTTGCCGGTGGCTCGAGCATTCCGGACAGTTAACCTCCGGATAAACCAAAGTTTCCTGTAGTCCCATTTCCCCAAATCTTGGTCTTGTCCCCAACTCGGGCAAGGGATGCGAAGAAGATTTTCTATTTAAATTGACAATGGGAGCATTTTCACAAGCAGCAGGAGGAAAATTAAGCGACGGATTCAGGTTGGGTTCGGTGGCGTGGCGATTCTGTTAGTGGGCTAGTAAGCCCGCTGACGTAATACAACTCACTACGCATTTGGTGGGAGCATAAAGCAAGGCTTTAATCAACTTGTTTCAGAACATGGAGGTCTAGTTGTACTTCACTAGTTCCTTGTCTTACAAAATGTCCCATGGCAAGCTGGGCCCACGCCCGAGTATTTATACTCCTTGGACGGCGCCACCAGCTGGCCGTCCAGCATTATTTCATGGGTAGTTTCTTGATGAATGATGAGATTTATAACACCCGCCATTGCAGTCTGAGAAATTGCGTTCGGTGTCACAAAGCATCTGGAAATTAATTTTTTTTTAAAGCCGGGATCTGTAAAAACCAGCGTGAAGCTGTCGGGACTGCCGTAAAAAAAAAACCAGCTGGTCCACTGACGTCCTTTAGGGAAGGACACCTGCCGTCCTTAGCCCGGCCTGGCCTGGTCCCCTGTACGTGGCCCACGCCAGCGTGGCAGGCTGCCCTCCAGAGTGACCTGGCGAGCCTCTCAGTACCCTACAGACCCGGGCTGCAGCGGTTCAGCAACTGGCCGGTCCACCACCGCCTTCTCGTGGCAGCCGGAGACGGGCGGTTAACGGTGGCCTCGCCAGCGACCCCCGCACCGCCAGAATTATATATTTTTCAGTTAACATTACAAAGTTGGTAAAACAGCCCAAAAGGCCTCGGTTAACATCATTCACCACATAAGTAGAACATTGCATGTTCCTCACCTCATCTCAGATTGGATTGTGACCTATAATTTACCTACAGATATTAGTTCGTGCTGTGATACAGAAGGTTATGGTGGCTCGGGATGCCAGCACAAGGGAAAAGTTAGTCTTTTACCTAATTACATCAGATATGCTCTTAAGCCGTGATACTAAAAGAACACAAGAATTATCTGAAATAACAACAGAGAACGCTGGAAACACTCAGCCGGCCAGGCAGCATCCGTGGAGCGAGAAACAAGAGTCAACGTTTCAGGTCTGGGACCCTTCGTCAGAACTGAGAAAAAGCTGGAGATGTAACAGATATTGGCCCAGAAATTCGGGTCGGGGGCTTCCTGCGGGTGCAAGCCTCCGACCTGCACTTACCTAGCGCGCCGGCCGTCGAGCTGTGGGCCCGTGTGGGATTCTGATCCTGGGCCTCCTCCAACTGCCGGCGCACAGTGCTTGCGTATCCCAGGGGCGCAGTTAGTTCGAAGTGTCCCCTGGGATCATGTGGGCCATGGAGAGCCCATCGGAGCAGGGAATGCTTCATTCATAAGTTTGACAGGAAGAGCTGTCAAACCTATAAATACTATAAGCCCCAAAACATCACTAAATCTTCAATTAAATTTTTTTTTTTAAATCACATTTTTTAAATAACTATTTTAAACAATAATTTAAATTTTTGGAAAAATTAATTACATTTTCTAACGGGGCTAAAAATAAACTTACCTTTCTTTAAAGTATTTAAAAATAATAAACCTGTGGGGAAAATGTTTTAATTTTAATTAATTCACCACTTACCTTGTTAAAAGCGCCTGCTTTTTACATGTGTAACTCCTGGAGACTTACCCTCCCGGAGAAACCTGCAAAAAAAACAGAAGTTCCAGGCGCACGCGCTGCCTCTCCGGCGCACGCGTTCGACCTCTGAACCTTTTCCTTTAAGGGAAACGGAAGTTCTGGTTTCCCGCGCATGCGCAGTGCGTGCACGAATCCGGCACTTCCGTTGGGCCGACGGGTGAGTACCCCACGCGTACTCACCCGTGGAGACCCGAAGTTCTGGGCCATTAAGCAGGTGCAGAGACAGAGGGGTGCGGGGGGGGGGCGGTGGCGGTGGGTGGGAGGGGAGGAAGGAATTGAAGGAACATACTGTGCTTATGTAAGAGGCAGGAAAGATGAAAATGTTGCAAATGGGAATGGCAAAATCATACAGCAAATCACCCACCCCCCGCCCACTGTCTCTGCACCTGCTCAATATCTGTTACATCTCCAGCTTTTTCCAGTTCTGATGAAGCGGTCCCAGACCTGAAGCGTTAACTCTGTTTCTCTCTCCACAGAAGCTGCCTGGCCTGCTGAGTATTTCCAGCGTTTTCTGTTGTTATTTCAGATATCCAGCATCCGCAGTATTTTGCTATTGAATTAGAATTATATGCCTGTTCTTCCCCCTCCCTAAACCTCTCCTCCTTTAAGAGGCTCCCGAATCTTTGGAGTTCTCTTCCCTAGAGGGCTGTGGAGGCTCAGTCGTTGAGTATATTCAAGACAGAGATCGATAGATTGTTGAATATTAAGGGTATCGAGGGATATGGGGATAGTGCGGGAAAGTGGAGATGAAATAGAAGATCAGCCATGATCTCATTGAATGGCGGAGCAGGCTCGAGGGGCCGAATGGCCGACTCCTGCTCCTATTTCTTATGTTCCTAAAACCTACCTCTTTGACCAAGCTTTTGACCAGTTGGCCACCTGCCTGAATATCTCCGTGTGTGTGTCTGTGCGGCTTGGTGTCAATTGTTGTCTGATTAACGCTCCTGTGAAGCGCCTTGGGGGACGCTTTGCTACGTTCAAGGCGCTGTATAAATGCAAGTTATTGTTGTGGTAGGAGGAGGAGGATGTTAAATGCACAAAATGGTGATGACTGGAATGAGATCATGGAACATATTTTGGGAAAGCCAAAAATGTAGCTTCATTTGCCTCGTCTGAGTTACATTTCCAGGAGGAGCATTATGGGATGTATCATTTACTTCCTGCCCCCCCATGCTGGAAATGCCAATATGTAGCCCATGGTTATGCAAAGCGTGCATATTCACTGTAATAAATCCCATGTTGGTGAGTGGAAGTAGCTTTGACTATGTGCCTGTATGTTTTCTCCTCCATCCAGGACAAAGCAGCCTGCTTGATCGGCACCCCATCCACCACCTTAAACATTCACTCCCTCCACCACCGGCGCACCGTGGCTGCAGTGTGCACCATCTACAAGATGCACTGCAGCAACTCGCCAAGGCTTCTTCGGCAGCACCTCCCCAAACCCGCCACCTCTTCCGCCTAGAAGGACAAGGGCAGCAGGGGCACGGGAACACCACCACCTCCAAGTCACACACCATCCTGACTTGGAAATATATCGGCCGTTCCTTCATCGTCGCTGGGCCAAAATCCTGGAACTCCCTCCCTAACAGCACTGTGGGAGCACCTTCACCACACGGACTGCAGCGGTTCAAGAAGGCGGCTCACCACCACCTTCTCGAGGGCGATTAGGGGATGGGCAATAAATGCCGGCCTTGCCAACGACGCCCACATCCCATAAAAAAACGAATAAAAAAAACCCAAAGCTTTACAAAGAAATAAGCCATTCGGCCCAACTGGTCCGTGCCGGTGTTTATGCTCCACACCAGCCTCCTCCCTCCCCACTTCATCGCACACTATCAACATATCCTTCTATTCCTTACTCCCTCATGTACTTATCTCGCTTCCCCTTAAATGCATCTGTACTATTCGCCTCAACCTTGGGCTAGCGAATTCCACATTCTCACCACTCTCTGGGGAAAGAAGTTTCTCCTGAATTCTCGATTGCATTTACTGGTGACTGTCTTATATGTTCGAAAGCAGCATTGATGGGAATACTGCTTTGGGACGTCCTGAGTGCGTGGAAGGTGCTATATAAATGCAACCCCTTTCTTTGTATCTTGAATTTTTTTTTTTCAGGCGGCGAGTGGTTGTGATCTGGAATGCGCTGCCTGAAAGGGCAGTGGAAGCAGATTCAATAGTAATTTTCAAAAGGGGAATTGGGTAAATACTTGAAGGGGAAAATATTTACAGGGCTAATGGGAGAGAGAGCAGGGGAGAGTGGGACTAATTGGAGAGCATTTTCAGAGAGCCGGCACAGGCACGATGGGCCGAATGGCCTCCTGTGCGGAGCAACGCGATGATTTACTGACGCAGTTCAACACTGACGTTACCGAAGTGGCTTCACAGCGAGTCCTTTGGTCCAAAAGGGACATTTTTAGGAGGCTGCAGTATAGTGGCGTTAATAATCATTACATAGCTGAAGGAATAGTTTGTTTTTTTAAGTAATCCCACTACGCTTTGTTTAACGGTGTTACTGTATTGCTCCGGAGAAGCTGTTTAATTTGTATGCTTGACTGACACTGCAGTGCAGTGCTGAGGGAGCGCCGCACTGTCGGAGGGGCAGTACTGAGGGAGCGCCGCACTGTCGGAGGGGCAGTACTGAGGGAGCGCCGCACTGTCGGAGGGGCAGTACTGAGGGAGCGCCGCACTGTCGGAGGGGCAGTACTGAGGGAGCGCCGCACTGTCGGAGGGGCAGTACTGAGGGAGCGCCGCACTGTCGGAGGGGCAGTACTGAGGGAGCGCCGCACTGTCGGACGGGCAGTGCTGAGGGAGCGCCGCACTGTCGGAGGGGCAGTACTGAGGGAGCGCCGCACTGTCGGAGGGGCAGTACTGAGGGAGCGCCGCACTGTCGGAAGGGCAGTACTGAGGGAGCGCCGCACTGTCGGAGGTGCCGTCTTTCAGATGAGACGTTAAACCGTCTGCTCTCTCAGGTGGACATAAAAGATCCCATGGCACTATTTCGAAGAAGAGCAGGGGGAGTTCTCCCCAGTGTCCTGAGGCCAATATTTATCCCTCAATCAACATAACAAAAACAGATGATCAGGTCATTGTCACAATGCTGTTTGTGGGAGCTTGCTGTGCGCAAATTGGCTGCCGTGTTTCCCACATTACAACAGTGACCACACTTCAAAAAAGTACTTCATTGGCTGTAAAGCACTTTGAGACGTCCGGTGGTCGTGAAAGGCGCTGGAGAAATGCAAGTCTTTTTTCAATACGCTTATAATTGCTAGAATTACAGTTTGAAACGGCATTCTTTCTCGGATTAATATGTGGATTTGCGAAAGGTGCAACTGTATTGTTTTACAAAAGCTATGGATTTTATTCCGAGTTTAGAATAACAGTCTCTCGACAATGGATTAACAGGTTGTAATTCAATCAAGGCGTTCTAATGAAAGAGGAGCGAGTTTACCAACAGAACCCAGAGATTGAATTACACTGTTTAACCTCACTCCTGGGTTTTCTTAAATGACATGCCTATTCACGAGATTAAAAATAGATTGTCCATTGTTAGGCGGTGGAAGCTTGGTTTGCAGCAACACAACCGAAGCAATCTTGATTTGATTGTGGACGAGGGGCTTCAGTTACGTGGAGAGACTGGAGAGAAGCCGGGATTGTTCTCCGTAGAGCAGAGAAGGTTAAGGGGAGACTTAAAAGAGGAGTTCACAAATCCGGAAGAGTAAATAAGGAGGAACTGTTTCCAGAGGCAGGCAGCTTGGTAACCAGTGGACACAGATTGAAGACAATTGGCAAAAGAACCAGAGGGGGAGATGAGGAAAATGTTTTTACGCAGAGAGTTGTTGTGATCTGGAATGCACTGCCTGAAAGGGCGGTGGAAGCAGATTCAACAGTAACTTTCAAAAGGGAAATTGCATAAACACTGGAAGGGAAAAGTTCACAGGACTGCAGGGAAAGAGCAGGGGGAATGGGATTAATTGGGGAGCTCTTTCAAAGAGCCGGCACAGGCACAACGGGCCGAATGGCCTCCTCCTGTATCATACTGTGAATATCAGGTGACAGAAAGAGCCCCGATGTCATGCGAATGAGGACAATATGTTATGCGATGTATATTCTGTCATTTAACTCCGAGTAGTTTGAGGTGTCAGGCGTGGCTCAGTGGGCAGCACTCTCTCGCCTCTGAGTCAGAAGGTTGTGGGTTCAAGTCCCACTCCAGAGACTTGAGCACAAAATCTAGGCTGACACTCCGGTGCAGTGCTGAGGGAGCGCTGCACTGTCGGAGGGGTAGTACTGAGGGAGCGCTGCACTGTCGGAGGGGCAGTACTGAGGGAACACTGCACTGTCGGAGGGGCAGTACTGAGGGAACGCTGCACGATCGGAGGTGCAGTACTGAGAGAGCGCCACACTGTCGGAGGGGCAGTACTGAGGGAGCGCCGCACTGTTGGAGGGTCAGTACTGAGAGAACGCTGCACTGTCGGAGGGGCAGTACTGAGGGAGCGCCACACTGTCGGAGGGGCAGTACTGAGGGAGCACCGCACTGTCAGAGGGGCAGTACTGAGGGAGCGCCACACTGTCGGAGGGGCAGTACTGAGGGAGTGCCACACTGTCGGAAGGGCAGTACTGAGGGAGTGCCACACTGTCGGAGGGGCAGTACTGAGGGAGTGCAGCACTGTCGGAGGGGCAGTACTGAGGGAGTGCCGCACTGTCGGAGGGGCAGTACTGAGGGAGCGCCGCACTGTCGGAGGGGCAGTACTGAGCGAGCACCGCACTGTCGGAGGGGCAGTACTGAGGGAGCGCCGCACTGTCGGAGGGGCAGTACTGAGGGAGCACCGCACTGTCGGAGGGGTAGTACTGAGGGAGCGCCGCACTGTCGGAGGGGCAGTACTGAGGGAGCGCCGCACTGTAGGAGGGGCAGTACAGAGGGAGCACCGCACTGTCGGAGGGGCAGTACTGAGGGAGTGCCGCACTGTTGGAGGGGCCGTACTGAGGGAGCGCAGCACTATTGGAGGGGCAGTACCGAGGGAGCGCCGCACTGTCGGAGGGGCAGTACCGAGGGAGCGCCGCACTGTTGGAGGGGCAGGATTGAGGGAGCGCTGCACTGTCGGAGAGGCTGTACTGAGTGAGCGAAGCACTGTCGGAGGGTCAGTACCAAGGGAGCGCCGTGCTGTATGAGGGGCAGTAGTGAGGGAGCGCCGCACTGTCGGAGGACCAGTACTGAGGGAGCGCCGCACTGTCGGAGGGGCAGTACTGAGGGAGCGCCGCACTGTCGGAGGGGCAGTACCGAGGGAGCACCGCACTATTGGAGGGGCAGTACCGAGGGAGCGGCGCACTGTCGGAGGGTCAGTACCGAGGGAGCGCCGCACTATCGGAGGGGCAGTACCGAGGGAGCGCCGCACTGTCGGAGGGGCAGTACTGAGGGAGTGCCGCACTGTCGGAGGTGCAGTACTGAGGGAGTGCCGCACTGTCGGAGGTGCAGTACTGAGGGAGCGCCGCACTGTCGGAGGGGCAGTACTGAGGGAGCGCCGCACTGTCGGAGGGGCAGTACCGAGGGAGCGCCGCACTGTCGGAGGGGCAGTACCGAGGGAGCGCCGCACTATTGGAGGGGCAGTACCGAGGGAGCGGCGCACTGTTGGAGGGTCAGTACCGAGGGAGCGCCGCACTGTCGGAGGGGCAGTACTGAGGGAGTGCCGCACTGTCGGAGGTGCAGTACTGCGGGAACGCCGCACCGTCGGTGGGGCAGTACTGAGGGAACGCCGCACTGTCGGACGGGCAGTACTGTGCGAGCACCGCACTGTCGGAGGGGCAGTACTGAGGGAGCGCCGCACTGTTGGAGGGGCAGTACTGAGGGAGCGCAGCACTATTGGAGGGGCAGTACCGAGGGAGCGCCGCAGTGTCGGAGGGGCAGTACCGAGGGAACGCCGCACTGTCGGAGGGGCAGGATTGAGGGAGCGCTGCACTGTCGGAGGGGCTGTACTGAGTGAGCGAAGCACTGTCGGAGGGTCAGTACCAAGGGAGCGCCGCGCTGTATGAGGGGCAGTAGTGAGGGAGCGCCGCAC
The DNA here is from genome assembly GCF_052327205.1 of Somniosus microcephalus. Taxonomy (NCBI): domain Eukaryota; kingdom Metazoa; phylum Chordata; class Chondrichthyes; order Squaliformes; family Somniosidae; genus Somniosus; species Somniosus microcephalus. The sequence continues at coordinate 48,539,047 of NW_028225182.1, read as the reverse complement.
TGTCGGAGGACCAGTACTGAGGGAGCGCCACACTGTCGGAGGGGCAGTACCGAGGGAGCACCGCACTATTGGAGGGGCAGTACTGCGGGAACGCCGCACTGTCGGAGGGGCAGTACTGAGGGAGCGCCGCACTGTCGGAGGGGCAGTACTGAGCGAGCACCGCACTGTCGGAGGGGCAGTACTGAGGGAGCGTCGCACTGTCGGAGGGGCAGTACTGAGGGAGCGCCGCACTGTCGGAGGGGCAGTACTGAGGGAGCGCCGCACTGTCGGAGGGGCAGTACTGAGGGAACGCCGCACTATCGGAGGGGCAGTACTGAGGGAGTGCCGCACTGTCGGAGGTGCAGTACTGAGGGAGCGCCGCACTGTCGGAGGGGCAGTACTGAGGGAGCGCCGCACTGTCGGAGGGGCAGTACTGAGGGAGCGCCGCACTGTCGGAGGGGCTGTACTGAGGGAGCGCCGCACTGTCGGAGGGGCAGTACTGAGGGAGCGCCGCACTGTCGGAGGGGCAGTACTGAGGGAGTGCCGCACTGTTGGAGGGGCAGTACTGAGGGAGCGCAGCACTGTCGGAGGGGCAGTACCGAGGGAGCGCTGCACTATTGGAGGGGCAGTACCGAGGGAGTGCCGCACTGTCGGAGGGGCAATACTGAGGGAGTGTCGCACTGTCAGAGGGGCAGTACTGAGGGAGTGTCGCACTGTCGGAGGAACAGTAATGAGGGAGCGCCGCACTGTCAGAGGGGCAGTACCGAGGGAGCACTGCACTGTCGGTGGTTCCGTCTTTCAGATGAGACGTTAAACCGAGGCCCCGTCTGCTCTCAAGTGGATGTAAAAGATCCCATGGCCACTATTGGAAGAAGAGCAGGGGAGTTCTCCCCGGTGTCCTGGGGCTAATATTTATCCCTCAACCAACATCAATTAAACCCGGATGATCCGGTCATTATCAGAATGCTGTTTGTGGGAGCTTGCTGTGCGCAAATTGGCTGCCGCGTTTCCTACATTACAACAGTAACTACACTTGAAAAGTACTTCATTGGCTGTAAAGCGCTTTGGGGCGTCCTGAGGTCGTGAAAGGCGTTGGAGAAATGCGAGTCCTTTCTTTTTATGTAATCTCTTGGCCATAAGGGAAAAATACCGAGGAAAATTCCTCTCTGACCCCCTCAGGCGATGGAATCCAGTCCGGGAGATCACACGGACCCAGTGTTGTCTGTGAAGACACTTACCTTCTATATGATGCGATCTCGGCCCCAGCCTGGAACCGGTCCAGCTCTTGAAGGCGCCCAGCGAGTCAGCACCCACCCCAACGACCGACAACACATCCCAGAGACTCACTGCTCTCTGGGAAAGAGGAACCCAGCCTAATCCTCTTTTTTCGCCCTTTGACCTCGTGTCCCTTGGCCCTCCTTAATCTGTCAAACTGGAATAATCTATCATTAGACATGCATTGTTTGAGACAAGCAACTATTCCAATGAAGCTCGATGTAATCTCGAGGAACAGCACCTCATCTTTCGATTAGGCCTTCTGGACTCAACATCGAGTTCAATAATTTCAGACCATAACCTCTGCCCCTATTGTTTTTTTCACATGGCAGCTGGCGATGATTCTGCCATTCCCATTTACACCTCCTCCAGACCCATCTTTTATGTACAAACATAAGAATTAGGAGCAGGAGTCGGCCACTCGGCCCCTCGAGCCTGCTCCGCCATTCAATAAGATCATGGCCGATCTGATTACTCCACATTCCCGCCCACCCCCGATAACCTTTCACCCCTTGCTCACCAAGAATCTATCTACCTCTGCCTTAAAAATATTCAAAGACTCTGCTTCCACCGCCCTCTGAGGAAGAGAGTTCCAAAGACTCACGACCCTCTGTGAGGAAATATTTCTCCATCTCTGTCTTAAATGGGCGACCCCTTATTTTTAAACAGTGACCCCTAGTTCTAGATTCTCCCACAAGTTTCTTTGTTTCTTTACTTGTCCCGTTACCATCTCTTTTTGCCTCGCACCATCATCTCTTTTGTCATTTAATCTCTCCTGCCTTCCACCCTATCGCAGACCTTCCCTTTTGTTCTTTCCCTGCCTCTGTACTCGCTTAAAAACATGTTTCATCTCCAAGTTTGCAGACGACACAAAGCTGGGTGGGCCTGTGTGCTGTGAGGAGGATGCCGAGAAACTTCAGTATGATTTGGACAGGTTGGGTGATTGGGCAGATGCATGGCAGATGCAATATAACGTGGATAAATGCGAGGTTATCCACTTTGGTGTCAAAAGCAGGAAGGCAGATTATTATCTGAACGGCAATAGAGTGGGAGAAGGGGAAGTGCAACGAGACCTGGGTGTCCTTGCGCACCAGTCGCTGAAGGTAAGCATGCAGGTGCAGCAGGTGGTTAAGAAGGCAAATGGTATGTTGGCCTTCATAGCGAGAGGAGTCGAGTACAGGAACAAGGATGTCTTGCTGCAGTTGTACAGGGCCTTGGTGAGACCACATCTTGAGTATTGTGTGCAGTTTTGATCACCTTATCTGAGGAAGGATGTTCTTGCCATGGAGGGAGTGCAGCGAAGATTCACCAGACTGATACCTGGGATGGCAGGGATGACATATGAGGAGAGATTGGGTCGATTGGGCTTATATTCGCTGGAGTTTAGAAGAATGAGAGGGGATCTCATTGAAACTTATAAAATTCTAACAGGACTAGACAGACTAGATGCAGGAAGGATGTTCCCGATGGCGGGGGAGTCCAGAACCAGGGGTCACAGCCTAAGGATAAGGGGTAAGCCATTTAGGACAGAGATGAGGAGGAATTTCTTCACCCAGAGAGTGGTGAACCTGTGGAATTCTCTACCACAGAAGGCAGTTGAGGCCAATTCATTAAATATATTCAAGAAGGAGTTAGATATATTTCTTAAGGCTAAAGGGATCAAGGGCTATGGGGAGAAGGCAGGGACAGGGTACTGAGTTTGGATGATCAGCCATGATCGCATTGCATGGCGGAACAGGCTCGAGGGGCCAAATGGCCTACTCCTGCTCCTATCTTCTATGTTTCTATGTAACTTTTTCCAGTTCTGACGAAAGGTCACCGACCTGAAACATTAACTTGGTTTCTCTCTCCTCAGAGGCTGCTTGACCCCTGCTGAGTGTTTCTTTATTCAATGCATTATTTTATATGCCGTTATTTTATATTCAGTCACGTTTTATTACTATCGAAAGGCTGAATGATATCTGCTGAAGTCTATAAAAGTGGGTTGCAGCCTGATGGTGCTGTCCTGCCTATTGCTGGTGGTTGTACTTCAGTGAGGAAGGACCAAGAGTGGTCCGTGCCGGTGTTTGTGCTCCACTCGAGCCTCCTCCCACCCCTCTTCATCTCACCCTATCAACATATCCTTCTATTCATTTCTCCCTCATGTGTTTATCCAGCTCCCCCTTAAATATATCTACAATATTCGCCTCAACCACTCCCTGTGGTAGCGAGTTCCACATTCTCACCACTCTCTGGGTAAAGAGGTTGCTCCTGAACTCCCGATTGGATTTATTAGTGACTATCTTTATATTTATGACCAATAGTTCTGGTTTCCCCCACAAGTAGACACATCTTCTCTACGTCCACCCTATTGAACCCCTTCATAATTTTAAAGACCTCTATCAGGTCGCCCCCTCAGCCTTCCCTTTTCTAGAGATTGAGGCCAGTGAGAGAAGAAAGAAAGAAGATCTAGATAATGGAATCCTCTACCACTGCTGGAGACTTAATAGTGGAGGACGCATCTTCATCATAGGACAGGTTGAGTGATTGGGCAGAAGCATGGCAGATGCAGTATAAGGTGGATAAATGCGATGTTATCCACTTTGGTGGCAAAAACAGGAAGGCGGATTATTATCTGAACGGCAATAGATTGGGAGAAGGGGAAGTGCAACAAGACCTGGGTGTCCTTGTGCACCAGTCGCTGAAGGTAAGCATGCAGGTGCAGCAGGCGGTTAAGAAGGCAAATGGTATGTTGGCCTTCACAGCGAGAGGGTTCGAGTACAGGAGCAAGGATGTCTTGTTGCAGTTGTACAGGGCCTTGGTGAGACCACACCTTGAGTATTGTGTGCAGTTTTGGTCGCCTTACCTGAAGAAGGATGTTCTTGCCATGGAGGGAGTGCAGCGAAGATTCACCAGGCTGATACCTGGGATGGCAGGAATGACGTATGAGGAGAGATTGGGTCGATTGGGCTTATATTCGCTGGAGTTTAGAAGAATGAGAGGGGATCTCATTGAAACTTATAAAATTCTAACAGGACTGGACAGACTAGATGCAGGAAGGATGTTGCCGATGGCGGGGGAGTCCAGAACCAGGGGTCACAGTCTAAGGATAAGGGGTAAGCCATTTAGGACAGAGATGAGGAGGAATTTCTTCACCCAGTGAGTGTTGAACCTGCGGAATTCTCTACCACAGAAGGCAGTGGAGGCCAATTCATTAAATATATTCAAGAAGGAGTTGGATATATTTCTTAAGGCTAAAGGAATCAAGGGATATGGGGAGAAGGCAGGGACAGGGTACTGAATTTGGATGATCAGCCATGATCTCATTGAATGGCGGAGCAGGCTCGAGGGGCCGAATGGCCGACTCCTGCTCCTATTTCTATGTATCTATGACACAAGGAATCTCTGCTCTGTATAGATTGAAATTTTCAGTTCTTAACTTTTGAAAATTGGCCAGGACTTACATTTCAAAAAATTGGGAGAGGGCTGTGGTGGAAATAAGTCAAGAGTTTTTTGGAAGTTAGAGGAAAAGCTAATCTTAACACAGTTGACAAATGTGAGTATTGTGTGCGAACATATGAAAGAAATTATTGTGCTCGGACTGCTCGGCATAATTGAAGCGCCGGACAGAAAGGGGGAAACCTGTTCGTATCGCAAGCTGGAAAGAGTTCAAAGCCATGGGGACTGTGAATGGAGGGAATGGATTTCAATCAGAGGGTATAGGGGTGCACAGAAGAGGTAGTGAAAAATCACAAGTTGGAAAATTTGAATGGCCTGAGGAGACAGAAAGGAATTTTTCAGTTTGAATGGGCAGCCCTCTCTATTTTTGCTTGATAATCGCTCATGTGAGGAGCCTTGTGATGTTTTCGAATGTTAAAGGCACTGTATAAATATAAGTTGTCGTATTTAGTTCTGTATAATTTACTTAATATGGCCTCGCCCCTCCCTATCTCTGTAATCTCCACCATTGGCGGCCGTGCCTTCAGCTGCCGGGATCCTAAGCTCTGGAATTCCCTCTTTTAACTTCTCCGCCTCTCTTTCCTCCTTTAAGACGCTCCTTAAAACCTACCTCTTTGATCAACCTATCCTAATATCTCCTTAAGTGGCTCGGTGTCAAATTCTGTCTGATAATCGCTCCTGTGAAGCGCCTTGGCACGTTTTGCTATGTTCTTTCAAAACCCTCCAGGGCCTCGCCCCTCCCTATCTCTGTTCTTCTACTTAGGCAGTCCCTCGGGAACCGAGGATGACTTGCTTCCACATTAAAAATGAGTTCTCAGGGGACTGATGAGTCCAATGCGGGACCGACAGTCTCTGTCACAGGTGGGGCAGACGGTGGTTGAAGGGGCGGGTGGGTGGGGTGCTCAGGTTGACGCGCGCTGCCTGCGCTTGGCTTCCGCTTGCTCCCGGCGAAGAGACTCGAGGTGTTCGGCGCCTTCCCGGATGCTTCTCCTCCACTTTGTACTGTCTTGGGCCGGGGATTCCCAGGTGTCAGTGGGGATGTTTTTTTCAAGGAGGCTTTGAGGGTGTCCTTGAAGCGTTTCCTCTGCCCACCTGGGGCTCTTTTGCCGTGCTGGAGCTCCGAGTAGAGCGCTTGTTTTGGGAGTCTCGTATCGGGCATGCGGACGACGTGGCCCGTCCATCAGAGCTGATCGAGCGTGGTCAAAGCTTCGATGCTGGGGATGTTGGCCTGAGCGAGAACACTGACGTTGGTGCCTCTATCCAGCCAATGGATTTGCAGGTACCCTCCATGGCCTCGCCCCTCCCTATCTTTGTAACCTGCTCCAGCTCCACAACCACCCCCGAGATCTCTGCGCTCCTCCAATTCCGGCCTCTTGAGCATCCCCAATTTCCATTGCCCCGCCACTGGGGGCCGTGCCTTCGGCTGCCCGGTCCCTAAGCTCTGGAATTCCCTTGCTATATGGATGCAAGTTGTTGTGGAGGGGCTTCAGTTATCTGGAGCGACTGGAGAAGGATTGTCCTCCTTGGAGGAGAGAAGGTTAAGGGGCCATGGAAGGAGTTCAGCGAAGATTCACCAGGCTGATACCTGGGATGGCAGGAATGACGTATGAGCAGAGATTGGGTCGATTGGGCTTATACTCGCTGGAGTTTAGATGAATGAGAGGGGATCTCATTGAAACTTATAAAATTCTGACAGGACTGGACAGACTAGATGCAGGAAGGATGTTCCCGATGGCTGGGGAGTCCAGAACCAGGGGTCACAGTCTAAGGATAAGGGGTAAGCCATTTAGGACAGAAATGAGGAGGAATTTCTTCACCCAGAGAGTGGTGAACCTGTGGAATTCTCTACCACACAAGACAGTTGAGGCCAATTCATTAAATATATTCAAGAAGGAGTTGGATATATTTCTTAAGGCTAAAGGGATCAAGGGATATGGGGAGAAAGCAGGGACAGGGTACTGAGTTTGGATGATCAGCCATGATCTCATTGAATGGCGGAGCAGGCTCGAGGGGCCGAATGGCCTACTCCTGCTCCTATCTTCTATGTTTCTATAGGAGATTCAACAGATTATGAAGGTGCTGTATGATCTCAGGATGTTCCAAAGCACTTTACACTGCCAACTGAGTACTTTTTTTTCGAAGTGTCATCACTTTTGTAATGCAGAGAAATGTGGAAGCCAAGCTGTTGTTGCACATTCATTTCACACTGTGGGGCTTTTATGCTGCCTTCTCTTAGGCAGTCCCTCGGAACTGAGGATGACTTGCTTCCACACTAAGAATGAGTTCTCAGGTGACTGATGAGTCCAATGCGGGACCTACAGTCTCTGTCACAGGTGGGGCAGAAGGTGGTTGAAGGGATGGGTGGGTGGGGTGCTTGGGTTGACGTGCGCACCTTCCGCTGCCTGCGCTTGGCTTCTGCTTGCTCCCGGCGGAGAGACTCGAGGTGTCCGGCGCCTTCCCGGATGCTTCTCCTGTGCCCTTCAGAACAGCGAGTAACCGTTTCTTAGGGCATGGCGAGTTCTAATCCTATTGGATTGTCCGTGCGGAGATTTATGCGTTATGCTGCAGCATTGCTTCCTGCTGTGGTTTGCACTTTTTTTTGAACTGCGAGTCTCTTTTCGCCGAGGCCTTTTTATTTTTTAGCCGCGGCGCTGTTGCGGACGGGAGCGGTTTCGCCAACAGTAGCCGCGGTGCTCGACAGCAGTCGTTCCACTTGGTCTTCCAAAGGCAGTCAGGGATGGAGAGGAATTCAGCAAGAGGGAGGTGGGGAAAAAAAAGAAGCATTTCCATCGCAAACATCTGGTTGGTAACGCCCTCGCCTCTGAGCCAGAAAGTCGTGGGTTCGCATCCCAGTCCGGAGAACTCAGCACAAAATCCAGGCATGATCTCAGGACGTTCCGAAGCACTATACACGACCAACTGAGCACTTTTTTTTTAAGTGTAGTCACGTTTGTAACGCGGAAGCCAATTTGCGCACAGCAAGCTCCCACAAACAGAAATGGGATAATGACTACATCACTTCTTTTAGTGAAGTTGGTTGAGGGGTAAATATTGGCCCCAGGACACGGGGGAGAACTCCCCTGCTCTTCGGTTTTTAATACTCTCTCCATTGAGGTTGCAATTTGGGGGTCAAGTACCACTCCAGAGATTTGAGCACATAATCCAGGCTGACACTGCCAGTGCAGTACTGAGGGAGTGCTGCACTGTCGGAGGGGCAGTACTGAGAGAGCGCCGCACTGTCAGAGGGGCAGTACTGAGGGAACGCTGCACTGTCGGAGGGGCAGTACTGAGGGAGCGCCGCACTGTCGGAGGGGCAGTATTGAGGGAGCGCCGTACTGTCGGAGGGGCAGTACTGAGGGAGTGCTGCACTATCGGAGGGTCAGTACTGAGGGAGAGCGCCGCACTGTCGGAGGAGCAGTACTGAGGGAGCGCCGCACTGTCGGAGGGGCAGTACTGAGGGAGAGCGCCGCACTGTCAGAGGGGCAGTACTGAGGGAGCGCCGCACTGTCGGAGGGGCAGTATTGAGGGAGCGCCGTACTGTCGGAGGGGCAGTACTGAGGGAGTGCTGCACTATCGGAGGGTCAGTACTGAGGGAGAGCGCCGCACTGTCGGAGGAGCAGTACTGAGGGAGCGCCGCACTGTCGGAGGGGCAGTACTGAGGGAGAGCGCCGCACTGCCGGAGGGGCAGTACTGAGGGAGCGCCGCGCTGTCGGTGGGGCAGTACTGAGGGAGCGCCGCGCTGTCGGAGGGGCAGTACTGAGGGAGCGCCGCGCTGTCGGAGGGGCAGTACTGAGGGAGCGCCGCGCTGTCGGAGGGGCAGTACTGAGGGAGCGCCGCACTGTCGGAGGGGCAGTACTGAGGGAGCGCCGCACTGTTGGAGGGGCAGTACTGAGGGAGCGCCGCACTGTCGGAGGGGCAGTACTGAGGGAGCGCCGCACTGTCGGAGGGGCAGTACTGAGGGAGCGCCGCACTGTCGGAGGGGCAGTACTGTGGGAGCGCCGCACTGTCGGAGGGGCAGTACTGAGGGAGCGCCGCACTGTCGGAGGGGTGGTACTGAGGGAGTGCTGCACTGTCGGGGCAGTACTGAGGGAGCGCCGCACTGTCGGAGAGGCAGTACTGAGGGAGTGTCGCACTGTCGGAGGGGCGGTACTGAGGGAGCGCCGCACTGTCGGCGGGGCAGTACTGAGGGAGCGCCGCACTGTCGGAGGGGCAGTACTGAGGGAGCGCCGCACTGTCGGAGGGGCGGTACTGAGGGAGTGCTGCACTGTCGGGGGTGCCGTCTTTCGGATGAGATGTTAAACCGAGGCCCCCGTCTGCCCTCTCAGGTGGGCGTAAAAGATCCCACGGCTGTTATTTTGAAGAAGAGCAGGGGAGCTCTCCCCGATGTCCTGCCGAAAGTCGCTATCTAAATGAAAGTCTTTCTTTTTGATAGTCCGTTCTTGGAATGATTCTGCACACCGTATGAAGACCAGAGCACACTGCTATTTGAGGGATGCTTTTTTACATTTTTTTAATTCATTCACGGAATGTGGGCGTCGCTGGCAGGGCCGGCATTTATTGCCCGTCCCTAATCGCCCTCGAGAAGGTGGTGGTGAGCCGCCTTCTTGAACCGCTGCAGTCCGTGTGGTGAAGGTGCTCCCACAGTGCTGTTAGGGAGGGAGTTCCAGGATTTTGATCCAGCGACGATGAAGGAACGGCCGATATATTTCCAAGTCAGGATGGTGTGTGACTTGGAGGTGGTGGTGTTCCCGTGCGCCTGCTGCCCTTGTCCTTCTAGGTGTAAGAGGTCATGGGTTTGTGAGGTGCTGCCGAAGAAGCCTTGGCGAGTTGCTGCAGTGCATCTTGTAGATGGTGCACACTGCAGCCACGGTGCGCCGGTGGTGGAGGGAGTGAATGTTTAAGGTGGTGGATGGGGTGCCAATCAAGTGGGCTGCTTTGTCTTGGATGGTGTCGAGCTTCTTGAGTGTTGTTGGAGCTGCACTCATCCAGGCAACTGGAGAGTATTCCATTGCACTCCTGACTTGTGCCTTGTAGATGGTGGAAAGGCTTTGGGGAGTCAGGATAGCCGCAATCATCTCTTTCTCCCTCCCCCCTCCGCCCTGGTTCCACAACGTCCCCGATCCCCTCTCCCTCCAGCCCCTCCCCTGTCCCCCCGGAGGCCAGCACCGGCCCCCACCCGATCCCTCCCTCCCTCCCCTCTCTGTGCAGCCTAGTGCCCCGGGCCTACTTGCCGAAGCCAGCCAGCCTCTCAATCTGGCTGAGGGTGGGAAACTCAGACTTGAGATGTCAATCAGGCCCTGCCTTGGATTTATTAGTGACTATCTTATATTGATGGGCCCTAGTTCTGGCCTCCCCCACAAGTGGAAACATCTCTACGTCCACCCTATCGAACCCTTTCATAATCTTAAAGACCTCTATCAGGTCGCCCCCTCAGTCTCCTCTTTTCTAGAGAAAAGAGCCCCGGCCTGCTCAGACTTTCCTGATAGGTGTAACCTCTCCGTTCTGGTGTCATCCTTGTAAAAAAAATTTGCACCTTCTCCAGTGCATTTTTTTGGTAAAATGGAGACCAGAACAAAACAACAGCCCCGGGGCTCCACTGTCCTTGGGAAAAGCAGAGAGCGGATGATAATTATTTGAATGAGCTGACCTTGCTGAATCCGACAAGGCCAGCTTCCCCACCTCCATCAATACATGCCGTTTTTTTTTAAATATCCGCTCCTGGGATGTGGGCGTCGCTGGCAAGGCCAGCATTTATTGCCCATCCCCAGTCGCCCTTGAGAAGGTGGTGGTGAGCCGCCTTCTTGAACCGCTGCAGTCCCGTGTGGTGAAGGTGCTCCCACGGTACTGTTAGGGAGGGAGTTCCAGGATTTTGACCCAGCGACGATGAAGGAACGGCCGATATATTTCCAGTTGGGCAGATGCAGTATAATGTGGATAAATGCGAGGTTATCCACTTTGGTGGCAAAAACAGGAAGGCAGATTATTATCTGAACGGCAATAGATTGGGAGAAGGGGAAGTGCAACGAGACCTGGGTGTCCTTGTGCACCGGTCGCTGAAGGTAAGCATGCAGGTGCAGCAGGCGGTTAAGAAGGCAAATGGTATGTTGGCCTTTTCGTAGCGAGAGGATTCGAGTACAGGAACAAGGATGTCTTACTGCAGTTGTACAGGGCCTTGGTGAGACCACACCTTGAGTATTGTGTGCAGTTTTGATCGCCTTATTAGAGGAAGGATGTTCTTGCCATGGAAGGAGTGCAGCGAAGATTCACCAGACTGATACCTGGGATGGCAGGAATGACGTATGAGGAGAGATTGGGTCGATTGGGCTTATACTCGCTGGAGTTTAGAAGAATGAGAGGGGATCTCATTGAAATTTATAAAATTCTAAAGGACTAGACAGACTAGATGCAGGAAGGATGTTCCCAATGGCCGGGGAGTCCAGAACTAGGGGTCACAGTCTAAGGATAAGGGGTAAACCATATAGGACAGAGATGAGGAATTTCTTCACCCAGAGAGTGGTGAACCTGTGGAATTCTCTACCACAGAAGGCAGTTGAGGCCAATTGATTAAATATATTCAAGAAGGAGTTAGATATATTTCTTAAGGCTAAAGGGATATGGGGAGAAGGCAGGGACAGGGTACTGAATTTGGATGATCAGCCATGATCTCATTGAATGGCGGAACAGGCTCGAGGGGCCGAATGGCCGACTCCTGCTCCTATCTTCTATGTTTCTATGAACGGCCAACGTATTTCCAAGTCGGGATGGTGTGTGTGTGACTTGGAGGGGAACTTGGAGGTGGTGGTGTTCCCGTGCGCCCGCTGTTCTTGGCAGTCCCATCACGCTAACATCCCATCCTGAATACAGGTAGGATAGCAATGTTCCCTCTAATATTTTTTTTTGGGCTGCGCGGCCCATTCAAAATTATTATTTCCCTATTTAAAAGCCGGTGAGCCGGCTGCGCGGGAGCCCCAGAGCGCCGTGCGGCTTAAAGGGAACATTGTAGGATAGTCCCCCACTCTTCAGAGAATGCGAATAAGGATGATCTTCAGGACAAAGCAACGATGCTTAATTTTATTTTAGTACCAGTTATTAATATTGTTAATGCATGCCTCGCCCTGTATGTTTACAAGTTAAATCTACATGTAATAAATCGGGCGTACAGATTTACATTGGTTATGTGTTTGTCCACCCTCTATGGACAAGGAACAACAAATGATGGAGGGATCCTACTGGGACTCATAGATAACCGGCTTGTATAAAGACTAAATTATGTTCCTTGGACCAATGTGACGGGGATATTTTTTGTAATTTGAAGTGTATTCCACTGGTGTCGACGCGAATTCATTATGCATAACGTTTTAACGATTGTTTTTAATCCAGATATTTAAAAAAAAAACGTCATGGCATGTCCTTAATCAATTTGTGAAAAGCTGTAATGGAGAAACATTTAATTTATTAAAATATGTTCAGTTATATCGATCACAATCTTAAAAATTCACTCTTTAAGCGGCTGTGAAAATCTAACAATTCAGGCACACTTCCTTTCCAAATTACAAGGAGTTTAATAGAATAGAGTACGTTCTAGTCCTCCACAATTGATAATCTTTTCTCAGGTCGTTTAAACACAAATTATGCAGCCTATTCTACAATGCAAATTAAAGTACTTCTCACAATGAAGCATACAACACCACAGCATATTGACCAAGGCACCCAGAAACTGATTTAAGCTGACGGAAGGTTGTGGGTTCAAGTCCCACTCCAGAGACTCGGCTAAAGAGGTAAGGGACAGCATAAACTAAAAGAAAAAGCCAGGATGAGAGGGGCTGTCCTATGATGAGAGATTGTGTAGATTGGGCCGATACTCTCTGGAGTTTAGAAGAATGAGGGCTGATCTCATTGAAACATATAAGATTCTGAGGGGGATTGACAGGGTCGATGCAGGGAGGTTGTTTCCCCCTGGCTGGAGAGTCTAGAACCAGGGGTCACAGTCTCAGGATAAGGGGTCGGCCATTTAGGACTGAGGTGAGGAGGAATTTCTTCACTCAGAGGGTGGTGAATCTTTGGAATTCTCTGCCCCAGAGGGCTGTGAATGCTGAGTCTCTGAGTATATTCAAGGCTGAGATCCATAGATTTTTGGACTCTGGGGGAATCGAGGGATATGGAGATCGGGCGGGAAAATGGTGTTGAGGTCGAAGATCAGCCATGATCTTATTGAATACTCCATGGGGGAAAAATTGAATTGCGCCCCCTTTGCAGCGCTCCAGAAAGATTAGCACCCCCACGGCCAAAATTGAGTGGTAGCACCCCAAGAGGGAAGCGGGATGCTACCGGAAGCGCCCCAGCCCCGTCTTGGGGCGCTGCGATGGAATATCGCGGCACTATGCGCTGCGGCATGTCACGCTGTGGTTTACAGGCCTTCCTCTGCTTCTTAAAGGACGGGGTCTTGCGCAGCGTGACCATGGGCCCAGCTGGGCCCCCGGGGATCGGAGTGCCAGCACTCTGCGGGAGGGGCAGGTTAGGAGGCAGGTACTGGCAGGCGGCCAGCAACAAAAATGGTCGCCCAGCACCTCGCCTTTAATTAGCGCCACCCTGGCCGCAGGTAGGCCCCCCTGGCCCCGTCGGACATAGCGTCCGGCGCTAAGTCAGGGGGCGCTACCGAAGATCGCGAGCGGGGTGCTGCGCGCGGCGATGATGTCAGCGCCGCGGAGCACTAGCGGTTAGCTACGCCGCGAGCCTCCCGCTGAATTTTGCGGGAGGCGTTAGCTGTGCTGCACCCGGGCGCGAGTTGCTTTGCGCCCCGTTAGCGCCCTCTTGGGTGCAAAGCAACCGAATTTTTCCCCCCTTGAGTTTAGAAGAATGAGAGGCGATCTCATTGAAACATATAAGATTCTGAGGGGGATTGACAGGGTAGATGCTGAGAGGATGTTTCCCCTTGACTGCAGTGTCTAGAACCAGGGGTCACAGTCTCAGGATAAGGGGTCGGCCATTTAAGACTGAGATGAGGAGGAATTTCTTCACTCAGAGGGTGGTGAATCTTTGGAATTCTCTGCCCCAGAGGGCTGTGGACGCTCAGTCATTGAGTATATTCAAGGCTGAGATCGATAGATTTTTGGACTCTGGGCGAATCAAGGGATATGTGGATCAGGCGGGAAAGTGGAGTTGAGGTCGAAGATCAGCCATGATCGTATTGAATGGCGGAGCAGGCTCGAGGGGCCGTATAGCTGACTTATTTCTCATGTCAAAAATTAGCACAGATCCTGGCAAATGGGGAAGATACAAAGAACGACAAAGGGTCACAAAACAGATAGTAAGAGAAAGAAGGAAAGATAGTAAGTGCTACAAAAAGGGAGTATAAAAGAAACTTGCAAGGGATATCAAAATCAGTACAAAGAATTTGTACAACTTAGGAAAAAGAGGGTGGTCAGGAGCAACATTGGCCCCCTAAAAACTGAACGCGGTGATATTGTCAATGACAATGGGGAAATGGCGGACATATTGAATAATTACTTTGCGTCAGTATTTACAGTAGAGGAAGAGTCGGAAATCCCAAGGAAATGAATATTGAATCGGGGACAGGGACTCAATAAAATTAACGTAAGTAAAATAACAGTAATGAAGAAAATAATGGCACTAAAGAGTGACAAATCCCCAGGACCAGACGGTTTCCATCCCAGGGTTTTAAAGGAAGCAGGTGAGCTCATTGCAGATGCCCAAACTATAATCTTCCAAAGTTCTCCCCATTCAGGAACCGCTCCTTTAGATTGGAAAATTGTGCATGTCACTCCGCTATTTAAGAATGGCGAGAGAGGGAAACCAATGAATTATAGACCAGTTAGCCTAACATCTGTTGTCGGGAAATTGCTCGAGTCTATAATTAAGGACAGGGCGACTGAACACCTCGCAAATGTTCAGTTGGTCAGAGAGAGCCAGCATGGATTTGTGAAAGGTAGGTCATGCCTGACAAGCCTGATGGAATTTTTTGAACAGGTGACTAAAGTAGTGGGCAGGGGAATGTCTATGGATGTTATTTATATGGACTTCCAGAAGGCATTTGATAAAGTCCCACATAAGAGAATGCTAACTAAGGTAGAAGCCCACAGAATTGAGGGCAAAGTATTGACCTGGTTAGGAAATTAACTGAGCGGCAGGAGACAGAGAGTAGGGATAATGGGCAGGTACTCAAATTGGCAGGAGGTGACTAGTGGTGTCCCGCAGGGATCTGTGTTGGGGCCTTAACTATTCACAGTAGTTATTAACGACTTGGATCATAAGAACATAAGAAATAGGAGCAGGAGTAGGCCAATCGGCCCTTCGAGCCTGCTCCACCATTCAATAAGATCATGGCTGATCTGATCCTAACCTCAAATCTACTTCCACTCTCCATCCCACCCGAACCCATGTGATCTCCCGGGAGAGGCGAAAAACCAGATAAAAAACCCAATGGCCAATTTGGGAGAAAAAATCTGGGAAATTCCTCTCCGACCCATCTAGGCGATCGAAACTCGTCCAGGAGATCACTCTGTCCTTGTATTTCCTACAGTACTTACCTTCTGTAAACAGTGATCTCCACCCCAGCCAGGAACAGGCCCAATTTACTCTTGAAGGACTCCTAGCTGGCAGCCTGTTCGATGTCTCCACTAATCCCTGTGAATAGAACCATCTCCTGAAATCTAACACAGAATTAGAACACAAGAAGTAGGAGCAGGACCAGGCTACACGGCCCCTGGGCCCGCTCCGCCACCCACAGGGCCATGACCATTCCGAACCTAGACTCATGTCCAATTTCCTGCCCGCTCCCCGTAACCCCTAATTCCCTTTACTTCTAGGAAACTGTCTATTTCTGTTTTAAATTTATTTAATGATGTAGCTTCCACAGCTCTCTGGGGCAGCAAATTCCACAGACCTACCACCCTCTGAGTGAAGAAGTTTCTCCTCATCTCAGTTTTGAAAGAGCAGCCCCTTATTCTAAGATTATGCCCCCTAGTTCTAGTCTCACCCATCATTGGGAACATCCTCACCGCATCCACCCGATCAAGCCCCTTCACAATCTTATATGTGGAGTTTGCACATTCGCCCCGTGTTTGCGTGGGTTTCTTCCGGGTGCTCCGGTTTCCTCCCACAGTCCAAAGATGTGCGGGTTAGGTTGATTGGCTATGATAAATTGACCCTTAGTGTTAGGGGGATTAAAGACGTGGGGTTATGGGGATAGGGTGGGATATGTGTTGGTATAGGGGTTACGGGGATCGGGTGGGATATGTGTCGGTGCAGGCTCGATGGGCCGAAATGGCCTCTATCTGCACTGTGGGGTTTCTGTGATTCTGTGATTATATGTTTCAATAAGATCACCTCTCATTCTTCTGAGCTCCAATGAGTAGAGTCCCAATCTACTCAACCTCTCCTCATATGTCCACCCCCTCATCCCCGGGATTAACCGAGTGAACCTTCTTTATACTGCCTCGAGAGCAAGTATGTCTTTTCTTAAGTATGGACACCAAAACTGTACGCAGTATTCCAGGTGCGGTCTCACCAATACCTTGTACAACTGCAGCAATACCTCCCTGTTTTTATATTCTATCCCCCTAGCAATAAAAGCCAACATTCCATTGGCCTTCTTGATCACTTGCTGCACCTGATGACATAGACAGTCATAAATCCAAATTTGCCGATGACACAAAGGCGGCATTGTAGGCAGTGTAGATGAAAGCATAAAATTACAAAGATTAAGTGAATGGGCAAAACTGTGGCAAATGGATTTCAATGTAAGCAAATGTGAGGTCATCCACTTTGGACCTAAAAAGGATAGAACAGGGGACTCTCTAAATGGTGAAAGGCTAAAAACAGTGGAGGTCCAAAGAGACTTGGGGGTGCAGGTACATAGATCACTAAAATGTCATGAACAGGTCCAGAAAATAATCAAAAAAGGCGAATGGAATGCTGGCCTTTATATCTAGAGGACTAGAGTACAAGAGGGTAGATGTTATGCTGCAGCTATACAAAACCCTGGTTAGACCACACCTGGAGCACTGTGAGCAGTTCTGGGCACCACACCTTAGGAAGGATAGATTGCAGCGTAGGTTTACCAGAATGATACCCGGGCTTCTGGACTGGTTCCATCTCCTGAGAGGGGATCGTAGAGGAATTTCCCAGTGTGTTTTTTTTCCCCTTATTGGCCCTGGGATTTTTTCTCTGCTTGTTGCCTCTCCCAGGAGATGACATGGCTGCAGGGTGGGGTGGGCGGGAGGGCGGTAGGAAGTGTTTAGTCGAAAGGTGATGCGGCCATCATGAGGTTGGGTAGGCTCGATGGAGCAGCTGGTCTATTTCCTGCCCGCCAATTCTGTATGTTCATATGAGAGTAAACATAGAAACATAGAAGATAGGAGCAGGAGTAGGCCATTCGGCCCCTCGAGTCTGCTCCGCCATTCAATGAGATCATGGCTGATCATCCAAATTCAGTACCCTGTCCCTGCCTTCTCCCCATATCCCTTGATCCCTTTAGCCTTAAGAAATATATCTAACTCCTTCTTGAATATATTTAATGAATTGGCCTCAACTGCCTTCTGTGGTAGAGAATTCCACAGGTTCACCACTCTCTGGGTGAAGAAATTCCTCATTTCTGTCCTAAATGGCCTACCCCTTATCCTTAGACTGTGACCCCTGGTTCTGGACTCCCCCGCCATCGGGAACATCCTTCCTGCATCTAGTCTGTCCAGTCCTGTCAGAATTTTATAAGTTTCAATGAGATCCCCTCTCATTCTTCTAAACTCCAGCGAGTACAAGCCCAATCGACCCAATCTCTCCTCATACGTCATTCCTGCCATCCCAGGTATCAGCCTGGTGAATCTTCGCTGAACTCCTTCCATGGCAAGAACATCCTTCCTCAGATAAGGCGACCAAAACTGCACACAATACTCAAGGTGTGGTCTCACCAAGGCCCTGTACAACTGCAGCAAGACATCCTTGTTCCTGTACTCGAATCCTCTCGCTAAGAAGGCCAACATACCATTTGCCTTCTTAACCGCCTGCTGTACCTGCATGCTTACCTTCAGCGACTGGTGCACAAGGACACCCAGGTCTCGTTGCACTTCCCCTTCTCCCAATCTATTGCCATTCAGATAATAATCTGCCTTCCTGTTTTAGTAAAGATCCCATGCCTCAATTTGAAGAATAGAAGTGCTGAACAGCAATCCTCCCTCAACCGGCTAAAAATAGACTGGCCATTCATTCATCTCACGGATGTTTATGCCTGTGTTCCCCTGAAAGTATGAGGGAAGTTCATAAAGCTTTTTGGGTTTTACAAATAGGGGTATAGAGTTCAAGAGCAAAGAAGTGATGACAAATTTGGACAAAATATTGGGTAGGAATTATCGGAACAGGAGGAGGTCGTTCAGCCCCTCGAGCCTGTTCCGCCATTCCATTAGATCATGGTAGATTTGCATCTTAACTCTATCTAGCCGCTTTCATTCTATGTAACTGGAGCCCCAAGTCTCTTTGGACCTCCACTGTTTTCAGAAGGCCTTCGATAAGGTCCCACACAAGAGGTTGGTGAACAAAATTGGAGCACATGGAATTGGGGGTAATATACTAGCATGGATTGAGAATTGGTTAACAGACAGAAAACAAAGAGTAGGGATAAACGGGTCATTTTTAGGAAGGCAGGCTGTGACTAGTGGGGTACCGCAAGGATCGGTGCTTGGGCCCCAGCTATTCACAATCTATATCAATGATTTGGATGAGGGGACTAAATGTAACATTTCCAAATTTGCTGATGATACAAAGCTAGGTGGCAGTGGCAGTTGTGAAGAGGATGTGAAGAGGCTTCAAGGGGATCTCGACAGGCTCAGTGAGTGGGCGAGAACATGGCAGATGGAACATAATGTGGATAAATGTGAAGTTATCCACTTTGGTAGAAAAAACAGAAAGGCAGAGTATTTCCTAAATGGTGAAAGATTGGGGAATGCAGATGCTCAAAGGGACCTGGGTGTCCTTGTACATGAGTCACAAAGTGAATGTGCAGGTGCAGCAAGCCATCAGGAAGGCAAATGGTATGCTGGCCTTCATTACAAGAGGATCTGAGTACAGGAGTAAAGAAGTCTTACTCCAATTATATAGGGCCTTGGTGAGACCACACCTGGAGTACTGTGTACAATTTTGGTCTCCTTACCTAAGGAAGGATATACTGCCATAGAGGGAGTGCAACAAAGGTTCACGAGATTGATTCCTGGGATGGCGGGACTGTCGTATGAGAAGAGATTGAGTAAACTAGGCCTGTATTCTCTTGAATTCAGAACAATGAGAGGGGATCTCATTGAAGCATACAAAATTATTACAGGGCGTGATAGGGTGGATGCTGGGAGAATGTTTCCCTTAGCTGGGGAGTCTAGAACCAGGGGCCACAGCCTCAGAATAAGGGGTCGGCCATTCAGGACTGAGATGAGAAGAAATTTCTTCACACAGAGGGTGGTGAATCTTTGGAATTCTCTACCCCAGAGGGCTGTGGAGGCTGTCATTGGGTATATTCAAAACAAAAGTCGATAGATTTCTGACGAGTAAGGGCATCAAGGGATATGGCGATAAGGCCAGAGAATGGTATTGAGGCAGAAGATCAGCCATCATCTCATTGAATGGTGGAGCAGGCTCGAAGGGCCGAATGGCCTACTCCTGCTCCTATTTCTTATGTTCTTAACCCTTAATACCCTTACCCAACAAAAATCTATCGCTCTCTGTTTTGAAATTTTCAATAAATGAAGTACTTTTTGAAGTGTAGTCACTGCTGTAATGTAGGAAAAGCCACAGCTAATTTGTGCACAGCAAGCTCCCACACACAGCAATGTGATAATGACCAGATCATCTGTTTTTAGTGATGTTGGTTGAGGGATAAATATTGGCCCCAGGACACCGGGGAGAACTCCCCTGCTCTTCTTCGAAATAGTGGCCATGGGACCTTTTACAACCACCTGAGGGAGCAGATGGGGGCCTCGGTTTAACGTTTCATCCGAAAAACGGCATCTCCGACAGTGCGGCGCTCCCTCAGTACTGACCCTCTGACAGTGCGGCGCTCTCTCAGTACTGTCCCTCCGACAGTGCCGCGCTCCCTCAGTACTGCCCCTCCGACAGTGCGGCACTCCCTCAGCACTGCCCCTCTGACAGTGCGGCGCTCTGTCAGTACCGTCCCTCCGACAGTGCGGCGCTCCCTCAGTACTGCTACTCCAACAGTGCAGCACTCCCTCAGTACTGCCCCTCCGACAGTGCCTCGCTCCCTTAGTACTGCTCCTCGACAGTGCGGCACTCCCTCAGTACTGCCCCTCCGACAGTGCGGCGTTCCCTCAGTACTGCCCCTCCGACAGTGCGGCGGTCCCTCAGTACTGACCCTCCGACAGTGCGGCGCTCCCTCAGTACTGCCCCTCCGACAGTGCGGCGCTCCCTCAGTACTGCCCCTCCGACAGTGCGGCGCTCCCTCAGTACTGCCCCTCCGACAGTGCGGCGCTCTCTCAGTACTGTCCCTCCGACAGTGCAGCGCTCCCTCAGTACTGCCCCTCTGACAGTGCGGCTCTCCCTCAGTACTGCCCCTCCGACAGTGCGGCGCTCCCTCGGTACTGCCCCTCAGACAGTGCGGCACTCCCTCAGTACTGCTCCTCCAACAGTGCAGCACTCCCTCAGTACTGCCCCTCCGACAGTGCCTCGCTCCCTTAGTACTGCTCCTCGACAGTGCAGCACTCCCTCAGTGCTGCCCCTCCGACAGTGCGGCGTTCCCTCAGTACTGCCCCTCCGACAGTGCAGCACTCCCTCAGTACTGCCCCTCTGACAGTGCGGCGCTCCCTCAGTACCGCCCCTCCGACAGTGCGCTGCTCCCTCAGTACTGCCCCTCCGACAGTGCAACGCTCCCTCAGTACTGCCCCTCTGACAGTGCAGCACTCCCTCAGTACTGCCCCTCCGACAGTGCTGCGCTCCCGCAGTACTGCCCCTTTGACAGTGCGGCACTCCCTCAGTACTGCCCCTCCGACAGTGCAGCGCTCCCTCAGCAGTGCCCCTCCGACAGTGTGGCGCTCCCTCAGTACTGTCCCTCCGACAGTGCGGCGCTCCCTCAGTACCGCCACTCCGACAGTGCGGCGCTCTCTCAGTACTGCCCCTCCGACAGTGCAGCGCTCCCTCAGTACCGCCCCTCCGACAGTGCGGCGCTCCCTCAGTACTGCCCCCCGACAGTGTGGTGCTCCCTCAGTACTGCCCCTCCGACAGTGCGGCGCTCCCTCAGTACTGCCCCTCCGACAGTGCGGCGCTCCCTCAGTACTGCCCCTCCGACAGTGCGGCGCCCCCTCAGTACTGCCCCTCCGACAGTGCGGCGCTCCCTCAGTACTGCCCCTCCGACAGTGCGGCGCTCCCTCAGTACTGCCCCTCCGACAGTGCGGCGCTCCCTCAGTACTGACCCTCTGACAGTGCAGCGCTCTCTCAGTACTGTCCCTCCGACAGTGCAGCGCTCCCTCAGTACTGCCCCTCCGACAGTGCGGCGCTCCCTCAGTACTGCCCCTCCGACAGTGCGGCGCTCCCTCGGTACTGCCCCTCCGACAGTGCGGCGCTCCCTCGGTACTGCCCCTCAGACAGTGCGGCACTCCCTCAGCACTGCCCCTCTGACAGTGCGGCGCTCCCTCAGTACCGCCCCTCCGACAGTGCGGCGCTCCCTCAGTACTGCCCCTCCGACAGTGCGGCGCTCCCTCAGTACTGCCCCTCCGACAGTGCGGCGCTCCCTCAGTACTGCCCCTCTGACAGTGCGGCGCTCCCTCAGTACTGACCCTCTGACAGTGCAGCGCTCTCTCAGTACTGTCCCTCCGACAGTGCGGCGCTCCCTCAGTACTGCCCCTCCGACAGTGCGGCTCTCCCTCGGTACTGCCCCTCCGACAGTGCGGCGCTCCCTCGGTACTGCCCCTCAGACAGTGCGGCACTCCCTCAGTACTGCTCCTCCAACAGTGCAGCACTCCCTCAGTACTGCCCCTCCGACAGTGCCTCGCTCCCTTAGTACTGCTCCTCAACAGTGCGGCACTCCCTCAGTGCTGCCCCTCCGACAGTGCGGCGTTCCCTCAGTACTGCCCCTCCGACAGTGCAGCACTCCCTCAGTACTGCCCCTCTGACAGTGCGGCGCTCCCTCAGTACCGCCCCTCCGACAGTGCGCTGCTCCCTCAGTACTGCCCCTCCGACAGTGCAACGCTCCCTCAGTACTGCCCCTCTGACAGTGCAGCACTCCCTCAGTACTGCCCCTCTGACAGTGCAGCACTCCCTCAGTACTGCCCCTCCGACAGTGCTGCGCTCCCGCAGTACTGCCCCTTTGACAGTGCGGCACTCCCTCAGTACTGCCCCTCCGACAGTGCAGCGCTCCCTCAGCAGTGCCCCTCCGACAGTGTGGCGCTCCCTCAGTACTGTCCCTCCGACAGTGCGGCGCTCCCTCAGTACCGCCACTCCGACAGTGCGGCGCTCTCTCAGTACTGCCCCTCCGACAGTGCAGCGCTCCCTCAGTACCGCCCCTCCGACAGTGCGGCGCTCCCTCAGTACTGCCCCCCGACAGTGCGGTGCTCCCTCAGTACTGCCCCTCCGACAGTGTGGCGCTCCCTCAGTACTGCCCCTCCGACAGTGCGGCGCTCCCTCAGTACTGCCCCTCCGACAGTGCGGCGCCCCCTCAGTACTGCCCCTCCGACAGTGCGGCGCTCCCTCAGTACTGCCCCTCCGACAGTGCGGCGCTCCCTCAGTACTGCCCCTCCGACAGTGCGGCGCTCCCTCAGTACTGACCCTCTGACAGTGCAGCGCTCTCTCAGTACTGTCCCTCCGACAGTGCAGTGCTCCCTCAGTACTGCCCCTCCGACAGTGCGGCGCTCCCTCAGTACTGCCCCTCCGACAGTGCGGCGCTCCCTCGGTACTGCCCCTCCGACAGTGCGGCGCTCCCTCGGTACTGCCCCTCAGACAGTGCGGCACTCCCTCAGCACTGCCCCTCTGACAGTGCGGCGCTCCCTCAGTACCGCCCCTCCGACAGTGCGGCGCTCCCTCAGTACTGCCCCTCCGACAGTGCGGCGCTCCCTCAGTACTGCCCCTCCGACAGTGCGGCGCTCCCTCAGTACTGCCCCTCTGACAGTGCGGCGCTCCCTCAGTACTGACCCTCTGACAGTGCAGCGCTCTCTCAGTACTGTCCCTCCGACAGTGCGGCGCTCCCTCAGTACTGCCCCTCCGACAGTGCGGCTCTCCCTTGGTACTGCCCCTCCGACAGTGCGGCGCTCCCTCGGTACTGCCCCTCAGACAGTGCGGCACTCCCTCAGTACTGCTCCTCCAACAGTGCAGCACTCCCTCAGTACTGCCCCTCCGACAGTGCCTCGCTCCCTTAGTACTGCTCCTCAACAGTGCGGCACTCCCTCAGTGCTGCCCCTCCGACAGTGCGGCGTTCCCTCAGTACTGCCCCTCCGACAGTGCAGCACTCCCTCAGTACTGCCCCTCTGACAGTGCGGCGCTCCCTCAGTACCGCCCCTCCGACAGTGCGCTGCTCCCTCAGTACTGCCCCTCCGACAGTGCAACGCTCCCTCAGTACTGCCCCTCTGACAGTGCAGCACTCCCTCAGTACTGCCCCTCCGACAGTGCAGCGCTCCCTCAGCAGTGCCCCTCCGACAGTGTGGCGCTCCCTCAGTACTGTCCCTCCGACAGTGCGGCGCTCCCTCAGTACCGCCACTCCGACAGTGCGGCGCTCTCTCAGTACTGCCCCTCCGACAGTGCAGCGCTCCCTCAGTACCGCCCCTCCGACAGTGCGGCGCTCCCTCAGTACTGACCCTCTGACAGTGCAGCGCTCTCTCAGTACTGTCCCTCCGACAGTGCAGCGCTCCCTCAGTACTGCCCCTCCGACAGTGCGGCGCTCCCTCAGTACTGCCCCTCCGACAGTGCGGCGCTCCCTCGGTACTGCCCCTCAGACAGTGCGGCACTCCCTCAGCACTGCCCCTCCGACAGTGCGGCGCTCCCTCAGTACTGCCCCTCCAACAGTGCGGCACTCTGTCAGTACTGCCTAGGGTTGCAAAGGGGTGGAAAGTTTCCGGCAAATTTCCGGAAATTTTCCACGGGAAGTTTAGCTTGGGAATTTTGCCCAAAAAAGCACATGCTAGCATAATATTGTTTTTTTTGTATTTCTTTCTTTTTTTTCCACAGGTCCTCTCTTAAAATTACTAACAGAGCTGGAATCTTAATTATTAAGGAATTTCTTAATCAATATATGTTTATCTTCTTACTTGGCCTGTTTTAATAATTACAAGTTTTGTGTGTGACTGTGAACAAATGTGTCCTGATTGGTTGGATGAGTGGATGAGCGATTAGCTCCCTCTCTTTGTAATATTTGCATATCGAATTGTGATTGGCCTGCAGGCATCTGTAAGACTGCTATAGTTTTTTTAATATCCAGGTTAGGGGTCCTGAGGGAAGTCATTTTGTTTTTTGCTGATGTTGTGATGATGCAGTAAGTAAATCAGACTTTATACCAAATAAACCAGTTACTTGTTGAACTCTGTTGTCCTTCAATTTAAAATATACAAAATAATACACTATTGGTGATGTAGCGTCGTGTGTGTACAGGTCATGCTTCCATCAGATGGAGCATCAGCAAAAATGTACTCACCCTGTTGCAATAGTGCTGATCGACCGCAGTTCGACAGAGTCGAATGCCCTTTATTTCTCTGCATAGGACAATGCCACGTTTATCGTCGGATGTGTGGAAGCATTTTACCCCAGGCATTAAAGATGGAAAGACTGTGTACATGTGCAAACACTGTAGAAAGCCATATGTAAAGAATGCCACAAAGATGCAGCAGCATTTATCCAAATGCAACAACTTCACTCAAAGCTCACAGCAGTCAGCCCAGAGTTCCTCTGCTTCCCTTCAAGAAGATGATGGTTCGCATTCAGCATCAGGCTCCTTATCATCAGCAACTCCTGGCCCACTTGGAAGGTTCTTTGATACAATGGATAACCATAGCCAGAAGAATGCAGATGAGTGCCTTGCTCGAGCTGTATATGCAACAGGCTCACCCCTCATGCTCAGAGCCAATGTGTACTGGAAGAGATTTTTCAATGTTATTCGCCCTGCATACTGTCCTCCCACCAGACATGCTTTGTCTACTTATTTGCTGGAGGCTGAGTATAACAGAGTCCAAGGAAAGCTCAAAGAAATGATAGCGATGGCAGACTGTGGTGCAGTTATCTCAGATGGGTGGTCAAATGTACGAGGGGAGGGCATCATAAACTACATCGTCTCCACTCCTCTCCCAGTGTTCTTCAAGAGCACAGACACGAAGGACAACAGACACACAGGCACATACATTGCTGATGAGCTGAAAGCGGTCATCAACGATCTTGGATCACAAAAGGTCTTTGCAGTAGTTACTGACAATGCTGCGAATATGAAGGCTGCTTGGGCTCAAGTGGAGGAGGCCTACCCTCATATTACGTCTATTGGGTGCGCAGCTCATGGGCTTAGCCTGCTCCTCAAGGACATCATGGGTTTGAGAACCATGGAAGCACTGTACAAGAAAGCCAAGCAAGTTGTTAAGTATGTCAGGGGAAAACAGGTAGTTGCAGCAACCTACAACTCCAAGCAAATGACAAAGAACAAGAACACCACACTGAAGCTGCCCAACAACATTAGATGGGGTGGTGTTGTCATAATGTACAACAGCCTTCTGGAGGGTAAGGAGTCGCTGCAAGAAATGGCAATATCCCAGTCTGGGGATATGGAAACCACCATCAAGAAAATACTGCTGGATGATGTGTTTTGGGAGAGAGTGGTTAGCAGCCTTAAACTACTCTCACCAGTAGCATCTGCAATTGCTCAGATTGAAGGAGATGACGCTGTCTTGTCAGATGTTCTCAGGCTTTTTACTGATTTAAAAGAACAAATCAGCATTGCCCTACCCACATCCCTGCTGCTCAAAGCAGAGGAGAAGGCAATTGTTCAATTCATACAGACGCGTCAAGAATTTTGTGTCAAGCCGATTCATGCTGCAGCATACATGCTGGACCCAAAGCATGTTGGGAGACCAATACTTTCTGGAGAACAGATCAACAGTGCTTAGAGTGTGATTTCTACCCTCTCACACCATCTCAATCTGGATGTGGGCAAAGTTCTGGGAAGTCTGGCAAAGTTCTCTACCAAACAAGGTCTTTGGAATGGGGATGGGATATGGGAATCATGCAAGCACATCAGTGCACATACCTGGTGGAAGGGACTTTGTGCATCTGAGGCCCTGTCACCCATTGCATCGGTGATACTCCAAATCCCACCTTCATCAGCGGCCTCTGAACGAAACTGGTCACTTTTTGGGAATACGCATACAAAGGTGCGCAACAGGCTGACTAACAAGAGAGTGGAGAAACTGGTGGCTATCCGGGCGAACCTACAACTTATTGAGCCAGATACAGAAGTGTCCACCACACAGCTAGACAGTGACACAGAGGAGGAAATGGACACGTCAGAGCCAGAGTCAGAGAATCAGGAGGAGTAATGATGAGTAGAAGACTCAGAAGACTCATGAGCAGAAGACTCAAAGGGACAAAATAAGGACAAATTACAGGCTAAATAAGCTGACGCTCTTTTTATTTTATTTTAGATGGGTCTTTTTTGTGGGGGTTCAATAAAGTTCAAAATTATAACCTAAATAAAGTTTTGAAAGCCTGTTTTTATTTGTATGGAACAGTATGTCTATTTTGACGACAAAGATAATATAAGGGCCAGAGACAAAAATCATCAGTGTGCAAAAAAACTCAAAATTCCCATAAATTCCCCAAATTCCCATAAATTCCCAAAAATTCCCATGGAAAGTTTCCTCTTTTAAAAATTCCCAGAATTTTGCAACCCTAGTACTGCCCCTCTGACAGTGCCTCGCTCCCTTAGTACTGCTCCTCGACAGTGCGGCACTCCCTCAGTACTGCCCCTCCGACAGTGCAGCGCTCCCTCAGTACTGCCCCTCCGACAGTGCAGCACTCCCTCAGTACTGCCCCTCCGACAGTGCCTCGCTCCCTCAGTACTGTCCCTCCGACAGTGCGGCGCTCCCTCAGTACCGCCCCTCCGACAGTGCGGCACTCCCTCAGTACTGCCCCTCCGACAGTGCCTCGCTCCCTCAGTACTGCCCCTCCGACAGTGCGGCGCTCCCTCAGTACTGCCCCTCCGACAGTGCGGCGCTCCCTCAGTACTGCCCCCCGCCAGTGCGGCGCTCCCTCAGTACTGCCCCTCCGACAGTGCGGCGCTCCCTCAGTACGGCCCCTCCGACAGTGCGGCGCTCCCTCAGTACTGCCCCTCCGACAGTGCGGCGCTCCCTCAGTACTGCCCCTCCGACAGTGCGGCGCTCCCTTAGTACTGCTCCTCGACAGTGCGGCACTCCCTCAGTACTGCCCCTCCGACAGTGCAGCGCTCCCTCAGTACTGCCCCTCCGACAGTGCAGCACTCCCTCAGTACTGCCCCTCCGACAGTGCCTTGCTCCCTCAGTACTGTCCCTCCGACAGTGCGGCGCTCCCTCAGTACTGCCCCTCCGACAGTGCGGTGCTCCCTCAGTACTGCCCCTCCGACAGTGCGGCACTCCCTCAGTACCGCCCGTCCGACAGTGCGGCGCTCCCTCAGTACTGCCCCTCCGACAGTGCGGCACTCCCTCAGTACTGCCCCTCCGACAGTGCGGCGCTCCCTCAGTACTGCCCCTCCGACAGTGCCTCGCTCCCTCAGTACTGCCCCTCCGACAGTGCGGCGCTCCCTCAGTACTGCCCCTCCGACAGTGCGGCGCTCCCTCAGTACTGCCCCTCCGACAGTGCGGCGCTCCCTCAGTACTGCCCCTCCGACAGTGCGGCGCTCCCTCAGTACTGCACCGGGAGTGTCAGCATGGATTTTGTGTGCGAGCCACTGGAGTGGGACTCGAACCCACGACCTTCTGCCTCAGAGGGAAGAGTGCTACCAACTGGGCCACGGCTGACACCTTCAGATTGTGGGTAAGTGAAAGAGACCACTTTTTGCAGCCACAGGTGGATAGACCTAAGGATCTTAATTGGAGCTTACTGTCTTGTTGAGGGAAACTCCCATTCGGCTTCAGTCAACCCTGTAAGTCAATACCTTGGTGACTGCACGGCTGGCCAAGCAGCGGAAAGCAGACCCGTTCTGTGTTGATAGGCTGGATAGTTTTGGCTGGTTAAACATTGTCAGTATTCACGTGTACCTTTAGGGATGTTACTGAGCAAAGTGAGCCGTGTCCAACACAGCTGATTAGGTGTTATAAATCTCATCATCATCAAGAAACTACTCATGAAATAACGCTGGACGGCCAGCTGGTGGCGCCGTCCAAGGAGTTTAAATACTCGGGCATGGGCCCAGCCTCCCAGGGACATTTTGTAAGACAAGGGCCTAGTGAAGTACAACTAGACCTCCATGTTCTGAAACAAGTTGATTAAAGCCTTGCTTTATACTCAAACCAAGTGCATAGTGAGCTTCATTATGTCATCAGGCAAACAGAATCTTTATCTCTATGCAATTCTCAATACCCGCCCTGCTGTATGCCTTGGAGTCACGGACCATGTACAGCAGGCACCTCAAAGCACTGGAGAGGTACCACCAACGCTGCCTCCGCAAGATCCTGCAAATCCATTGGCAGGATAGACGCACCGACGTCAGTGTTCTCGCTCAGGCCAACATCCCCAGCATCGAAGCTTTGACCACGCTCGATCAGCTCCGATGGACGGCTCACATCGTCCTCATGCCCGAAACGAGACTCCCAAAACAAGCGCTTTACTCGGAGCTCCAGCACGGCAAGAGAGCCCCGGGTGGGCAAAGGAAATGCTTCAAGGACACCCTCAAAGCCTCCTTGAAAAAATGTAACAACCCCCACCGACACATAAGAACATAAGGACATAAGAAAAAGGAGCAGGAGTAGGCCAATCGGCCCCTCGAGCCTGCTCCGCCATTCAATAAGATCATGGCTGATCTGATCCTAACCGCCAATCCACTATCACAGAACCATCTCCTGAATCTAACAGAATTAGACACACGAACTAGGAGCAGGATCAGGCTACACGGCCCCTGGGCCCGCTCCGCTACCCACAGGGCCATGACCGATCCGAACCTAGACTCATGTCCAAATTCCTGCCCGCTCCCCGTAACCCTTAATTCCCTTTACTTCTAGGAAACTGTCTATTTCTGTTTTAAATTTATGTAATGATGTAGCTTCTACAGCTTTTTGGGGCAGCATATTCCATGGACCTATCACCCTCTGAGTGAAGTAGTTCCTCCTCATCTCAGTTTTGAAAGAGCAGCCCCTTATTCTAAGATTATGCCCCCTAGTTCTAGTTTCACCCATCATCGGGAACATCCTCCCCGCATCCACCCGATCCAACCCCTTCACAATCTTATATGTTTCAATAAGATCGCCTCTCATTCTTCTGAACTCCAATGAGTAGAGTCCCAATCTACTCAACCTCTCCTCATACGTCCATCCCCTCATCCCCGGGATTAACCGAGTGAACCTTCTTTGTACTGACTCGAGAGCAAGTATGTCTTTTCTTAAGTATGGACACCAAAACTATATGCAGTATTCCAGGTGCGGTCTCACCAATACCTTGTACAACTGAAGCAATACCTCCCTATTTTTATATTCTATCCCCTAGCAATGAAAGCCAACATTCCATTGGCCTTCTTAATCACTTGCTGCACCTGCATACTAACCTTTTGAGTTTCGTGCACCAGGACCCCCAGATCCCTTTGTACTTCAGTACTTTCCAGTTTCTTGCCATTAAGATAATAACTTGCTCTATGATTTTTCCTGCCAAAGTGCATAACCTCACACTTTCCAGTATTGTATTCCACCTGCCAAATCTCTGCCCACTTACTTAGCCTCTCTATGTCCCCTTGCAGGTTTTTTATGTCCTCCTCACTCACTACTTTCACCCCCATCTTAGTATCATCTGCAAACTTTGATATGTTACACTCGGTCCCCTCCTCCAAATCGTTAATATAGATTGTAAAGAGTTGGGGACCCAGCACTGACCCCTGCGGAACACCACTAGTTACTGATTGCCAGTCTGAGAATGAACCATTTATCCCAACTCTCTGCCTTCTGTTAGATAGCCAATCCTCTATCCATGCCAGAATATTACCCCCAATCCCGTGATTTTTTATCTTAAGCAATAATCTTTTGTGTGGCACCTTGTCAAATGCCTTTTGGAAGTCTAAATACACTACGTCCACTGGTTCCCCTTTATCCACCCTATATGTTACTTCCTCAAAGAACTCCAGCAAATTTGTCAAACATGACTTCCCCTTCATAAAACGATGCTGACTTTGTCCTATTAAATTATGATTATCCAAATGTCCTGTTACTGCCTCCTTAATAATGGACTCCAAAATTTTACCTACCACAGATGTTAGGCTAACTGGTCTATAGTTTCCAGCCTTCTGTCTACTGCCCTTTTTAAATAAGGGTGTTACATTAGCAGTTTTCCAGTCTGCCAGGACCTTTGCCGAGTCCAGGGAGTTTTGGAAAATTATTACCAATGCATCCACAATCCCTACCGCCACTTCCCTCAAGACCCTAGGATGTAAGCCATCCGGTCCAGGTGATTTATCCGCCTTGAGTCCCATTATTTTACCGAGTACCACTTCCTTAGTGATTTTGATCGTGTTTAGCTCCTCCCCCCCTATAGCCCCCTGTTTGTCCAGTGTTGGGATATTCTTGGTGTCCTCTACTGTAAAGACTGATACAAAATATTCATTCAGTGTTTTTGCCATCTCCATATTTCCCACCATTAATTTCCCGGTCTCATCCTCTAAGGGACCAACATTTACTTTAGCCACCCTTTTTCTTTTTATATAACTATAAAAACTCTTACTATCTGTTTTTATAATTTTTGCTAATTTACTTTCATAATCTATCTTCCCTTTCTTAATCAATCTTTTTGTTATTTTTTGCTGTCTTTTAAAGTTTTCCCAATCCTCTATCCTCCCACTAGATTTGGCTACCTTATATGCCCTTGTTTTTAGTCGAATACTATCCTTAATTTCTTTACTTAGCCACGGATGGCTGTCTTTTCTTTTACAACCTTTTCTTCTCAGTGGAATATATATTTTTTGGAAGTTGTAAAATAACTCCTTAAATGTACACCACTGATCATGTATCGTCTTACCCTTTAATCTATTTTCCCAATCCACTCTACTCAATTCCGCTCTCATACCTTCATAGTCTCCTTTATTCAAGCTTAGCACGCTTGTTTGAGATCCAACCTTCTCACCCTCTAATTGAATATGGAATTCAACCATGTTATGGTCACTTATTCCAAGGGGATCCTTTACTAGGACATTTTTAATTAATCCTGTCTCGTTACACAGGACCAGATCTAAGGTTGCTTGCCCCCTGGTCGGTTCAGTTACATACTGCTCAAGAAACCCATCCCTAATACATTCAATGAACTCATCCTCAAGGCAGCCCTGCCCAATTTGATTTGTCCAATTAATATGATAGTTAAAATCCCCCATAATTATAGATGTTCCCTTATTACAAGCCTCAACTATTTCCTGATTGATACTCCGTCCAACAGAGTTGCAACTGTTCGGAGGCCTATAGACTACGCCCACTAGTGTTTTTTTCCCCTTATTATTCCTTATCTCCACCCAAACTGTTTCATTATCCTGATCTTTTGACCCAATATCATTTCTCTGTATTACAGTGATTCCTTCCTTTATTAACGTAGCCACCCCACCTCCCCTTCCTTCCTGCCTAGCCTTCCTGATCGTTAAATAACCTGGTATGTTTAATTCCCAGGCATTGTCACCCTGCAGCCATGTTTCTGTAATGGCCACAAGATCATACCCATATGTAGTTATTTGTGCCATTAACTCGTCTATTTTGTTACGAATGCTACGTGCGTACAGATAGAGAACTTTCAAATATGTTTTGTGACACTTAGTTCCTGCTGTTGCCCTTTTTATTACTTTACCTTTTACTCCACACCTTCTGCCCCCTCCTGACACGCTCTGGTTTTTAATTTCCCCACTGCTACCTAAGTCTATGACCTTCTCTGTTGTCATTTTTATTATTTGCTCTCTAGGAACCTCCCCCCCACTAGTTAGTTTAAAGCCCTCTCTACAGCCCTAGTTATATGATCTGCCAGGACTCTAGTCCCAGCACTGGCCAAGTGAAGCCCGTCCCAACGGAACAGCTCCCTCCTGCCCCAGTCCTGGTGCCAGTGTCCCAGGAAGCAAAACCCATTTCTCCCACACCAGTCTTTGAGCCACGCATTTAGCTCTCTAATTTTATTTGTCCTAGCCAAATTCGCTCGTGGCTCAGGTAATAATCCAGAGATTATTACCCTTGAGGTTCTGTTTTTTAATTTGACCCCTAGCTGCTCATACTCCTTTAACAGAACCGGCTTCCTAGTCCTATCTACGTCATTTGTACCAACATGGACCACGACAACTGGATCCACCCCCTCCCACTGCAAGTTTCTTTCCAGCCCAGAGGAGATGTCCTTAACCCTGGCACCGGGTAGGCAACACAGCCTTCGGGACTCTCACTCTCGGCTGCAGAGAACTCTATCTATCCCCCTAATAATACTATCCCCTACCACTACAACATTTCTATTTACTCCCCCCTCTTGAATGGCCCCCCGTTCCACGGTGCTGTGGCCAGGTTGCTCATCCTCCCTACAGTCCCTGCTCCTGTCCCCACAGGGAGTAAGAACCTCGAACCTGTTGGTCAAGAGCAAGGGCTGCGGCTCCTCCAGCTCTACCTCCTGGATCCCCGTACCTGCCTCACTCGTAGTCACACCGTCCTGTCCCTGACCATGGGCTACATCTGAATTACTTAACTTCATAGGTGTGACCACCTCCTGATACACAGAGTCCAGGTATTTCTCCCCCTCCCTGATGTGTCGCAGTGTCTGAAGCTCAGACTCCAGCTCATCAACACGGAGCTGGAGTTCCTGTAGCAGCAGACACTTGTCACAGACGTAATCACCGCGAGCCTCAATGGGGTTCACCGGCTCCCACATCTCGCAACAGTAGCACATCACCTGCTCCATTCTATGTAATTAATTAAATTTGTTATTGTTAGTTATGGACACCCTCTGCCTGATTTTAGATGCTAGTATCCCCTTTAATTAATTGGATTTAAATTAAATCAACCCCTCTAGTTACGCCAGTTAAATGGTTTACCAACAGTCACTCTGCACCAGAAAGGCCTTATTAACTACAACCCACAGAGTTAAAGTTTGAAAAGAGCACCTAACACCCCACTTAACCTCTCTCACACTTACCCAAACTCACAGCACTCTCTGCTGACCTCGCACTCAGTGCTTGATCGCACTAGCAATGGTCTTTTTATACTGTTTGTTTGTTTACAGCCAAATGAGTCACCCCTGCTGATTGGTTAGAAAACTGCCAATTTACTCCTACTGCAGTGTAACCTTGTTTTACTCTTCTTAAACCAACAGAATCCCAAATACTTAACTTTTCCCCTTTACTTAAACTGCTTAAGTAATCTTATCAAGAATGATTTAAAGAGAGATAACAATTAAAGAACTCTCACACTTACCCAAACTCACAGCACTCTCTGCTGACCTCACACTCAGTGCTTGCTCGCACTAGCAATGGGAATCCCTGGCCCAAGACCACACAAAGTGGAGGAGAAGCATCTGGGAAGGCGCCAAACACCGCAAGTCTCTTCGCCAGGAGCAAGCAGAAACCAAGCGCAGGCAGCACAAGGAGCACACGTCAACCCAAGCACCACACCCACCCGCCCCTTCAACCACCGTCTGCCCCACCTGTGACAGAGACTGGAGATCCCGCATTGGACTCATCAGTCACCTGAGAACTCATTTTTAATGTGGAAGCAAGTCATCCTCAGTTCTGAGGGACTGCCTAAGAGAAGAGAGGTTCAAAGCTTCTTATTATGTTCATTCTTTTTTGGACTCTAGGGATATGGGGATAGTGCAGGAAAGTGGAGTTGTGGTCGATGATTAGCCATGATCTTATTGAATGGCGGAGCAGGCTCAAGGGGCTGAATGGCCGACTCCTGCTCCTATTTCTTATGCTCCCTCAACACTACGGTGGGAGTGTTCTCCTTGATTTTTGTGCTCAAGTCTCTGGAGTGGGACTCGAACCCACAACCTTCTGACTTAGAGGGGAGGTGTGGTACACAATGAGCCACAGGCTGAGTGAGGGGGTTGAGGGGATTGGTGGATGAGTGAGGGCGGGATGGAGGTGATTGGTGGATGAGTGAGGGTGACGGGATTGGCCGATGAGTGAGGGGGGATGGAGGTGATTGGTCGATGAGTTAGGGTGAGGGGATTGGTCGATGAGTGAGGGGGGATGGAGGTGATTGGTCGATGAGTTAGAGTGAGGGGATTGGTCGATGAGTGAGGGGGGATGGAGGTGATTGGTCGATGAGTGAGGGTGAGGGGACTGGTCGATGAGTGAGGGGGATGGAGGTGATTAGTCGATGAGTGAGGGTGAGGGGATTGGTCGATGAGTGAGGGGGTGGAGGGGATTGGTCAATGAGTGAGGGGGAGGTGATTGGTCGATGAGTGAGGGTGAGGGGATTGGTCGATGAGTGAGGGGATGGAGGGGATTGGTCAATGAGTGAGGGGGAGGTGATTGGTCGATGAGTGAGGGGGAGGTGGAGGGGATTGGTCGATGAGTGAGGGTGAGGGGATTGTTCGATGAGTGAGGGGGAGACCGCGGATTGGTGGCTGTGTGAGGGGGGGGGAGCGGGCTGTGATTGGCCGGCGCGGTTGCGGTTGCCGGGGGGAGCGGGTTGTGATTGGCCGGCGCAGTTGCCGGGGGGAGCGGGTTGTGATTGGCCGGCGCGGTTGCAGTTGCCGGGGGGAGCGGGTTGTGATTGGCCGGCGCCGTTGCCGGTGGTGGCGGGCGGGTGGAGAGGCTCCAAGATGGAGTCGCTGTGCGAGTATCTGATGTACTTCCCGGCCGGCCCGCTGGCCGACTACCGCCGCTACCGCAGCCTGCCCCGCCGCAGCCACCTCTACCTGGGCGAGACGGTGCGCTTCGTGCTGGTGGTGCGCTGCCGGAGCCGGGAGCCGGAGGGCGAATCGGAATCGGATTCGGCGGCAGACCGAGGCCTCCTCCCGCTGCCGGGCCCGGCCTGGCGCCGCCTCTCCGCCTCGCTCTCCGCCCTGGCTAGCGTCTGCCCCGGCCTGCGGCGCCACCAACACCCGCTGGAGCAGCAGCAGGAGGAGCTGCAGCAGGAGCCGGACAACATCAGCCTGGGAGCAGCAGGAAGGGAGCTGGGCCTCAGCCTGGGGCTGGCAGTGGCGGAGCAGCCCGCCGACAAGGGTTTCCGCCACTGCCGGCCTCTGCTCACCCACAACGGCGGCCGGAGCCAGGTGAGCCTCTCCCCCTCTCCTTCCCTCTCTGGGGTGTGGAGGAGCGCCTCCTGAATTGCCCCATTGGATTTGTACAGTGACTGTCTTCACATTAGAAACATAGATCGGTCCTTGGACCCCAGCTATTCACAATATATATTAATGATCTGGACGAGGGAATTGGATGTAATATCTCCAAGTTTGCAGATGACACAAAGCTGGGTGGGCATGTGTGCTGTGAGGAGGATGCAGAGAAACTCCAGTATGATTTGGACAGGTTGGGTGATTGGGCAGAAGCATGGCAGATGCAGTATAATGTGGATAAATGCGAGGTTATCCACTTTGGTGTCAAAAACAGGAAGGCAGATTATTATCTGAATGCCAAAAGATTGGGAGAAGGGGAAGTGCAACGAGACCTGGGTGTCCCTTGTGCACCAGTCGCTGAAGGTAAGCATGCAGATGCAGCAGGTGGTTAAGAAGGCAAATGGTATGTTGGCCTTTGTAGCGAGAGGGTTTGAGTACAGGGACAAGGATGTCTTGCTACAGTTGTACAGGGCCTTGGTGAGACCACACCTTGAGTACTGTGTGCAGTTTTGGTCGCCTTATCTGAGGAAGGATGTTCTTGCCATGGAGGGAGTTCAGCGAAGATTCACCAGACTGATACCTGGGATGGCTGGAATGACGTATGAGGAGAGATTGGGTCGATTGGGCTTATACTCGCTGGAGTTTAGAAGAATGAGAGGGGATCTCATTGAAACTTATAAAATTCTGACAGGACTAGACAGACTAGATGCAAGAAGGATGTTCCCGATGGCAGGGGAGTCCAGAACCAGGGGTCACAGTCTAAGGATAAGGGGTAAGCCATTTAGGACAGAGATGAGGAATTTCTTCACCCAGAGAGTGGTGATCCTGTGGAATTCTCTACCACAAAAGCAGTTGAGGCCAATTCATTAAATATATTCAAGAAGGAGTTAGATGTATTTCTTAAGGCTAAAGGAATTAAGCGATATGGGGAGAAGGCAGGGACAGGGTACTG
Source organism: Somniosus microcephalus (assembly GCF_052327205.1). Lineage (NCBI taxonomy): Eukaryota > Metazoa > Chordata > Chondrichthyes > Squaliformes > Somniosidae > Somniosus > Somniosus microcephalus. Next base: position 48,502,968 of record NW_028225182.1, on the reverse strand, counting down.
AGTTTGGATGATCAGCCATGATCTCATTGAATGGCGGAGCAGGCTCGAGGGGCCGAATGGCCTACTCCTGCTCCTATCTTCTATGTTTCTATCCTTAGCCTGTGACCCCTGGTTCTGGACTCCCCCGCCATCGGGAACGTCCTTCCTGCATCTAGTCTGTTTAGTCCTGTTAGAATTTTATTAGTTTCAATGAGATCCCCTCTCATTCTTCTAAACTCCAGCGAATATAAGCCCAATTGACCCAATCTCTCTTCATACGTCATTCCTGCCATCCCAGGTATCAGCCTGGTGAATCTTCGCTGCACTCCCTCCATGGCAAGAACATCCTTCCTCAGATAAGGTGACCAAAGCTGCACACAATACTCAAGGTGTGGTCTCACCAAGGCCCTATACAACTGCAGCAAGACATCCTTGCTCCTGTACTTGAATTCTCTCGTTATGAGGCCCAACATACCATTTGCCGCCTTAACCGCCTGGTGCACAAGGACACCCAGGTCTCATTGCACTTCCCCTTCTCCCAATCTATTGCCGTTCAGATAATCTGCCTTCCTGTTTTTGCCACCAATGTGGATAACCTCGCATTTATCCACATTGGGCAGAAGCATGGCAGATGCAGTATAATCACCCAACCTGTCCAAATCATACTGGAGACCTCTGGTTATTGACCTACTCACCGAAGGGAAGAGTTTTTCTCTATCTACTCTTATCAAAACCTCATCATATCGCAAACCTCTATTAGGTCAGCTCTTAACCATCTCTGTTCCAAGGAGAACAGTCCTAACTTTTCCAATCTCTCCTCATAACTGAAGTCCCTCATCCCTGCTAACACCCTGGTAAACCTCCGTTATACCCTTTCTAAGGCCTGTACATCTTTCCTAAAGTGCGCTGCCCAGAATTGTCCGCAATACTCCAGCTGAGGCCTAACCAGTGAAGTGTAAGGTTCTAGCCTGATCATCTTGGTGTGTTACATAAGTACATAAGAAATAGGAGCAGGAATTGGCCCCTTGAGCCTACTCCACCATTCAATAAGATCATGGCTGATCTTGGGCTCAAAGCCACTTCCCAGCCCGCTCCCCATAACCCTTCACTCCCTTATCTTGCAAAAATCTGTCTCTCTCCACCTTAAATGTATTTAATGACCCAGCCTCCACGGCCCTCTGGGGCAGAGAATTCCACAGATTTACGACCCTCTGAGAGAAGAAATTCCTCCTCATCTCAGTTCTAAAAGGGCGACCCTTTATTCTGAGACTGTGCCGCCGAGTTCTAGATTTCCCCACGAGGGGAAACATCCTCTCTGCATCTACCCTGTCGAGCCCCCTCAGTATCTTATATGTTTCAATAAGATCACCTCTCATTCTTCTAAACTCCAATGAGTACAGGCCCAGCCTGCTCAACCTTTCCTCAGAAGCCAACCCCCTCCTCTCGGCCGTGTTAGTTGACTCTTGGTGATGCCCACTGGCTGTGGGTGGACTGGTGCCAGTCGCCTCAGGCCCTGGCACAGTGGTCGCAGTCAGTTGAAAGCATGTTACTCGATGGTTTGCTGGCGCGGCTGGATTGATAGTACAAGGGGGTTCATTCCAGTTGGTTCAGAGCCTACTGCCGGTATTCGGTGGTGCCAGGTCGTTGTGAATATGCTGTTGTCAGTGCGTGGTGTGCAGGTTGTTTGCATTTCTGTTTCTTGGATGCATGCTTAAGTTGATTAACTCATTAACACTTCGAGCTGACAACTAGCTGACGAACGTGTCCCTGCTCCCTGTGCTGTATCAGTGTCCTAATTGTTGAGAATTGTGTTACTAGCAGTTTCTTTACAGCTGAGGTGTGTATCTAATATTGCACTGTTTACATAGAAACATAGAAGATAGGAGCAGGAGTAGGCCATTCGGCCCCTCGAGCCTGCTCTGCCATTTAATGAGATCATGGCTGATCATCCAAACTCAGTACCCTGTCCCTACTTTCTCCCCATATCCCTTGATCCCTTTAGCCTTAAGAAATATATCTAACTCCTTCTTGAATATATTTAATGAATTGGCCTCTACTGCCTTCTGTGGTAGAGAATTCCACAGGTTCACCACTCTCTGGGTGAAGAAATTCCTCCTCATCTCAGTCCTAAATGGCTTACCCCTTATCCTTAGACTGTGACCCCTGGTTCTGGACTCCCCGCCATCGGGAACATCCTTCCTGCATCTAGTCTGTCTAGTCCTGTTAGAATTTTATAAGTTTCAATGAGATCCCCTCTCATTCTTCTAAACTCCAGTGAGTATAAGCCCAATCGACACAATCTCTCCTCATACGTCATTCCTGCCATCCCAGGTATCAGCCTGGTGAATCTTCGCTGCACTCCCTCCATGGCAAGAACGTCCTTCCTCAGGTAAGGTGACCAAAACTGCACACAATACTCAAGGTGTGGTCTCACCAAGGCCCTGTACAACTGTAGCAAGACATCCTTGTTCCTGTACTAGAACCCTCTCGCTACGAAGGCCAACATACCATTTGCCTTCTTAACCGCCTGCTGCACCTGCATGCTTACCGTCAGCAACTGGTGCACAATAACACCCAGGTCTCGTTGCACTTCCCCTTCTCCCAATCTATTGCCGTTCAGATAATAATCTGCCTTCCTGTTTTTGCCACCGCAGTGGATAACCTGCGGTGTCCTGGATTTGGCGCATGAGCTCTCATCAGTCCAGTATGGAAACCTAAAGGAGCTGCGTCATTTTGACTGCATGCCGCTGTAACTGAGAGTTTCTCCAAGCCGTGTGTTCTGCTTGTACTCCCAACCACTGACCACTTAGTTTTTATGCTGAATTGGGATGCGTTGCGATCACCCGCTATCGTAAGCCTCTATAACTGCGACTGTTGCAACCGCTTACTTTTGCTCTGAGCCAGACCGACTGGAAGACTGGGTTCTGCCATAACCGCCATGCTATTCCAGCGGCCAGTGTAAAACCTAACGTGTCTCGAATGCACGCGCCTAAATGTGGGCCGGTCGTGTTGGGATGTTGGCTCCCGGTCTGGCAGCTCCTCAAATTAAAAATTCTCCTCCTTGTGTTCAAATCCCTCCACGGCCTCCCTATCTCAGTAACCTCCTACAACCCTCCGAGATCTCTGCACTCCTCCAGTTCTGGCCTCTTGCGCATCCCCGATTTCCGCCATTGGAGGCCGTGCCTTCAGCTGCCTGGGCCCTAAGCTACGAATTCCCTCCCTAAACCTCTCCGCCTCTCCTCCTTTAAGACGCTCCTTAAAACCCACCTCTTTGACCACCTGTCCTTTTGTGGCTCGATGTCAAAGTTTGGCTGATGACGCTTCTGTGAAACGCCTTGGGGCATTTCACTACATTAAAGGTGCTGTAAGTTGTTGTTGGTATGGTTACATGCCAACGTACAAAATTCTTACAGGGCTTGACAGGGTAGATGCAGGGAGGATGTTTCCCCTGGCTGGGGAGTCTAGAACCAGGGGTCACAGTCTCAGAATAAGGGGTCGGCCATTTAGGACTGAGATGAGGAGAAATTTCTTCACTCGGAGGGTGGTGAATCTTTGGAATTCTCTCCCCCAGAGGGCTGTGGAGGCTCAGTCATTGAGTATATTCAAGGCTGAGATAGATTTTTGGAATATTAAGGGACTCAAGGGATATGGGGATAGAAACATAGAAAAACAGGAGCAGGAGTCGGCCATTCGGCCCTTCGAGCCTGCTCCGCCATTCAATAAGATCATGGTTGATCCTCTATCTCAATCCCATATTCCCGCTCTCTCCCCATGCCCCTTGATGCCTTTTGTGTCTAGAAATCTATCGATCTCCGGATAGTGCAGGAAAGTGGAGATGCGGTGGATGATCAGCCATGATCTTATTGAAATGGTGGAGCAAGTTCGAGGGGGTCGAATGGCCGACTCCTGCTCCTATTTCTTGCGTTCTTACGCAGTTTTATCATGCACAGGTTAAGAACACTGTTGCCGGCTGTGCATTTCTATTTAAATCGCTTCCATACTCGTGCCAGCTTAGTTGGTCGCATTCTCATCTCTTGCTTCAGAAGGTTGTGGCTTTGAACCCCATCTCAGACCTGAGCACAGAGCATGGGCAGCTACGTGTGTTTGCCCTGCAGGAGTGCTGCGTCGCTGGAGGCGAGTGTTTCGCACGGGATATTAAGCCAAAGTGCCATCTCCCTGTTCACAAAAGATCCTGTGGCAGCATCTGAATAAAAGCTGGAAATTCTCTCATTTTGGCAAACATTCCTCCTCAACTGACGCCACCCAGAGCTGATCGCCTGGTGGCTTCTTCATGCGTGTTGGCGGGACCGAGCTCTGTGCAACTTTGGCTTCCTTGTTTACCGGCATTAGAATGCTTCAGAAGTAATTAGTTAGGTGTCGAGAGCTTTGGGATGTCCCGAGGGCACAATAAAACATTGTATAAATACACAGTTGCTTTCTCTGCCATTAAGTCCCTCGACGTTTCATAGAATGATACACACGGAAGGAGGCCATTTGGCCCATCATGCCTGTGCCGGCTCGTTTGCAAGAGTTCTCCAATTAATCCCCCTCCCCCACAGCACTGCACACATTTTCCCCCTTCTTTCCTTAGTATGCAGGCTTTTACGTTACTTCAGTTCTCTTGCAGACAATATCATTTGATAGATTGGGAGAAGGGGAAGTGCAACGAGACCTGGGTGTCCTTGTGCACCAGTCGCTGAAGGTAAGCATGCAGGCGCAGCAGGCGGTTAAGAAGGCAAATGGTATGTTGGCTTTCGCAGCGAGAGGGTTTGAGTACAGGAACAAGGATGCCTTGCTCCAGTTGTACAGAGCCTTGGTGAGGCCACATCTTGAGTATTGTGTGCAGTTTTGGTCGCCTTATCTGAGGAAGGATGTTCTTGCCATGGAAGGAGTTCAGCGAAGATTCACCGGACTGATACCTGGGATGGCAGGCATGACGTATGAGGAGAGATTGGATCGATTGGGCTTATACTCGCTGGAGTTTAGAAGAATGAGAGGGGATCTCATTGAAACTTATAAAATTCTAACATGACTAGACAGACTAGATGCAGGAAGGATGTTCCCGATGGCAGGGGAGTCCAGAACCAGGGGTCACAGTCTAAGGATAAGGGGTAAGTCATTTAGGACAGAGATGAGGAGGAATTTCTTCACCCAGAGAGTGGTGAACCTGTGGAATTCTGTACCACAGAAGGCAGTGGAGGCCAATTCATTAAATATATTCAAGAAGGAGTTGGACATATTTCTTAAGGCTAAAGGGATCAAGGGATATGGGGAGAAAGCAGGGACAGGGTACTGAGTTTGGATGAACAGCCATGATCTCATTGAATGGCGGAGCAGGCTCGAGGGGCCGAATGGCCTACTCCTGCTCCTATCTTCCATGTTTCTATAATTTCCTGCTCATTTATTTATCTCGTTGCTGTTTTGTGGGAAGGCAGGGGGAGACCAGCCGGCCCCTCGAGCCTGTTGTGCCATTCAGTGAGATCGTGGCTGATCTGTGCACCTCGACTCCATTTAACGTGTCTTTTCTCGCTTTAATGGACAAAAATCTATCCAAGTCTCACTGACCCAGCGTCCACAGCCTTTTGGGGGACCAGAGTTCCACTTGGAACTAGCTTTGTGTCGTGTGGCCGCCTCGTCTCCGACATTGCAACAGTGGCGACACTTCAAAAACACTTCATTGACCGCAAAACGCTCTGGGATGTCCCACATGAATTGGCCGTCAGCATAGCAGTGGCCTGGTTTACTGCCACCATTTCCCTTTTCATCTGTCCTAATAACTCCTTATGTGGCTCAGTGTCAAATTTTGTTTGCGAGCACTCCTGTGAAGCGCCTTGGGACGTTGTACTACACTAAAGGCGCTGTATAAATAGAAGTTGTTGATTCCTCTCAATATACCTCCTATTTTCTCGTGTTACTGTCAATTTATGCATCTTCTATTTTCCACATAAGCTGCAGTTTTTCTTTGTGCGTACATGTATCTGTTCCCCTGCCTCTTCATTCCGTTCCTTTTGTAAAATGCTTGTTCGCCCGTTTAAGACTGCGCCGGTTCTGATGGAGGTTTCGCCCCGAAAATGTCTGTCCTCTGCCTCGACGCTAACTGACCCGCTGAGTGTTTCCGACGCTTTCTGTTGACTTTCAGGATATGCTCACCCTGTATCCTGGTCACAGGTCTGGAATCTTTCCTGAATTGTTTTAAGGACACGGTGAAGTTGCCAATAATCAAATAAACGTGCCGTGGCCACCGTGTCGTCAATATTGCAGCATCGGAAGAGGCCCGTTGAGCCTGTGCTGATGCTCGTTTTTCAAATCGTTCCCCTTCGCTGCATCTCTCTAAGATTATTCATTTTTAAATGCTTATTCAATTCCCCTTTATCAGGAAAGGCCGAACATGGCTGGGGCTCTTTGCTCTACAAAAGAGAAGGTTGAGGGGGTGACCTGATAAGAGACACGAACACAAATTCCAGGCTGACACTCCCAGTGCAGTACCGAGGGAGCGCCGCACTGTCGGAGTGGCAGTACCGAGGGAGCGCCGCACTGTCGGAGGGGCAGCACTGAGGGAGCGCCGCACTGTCGGAGGGGCAGCACTGAGGGAGCGCCGCACTGTCGGAGGGGCAGTACCGAGGGAGCGCCGCACTGTCGGAGGGGCAGTACTGAGGGAGCGCCGCACTGTCGGAGGGGCAGTACTGAGGGAGCGCCGCACTGTCGGAGGGGCAGTACTGAGGGAGCGCCGCACTGTCGGAGGGGCAGTACTGAGGGAGCGCTGCACTGTCGGAGGGGCAGCACTGAGGGAGCGCCGCACTGTCGAAGGTGCCGTCTTTCGGATGAGACGTTAAACTGAGGCACCGTCTGCTCTCTCAGGTGGACGTAAAAGATCCCACGGCCACTACTTCAGAGCAGGGGAGCTCTCCCCGGTGTCCTGGGGCCAATATTTATCCCTCATTCAGCATCACTAAAACAGATTCTCTGGCCATTATCTCATTGCTGTTTGTGGGAGCTTGCTGTGCGCAAGTTGGCTGCCACTTTTCTACATTACAACAGTGACTACACTTGAAAAGTATTTCATTAGCGGTGAAGGGCTTTGGGACATGCTGAGGTTGTGAAAGGCGCTATAGAAATGCACGATTTTCTCTTCGCAAGCGAGCAGAGATTAAAACAATAAGTATTTACAGTGCAGAAACAGGCCATTTGGACCAACTGGGCCATACCGTTGCTTGTGTTCCACACGAGCCTCCTCCCACCCCTCTTCATCTCACCCTATCATTCTATTCCTTTCTCCCTCATGGTTTTATCCAGCTTCCCCTGAAATGCATCGATACTATTCTCCTCAACCACTCCCTGTGGTAGCGAGTTCCACATTCTCACCACTCTCTGGGTAAAGAAGTTTCTCCTGAATTCCCGATTGGATTTATTAGTGACTATCTGATATAGATGGCCTCAAGTGTTGCTCTTCCCCGCACGTGGAAACATCTTCTCTACGTCTACCCTATCGAACCCCTCCGTATTCTCCCTTCTAGAGAAAAGAGCCCCAGCCTGTTCAATCTTTCCTGATGGATATAACCTCTATTCTGCAAAGAACGAATAGAAAGAGAATTGGAAAAGGCAGGGGGATAGGACTAGTGCCAGGCGAAGAGCTAGCACTGCCACGATGGGCTGAATGGCCTCCTTGTGTACTGTCAAGTGTTTCTCGCAATGGAAGCGGACAAAATATCCGAGTTTTATACGCCTACTGTTCTACTGAACTGCAATCTTAGAGGTCATTGAGGGTAGGAAACACAGTAAGATTAGGCTTTGTCTTTTGAGACCTTTTTGGGGGTGGCGGAGGGGGGGAGAGCATGAATTTTAGGACAGTGCCTTGTGAAAAGGAAACTGTATTTGGCCCCAACTAGGAATTGACCTGCTGGGGTAGAATTGTTGGCAGCACTTGTGAAATAAATAGTTAATGGAGTCCCATCTTTCTTTCCACATTGCAGTGCACAGAGTTGGAAGGGGGAGGATTATTCGCTCTCTGCTGTGAGTTGCCGCATTGAAACAACAGGGCCAAATCAATACATTGTTAATGGAATCACAAATGTTGGGAGTGCTGAGGAATGGAGAATTGGATTTTCTCGCTCTGCTACAAAGGTTGTCTGTTGAGGCAGCCGAGACCTTGCCTGTTCGGCTGGGGTCTCAGTAGATTATGTAAATCTTGTTTCCATTTTACTGAAGTATTCTCCAGCTCGCTTCCATTTAAAAGGCAGTTCCATCATATCGCAGCTAAAAGCCTCCGAGGACACTTAAGGAATTATTCAAGAGAAGTGAATTAAAACCGGGCCCGAGAATAGAGAGTGGAGCCGTTCCATCAAATCTGCCGCCCTCTGCATTTAAACTGCAGCCCTTTCCCTGTGCACCACTTGGGGTCTTGGCCACAAGTTAAACTTGTTGCAGTTGTGTATAATCCTGTCTTGCCCTCTTGAGCATCTCTGATTATAATCGTTCAACCTTTGGTGGCCGTGCCTTCAGCTGCCTGGGCCCTAAGTTCTGGAATTCCCTCCCTAAACCTCTCCGCCTCTCCACCTCACTTTCCTCCTTTAAGACGTTCCTTAAAACCGACCTCTTTGACCAAGCTTTTGCTCACCTGCCCCAATTTCTCCTTATGTGGGTCGGTGTCAAATCTTTTGTCTTAAAATACTCCTGTGCAGCGCCTTGGGATGTTTTACTAAGTTAAAGACGCTATATAAATACAACTTGTTTGGGGTGATTCTGGAATCGGCGGTCTGTTAAAACCTGGTCTACATCGAATTCCATAGGACGTACAGCACAGAAACAGGCCATTCAGACCAACTGGTCCATGCCGGTGTTTATGCTCCACACGAGCCTCCTCCCACTCCATCAACCCATCCTTCTATTCCTTTCTCCCTCGTGTGTTTATCCAGCTCCCCCTTAAATGCATCTGCATTATTTGCCTCAGCCACTCCCTGTGGCAGCGAGTTCCACATTCTCACCACTCTCTGGGTAAAGAAGTTTCTCCTGAATTCCCGATTGGATTTATTGGTGACTGTCTTATATCGATGGCCCCTAGTTCTGGTCTCCCCCACAAGTGGAAACATCTTCTCTACGTCTATCCTATCGAACCCTTTCATAATCTTGAAGACTTCTCTCATTGAAGACCTCTCTCAGGTCACCCCTCAGCCTTCTCTTCAGCCCCAACTTGTTCAATCTTTCCAATTGGGAATAACCGTTCAGTTCTGATATCCTTGTAAATCTTTTCTGCACCTTCTCCAGTGCCTCCATATCGCTTTTATAATAGAGACCAGAACTGTGCGCAGTGCTCCAAGTGTGGCCTAGCCCAAGGTTCGATAGAATAACAAAACTCTGCTTTTCAATTCCATCCGCCTAGAAATGAACCCATGTAATTCTTCATGAAAAATTAATGTGTTTGAGCTCTTCAAGGCAGTTGCTGTGGATAAGAACCATGTTTCCACTTGGGCGGCTCAAAGTTTGCATTGAGCTTTCCCAGGACTGGCAGGGCAAGGATTAGGTGCAGATTAAAGCTCCCTCTATTGTGCCCCGCAGCATCATGATATTACTGCAAAGATCATTCGGGTGTCAGCCATTGCTCAGTGGGTAGCGCACTCGCCTCTGCGTCAAGACGATCGTGGGTTCGTCGCCCACTTCAGAGACTAGGCCGACACTCCCAGCGCAGTACTGAGGGAACGCCGCACTGTCGGAGGGGCAGTACTGAGGGAGCGCCGCACTGTTGGAGGGGCAGTACTGAGGGAGTGCCCCACTGTCGGGGGTCAGTACTGAGGGAGCGCCGCACTGTCGGGGGGCAGTACTGAGGGAGCGCCGCACTGTCGGGGGGCAGTACTGAGGGAGCGCCGCACTGTCGGGGGGCAGTACTGAGGGAGCGCCGCACTGTCGGGGGGCAGTACTGAGGGAGCGCCGCACTGTCGGAGGGGCAGTAATGAGGGAGTGCCGCACTGTCGGGGGGCAGTACTGAGGGAGCGCCGCACTGTCGGGGGGCAGTACTGAGGGAGCACCGCACTGTCGGAGGGGCAGTAATGAGGGAGCGCCGCACTGTCGGAGGGGCAGTACTGAGGGAGTGCCCCACTGTCGGGGGTCAGTACTGAGGGAGCGCCGCACTGTCGGAGGGGCAGTACTGAGGGAGCGCCGCACTGTCGGGGGGCAGTACTGAGGGAGCGCCGCACTGTCGGAGGGGCAGTACTGAGGGAGCGCCGCACTGTCGGAGGGGCAGTACTGAGGGAGCGCCGCACTGTCGGAGATGTGGTACTGAGGGAGTGCCGCACTGTCAGAGGGGCAGTACTGAGGGAGCGCCGCACTGTCGGAGATGTGGTACTGAGGGAGCGCCGCACTGTCGGAGGGGCGGTACTGAGGGAGCGCCGCACTGTCGGAGGGGCTGTACTGAGGGAGCGCCGCACTGTCGGAGGGGCAGTACTGAGGGAGCGCCGCACTGTCGGAGGGGCAGTACTGAGGGAGCGCCGCACTGTCGGAGGGGCAGTACTGAGGGAGTGCCCCACTGTCGGGGGGCAGTACTGAGGGAGCGCCGCACTGTCGGAGGTGCTGTCTTTCAGATGAGACGTTAAACCGAAACCCCCATCTGCCCCCTCAGGTGTACGTAAAAGATCCCACGGCCACTCTTCGAAGAAGAGCAGGTGAGTTCTCCCGATATTTATCCCTCAATCGACATCACTTTAAAATAAAAACAGATGATCTGGTCATTATAACTTTGCTGTGTGTGGGAGCTTGCTGTGTGCAAATTGTCTGCTGCGTTTCCTACATTACAACAGGGAGTTAATTGGCTTTAAAGTGCTTTGAACATCCTGCGCTTATGAAAGGCGCTGTAAAAATGCAAGTTCTTTCTAACAAAGCCCATGAATTAAAAAGTTGATCTGTAACAGTTGTAGACAGTCTACACTAATCTCTCCCCTCTTATTTCAATCATCATTTTCTTTCTCTCCCCCCTCTCTTCCATTCTCAGTTATTCTCTCTCCCTCTGTATCTCCCTCTTGGACGAAGGGCCCGAGTGTACTGTAGCCAAATTTGCTGCTGATACAGAGGTAGGTGGGAAAGCAAGTTGTGAGGAGGACACAAGGAGTCTGTAAAGGGATATAGAGAGGTTAAGTGAGTGGGCAAAAGTTTGGCAGATGGAGTATAATGTGGGAAAGTGTGAGGTTATCCACTTTGGTAGGAAGAATGAAAAAGCAAATTATTATTTAAATGGAGTGAGACTACAGAATGCTGTGGTACAGAGGGATCTGGGGGTCCTCGTACATGAAACGCAAGTTAACGTGGGTACAGCAAGTAAGTAGGAAGGCTGATGGAATGTTGGCCTTTATTGCAAAGGGGGATGGAGTATAAAAGTAGGGAAGGTTTGATGCAACTGTACAGGGCGCTGGTGAGACCACACCTGGAGTACTGCGTACAGTTTTGGTCTCCTTATTTAAGAAGGGATATACTTGCATTGGAGGCAGTGCAGAGAAGGTTCACGAGGTTGATTCCTGGGATGAAGGGGTTGCCTTATGAAGAAAGGTTGAGCAGGTTGGGCCTATACTCATTGGAGTTTAGAAGAATGAGAGGTGATCTTATTGAAACATATAAGATTCTGAGGGGGCTTGACAAGGTCGATGCAGAGAGGATGTTTCCCCTCGTGGGGCAATCTAGAACTAGGGGGCACAGTCTCAGGATTAGGGGTCGCCCATTTAAGACGGCGATGAGGAGGAATTTCTTCTCTCTGAGGGTCGTGAATCTTTGGAATTCTCTTCCCCAGAGAGCTGTGGAGGCGGAGTCAGTGAATATATTCAAGGTGGAGATTGACAGACATTTGAACTACAGGGGGGTCAAGGGTTACGGGGAGAGAGCGGGCAAGTGGAGTTGAGGCCAAGATCGGATCAGCCATGATCTTATTGAATGGCGCAGCAGGCTCGAGAGGCCGATTGGCCCACTCCTGCTTAATGTTTCTTATCCCCTCACACACCAAACATTATTACCGATAAAGAGCAATCAGGGAATCGGCTGAGCGTCCTTTGGCAGTTCCACTCTTCAGTGAAGGGGGATTCGCGCCTGCTTGTTAAAATCCTGTAAAGGTTTATGCTGCTGGCAGCTTATTTCCCACCCGCTGTTCCAAAGAGGTTAAGCAGAAGCCTTGGGTTTAATCCGAGGCTCCCATTGATGCTATTGCTAATCAATTCTGCAGTCTGTTAAACCTTTTCAAAATATGCTCCCCCCCTCTCCAAAATACCCCTCGGCGCTGGTGCATTTCATCCTTGTGCAGATTAGCTGGCTCTCTTTTTTTGGTCCCAGTTTTCTTTCCTCTTGGAGGCACAGATTCTTGATCGGGATATGGAGCCAGAAGCCCCCTCGTACCTTGCCCAAGTGGCCAACTCCTCACACTGGAGCCGAATCTCTTTTTTAAGTTTCTTTACGGGATGTCCACGTTGGGAAGTGGGCACCTCCAAGTCACGCACACCATCCTGGCTGGGAAATCTATCGGCCGTTCCTTCATCGTCGCTGGGTCAAAATCCTGGGACTCCCTCCCTAACAGCACTGTGGGAGCACCTTCACCACACGGACAGCAGCGGTTCAAGAAGGCGGCTCACCACCACCTTCTCAAGGGCGATTAGGATGGGCAATAAATGCTCAGCGACGCCCACATCCCATAAACTAATTTTAAAAAAATGATTCATTGTAGTCTTAGCTAATGTGTGTTTATTTTGAAATAGCAATAAGTGAGCACAGCGTTCTCTGAGCAATGGAAATGGTTGTTAAAAGATTAGAGTAATGGATGGAAAAGTGAATAATGTTATTGAAGTCATTATATAGCCATTAGAAAGCAGGAACTAGAATTGCGCCCTCAACTTTTGAAGAGTGGCAGTGTCGGCATGTAAGTAAATGTGGCAATAAATTTGCACAGCAAGATCCTACAAACAGCAAATGATTGAATGACCAGTACTTTTTCTTTTTTGTTTTGGTGCGGTTATCTGTCTCTGTTAGTTCCTCCAAGAACATAGGAATATAAGAACAGGAGTCGGCCATTCAATGAGATCATGGCTGATCATCCAAATTCAGTACCCTGTCCCTGCCTTCTCCCCATATCTCTTGATCCCTTTAGCCTTAAGAAATATATCCAACTCCTTCTTGAATATATTTAATGAATTGGCCTCTACTGCCTTCTGTGGCAGAGAATTCCACAGGTTCACCACTCTCTGGGTGAAGAAATTCCTCCTCATCTCTGTCCTAAATGGCTTACCCCTTATCCTTAGACTGTGACCCCTGGTTCTGGACTCCCCGACCATCGGGAACATCCTTCCAGCATCTAGTCTGTCCAGTCCTGTTAGAATTTTATAAGTTTCAATGGGATCCCCCCCTCATTCTTCTAAACTCCAGCGAGTATAAGCCCAATTGACCCAATCTCTCCTCATACGTCGTTCCTTTCCAACTCCTAAAAGCCTCAATGAAATCACTCCTTACCCTTCTATATTCCATGGAATACAAGCCTAGTTTCTGTAATCGCTGCTCATAATCTAACCCTTGGAGTCCAGGTATCATTCTGGTGAATCTACGCTGCACTCCCTCCAAGGCCAATCTATCCTTCCTAAGGTGTGGTGCCCAGAACTGCTCACTACTCCTGGCGTGGTCGAACCAGGGCTTTGTATAGCTGCAGCATAACTTCCTCCCCTTTATTTCTAGCCCTCTCGATATAAAGGTTAACATCCCATTAGCCTTTTTGGTTATTTTTTGTACCTGAACTCTGTGTTCCTCCAATTTTGACTTCTTCTACATCCCTGATTTCCTCCACCCACCATTGGCGGCCGTGCCTTCAGCCGCCTGGGCCCGAAGCTCCGTAATTCCCTCGCCTAAACCTCTCCGCCTCTCTCTCCTTTTAAGACGCTCCTTAAAACCTATCTTTGTCTATGCTTTCGGTCACCTGTCCTAATATCTGCTTTGGTTTGGTGTCAATCTTTGCCTGATTACGCTGCTGTGTAGCACCCTGGGATGTTTTACATAAGAACATAAGAAATAGAAGCAGGATTTGGCCCCTGGAGCCTGCTCCACCATTCAAATAAGATCATGGCTGATCTTCTACCTCATCTCCACTTCCCTGCACTATCCCCATATCCCTTGATTCCCTTAATATTCAAAAATCTATCGATCTCTGTCTTGAATATATTCATCGACTGGGGCAGAGGTTTCCAAAGATTCACCACCATCTGAGTGAAGAAATTTCTCCTCATCTCAGTCCTAAATGGCCGACCCCTTATTCTGAGACTGTGACCCCTGGTTCTAGACTCTCCCCAGCCCAGGGGAAACATCCTCCCTGCATCTACCCTGTAAGAATTTTGTGTGTTTCAATGAGATCACCTCTCATTCTTCTAAATGACACAAAGCTGGGCGGGCGTGTATGCTGTGAGGAGGATGCCGAGAAACTCGTATGATTTGGACAGGTTGGGTGATTGGGCAGATGCAGTATAATGTGGATAAATGTGAGGTTATCCACTTTGGTGGCAAAAACAGGAAGGCAGATTATTATCTGAATGGCAATAGATTGGGAGAAGGGGAAGTGCAACGAGACCTGGGTGTCCTTGTGCACCAGTCGCTGAAGGTAAGCATGCAGGTGCAGCAGGCGGTTAAGAAGGCAAATGGTATGTTGGCCTTCGTAGCGAGAGGGTTAGACGACAGGAACAAGGATGTCTTGCTGCAGTTGTACAGGGCCTTGGTGAGACCGCACCTTGAGTATTGTGTGCAGTTTTGATGGCCTTATCTGAGGAAGGATGTACTTGCCATGGAGGGAGTGCAGCGAAGATTCACCAGACTGATACCTGGGATGGCAGGAATGACGTATGAGGAAAGATTGTGTTGATTGGGCTTATACTCGCTGGAGTTCAGAAGAATGAGAGGAGATCTCATTGAAACTTATAAAATTCTAGCAGGACTAGACAGACTAGATGCAGGAAGGATGTTCCCGATGGCCAGGGAGTCCAGAACCAGGGGTCACAGTCTAAGGATAAGGGGTAAGCCATTTAGGACAGAGTTGAGGAGGAATTTCTTCACCCAGAGAGTGGTGAACCTGTGGAATTCTCTACCACAGAAGGCAGTGGAGGCCAATTCATTAAATATATTCAAGAAGGAGTTGGATATATTTCTTAAGGCTAAAGGGATTAAGGGATATGGGGAGGAGGCAGGGACAGGGTGCTGAGTTTGGATGATCAGCCATGATCTCATTGAATGGCGGAGCAGGCTCGAGGGGCCGAATGGCCTACTCCTGCTCCTATCTTCTATGTTTCTAATATAGGCCTAGTCTACTCAACCTCTCCTCATAGGACAATCCCCCCATCCCAGGAATCAGTCTGGCGAACCTTCGCTGCACTCCCTCTACGGCAAGTATATCCTTCCTTGGGTAAGGAGACCAAAACTGCACAGTACTCCAGGTGTGGTCTCGTTAAAGGCGCTTTCTAATTACAAGTTGTTGTTGGCGTTGCTTGAGGGAGAAATGTTGGCCGAGACACACGGAGAGAATTCCCTGCTCTTCTCTCCGTTGGTGCTGCGGGATCTTTTCTGTCCACTTGAGCCCTGATTCGGGCCTTGGGTTTAAAACCTCGCCCCAAAAGGCGCTGGCTCCAACAATGCAGCGCTCCCTCAGTAACGCACTGAAATGTCGGCTTTGATTATGCGCTCAAGCCTCGGAAGGGGCCGGAACCTGCACTCGCGGCCGAGAGAGCTGCCGGCTGAACCAAGTTGCCACTTCTGGTTGGCTTTGGTTGCATTGGCAAACTATTAAACTTCTAAATCATTCCATTTGGAAACTGTGCAAGCATAATAAGGTGTACTAACCGGGGAGGAAAATCGGCATCAACTGGCATTTGTATAGGGCACTCAACCTAGAAAAACATCCTCCGACACGAGGCGGGGGGGGGGAAATCAGAACCAAAGCCGAATAAAATGCCAATTCAATGTTGCTGCGGTTAATACTTGAGAGTTGGCCGAAAGCACCATAAAACGAGGAAGGGCAGAGGTTGACAGAAGTAGAATTGCTACTTTCCGCTCAAAGTTCCATGTATTGCGAGCACCAGCTTTTAATTGGAATCTGTGCTAAATTTTTGTACTAAAAATAGATTTGGGAAGCCTCCTGCAACCGCACCGCTCCTGCCTCCAAACGTTGGGAGATTTTGTGGTAGATTTCCAAGGTCGATATCAGAACTGAGGGGTTCTACCCATCTGGAAAGATTGAACAGGCCGTGGCTCTTTTCTCTAGAAAAGAGAAGGCTGAGGGGCGACCTGTTAGAGGTCTTTAAGATTATGAAAGGCTTCGATAGGATCGACGTCGAGAAGATGTTTCCAGTTGTGGGGGAGACCAGAACTAGGGACCATCAATATAAGAGAGTTGACGTAATAAAACCACTACGCACTTGGTTGGAGTATAAAGCAAGGCTTTAATCAACTTGTTTCAAAACATGGAGGTCTAGTTGTACTTCACTAGTTCCTTGTCTTACAAAATGTCCCCGACAAGCTGGGCCCACGCCCGAGTATTTATACTCCTTGGATGGCGCCACCAGCTGGCCGTCCAGCGTTATTGCATAAGTAGTTTCTTGATGAATGATGAGATTTATAACAATAGTCACTAATAAATCCACTAGGGAATTGAGGAGAAACTTTTTTTTATCCAGAGCATAGGAACAGGAGGAGGCCATTCAGCCCCTCGAGCCTGTTCCACCATTCAATCATCGCTCATCTTTAACCCAACTCTATATACCTGCCTTTGCTCGATATCCCTTAATACCTTTGGTTAACAATCTATCAATCTCCGATTTAAAATTAACAATTGACCCAGCATCAACTACCGTTTGCAGAAGAGAGTTCTAAATTTCTACCACCCTTTGTGTGTAGATGTGTTTCCTGACTCCACTCCTGAAAGATCTGGCTCTCTTTTTTTAGACTATGCCCCCCTAATCCTAGAATCCCCAACCTGTGAAAATAGCTTCTCTCTATCTGCCCTATCAGTTCCCCTTCTCGTCTTGAGAGAGTGGCGAGAATGTGGAACTCGCTGCCACGGGGAGTGGTCGAGGCGAAGAGCGTAGATGCTTTTAAGGGGAAGCTGGATAAGCACATGAGGGAGAAAGGGAATAGAAGGAGATGTTGATGGGGTGAGATGAAGAGGGGTGGGAGGAGGCTCGCGTGGAGCGTAAACATCGGCACGGACCAGTTGGGCCGGATGGCCTGTTTCTGTGCGGTACGTTCTATGGAATGCAGTTATTTCTCGTGTGGTATGGTCTTTACCGAGGATGTGGCAGCATTTGTTTCTGTTGGAGATTAGATCACGTACTCGGAATGAGGAAAAAGAAGCATTCTGCCTTTCCCATTGACCTGTCAGTTAAGACCATGAACAGAAATTAATGACCGCATTTTCAGCTCCCTGCAGTCTTGGTGTTAAGCCCAACGCCGTCTGCTCTGTGTTGAATTGGGAAACCGGCCCATTTTCTCTTTGTTCAGTTGATTGCACATTCACTGTGCTGTTCCGTTCTTGAAGTTGACTCAAGGATGCAGTGGTTGTGCCTTTCTAAGTTATGGTGAGCTGCGTGCCTTTGCTTTTCATCTGAAATACTTGTTGGAAAATAGGAACATAAGGATTTGGAGCAGCATTCGGCCCCTCGAGCCTGCTCCGCCATTCAACAAGAACACATGGCTGATCTTCTACCTCATCTCCACTTTCCTGCACTGTCCCCTTGATTCCCTTAGTATCCAAAAATCTCTCGATCTCTGTCTTGAATTTACTCAACGGCTGAGCCTCCACAGCCCTCTGGGGCAGAGAATTCCAAAGATTCACCACCCTCTGAGTGAAGAAATTTCTCCTTGGAAGAATGAGAGGGGATCTCATTGAAACTTATAAAATTCTAACAGGACTAGATGCAGGAAGGATGTTCCCGATGGTCGGGGAGTCCAGAACCAGGGGTCACAGTCTAAGGATAAGGGGTAGGCCATTTAGGACTGAGATGAGGAGGAATTTCTTCACCCAGAGAGTGGTGAACCTGTGGAATTCTCTACCACAGAAGGCAGTGGAGGCCAATTCATTAAATATATTCAAGAAGGAGTTGGATATATTTCTTAAAGCTGAAGGGATCAAGGGATATGGGGAGAAGGCAGGGACAGGGTACTGAGTTTGGATGATCAGCCATGATCTCATTAAATGGCGGAGCAGGCTCGAGGGGCCGAATGGCCTCCTCCTGCTCCTATGTTTCCTCATCTCGTTCCTAAGTGGCTCTCCTCAGTCACAAATTAACAGAAAAAAAAATGCTGAGAATTTCTCCCACCTAAAAGGAGAAATCCTATCGCTTTGAGGAGGAAGCAACCACGTTGTGGAGAAGGACAAAAAGCAATCAGAAAGGCTGATGGGATCACAGAATCACAGAAACCCCACAGTGCAGATAGAGGCCATTTCGGCCCATCGAGCCTGCACCGACACACATCCCACCCGATCCCCGTAACCTCTACACCAACACATATCCCACCCTATCCCCGTAACCCCACGTATTTAATCCCCCTAACACTAAGGGTCAATTTATCATAGCCAATCAACCTAACCCGCACATCTTTGGACTGTGGGAGGAAACCGGAGCACCCGGAGGAAACCCACGCAAACGCGGGGAGAATGTGCAAACTCCACACAGACAGTCGCCCGAGACCGGATTCGAACCCGGGTCCCTGGCGCTGTGAGGCAACAGTGCTAACCACTATGCCACCGTGCTGCCCCTGGATGTAGGGGGTTGGGATACACAGGGGTGGAAGTGATGCTCCGGTTGTACAGAGCCTCGGTCAGGCGCCATCTGTAGTGACTGCGTTCAGTTCTGGGCCCCGTGCCTCGGGAAGGATACATCGGCCTTGGAGGAACGCAGATTCTGCAGATTGATCCCGCAGCTAAAAGGATTTAATTAGGAGGACAGGCTACATCGACTTGGCTTGCCTTCCCTTGAGTATAGAAGGTTGAAGGGGTGATCTAATCGGTGTTTAAAATGAAGAGAAATAGCAACAGAGAACGCTGGAAACACTCAGCAGGCCAGAGCAGCATCCGTGGAGAGAGAAACAGTCAACGTTTCAGGTCGAGGACCCATCGTCAGCACTGTGGAAATCCGGAACACACTTTCCGCCGAAAGGCTGTGGATACAGGGTCTATTCAAGACTGAGATCGATAGATTATTGTTGGGTAAGGGTGTCGAGGGAGGTGGAGCAAAGACTGGTAAATGGGGTTGAGGTGCAGATCAGCTGCGATCTAATTGAATGGTGGAGCAGCCTCGAGGAGCTGAACGGCCTCCGCCTGTCCTTGGTTCCTACGTTTCTGACTCCAGAGGAACATTACGGGCTTCTAACTTGCTCCTTGGCATCCGATCTTATTCACAAGAACACGTTGGAGGGTTTCGATTGTTGGGAGGCCTGGGTTAATTTGACCCCATTGCATGATGAAATTCAGAAGAAAACCGACGGATGGTTTCGATGGTATCAGAGAGAGGTTGCGCCATTCTGGTTAATATGTGACAACCTTTTTCATTTTAGTGTCAGCCGTGGCTCAGTTGGCAGCACCTTCACCTCTGAGCACAAAAATCTGGGCTGGCACTGAGGGAGCGCCGCACTGTCGGAGGGGTAGTACTGAGGGAGCACCGCACTGTCGGAGGGGCAGTACTGAGGGAGCGCTGCACTGTCGGAGGGGCTGTACTGAGGGAGCGCCTTGCTGTCGGAGGGGCAGTACTGAGGGAGCGCCTCGCTGTCGGAGGGGCAGTACTGAGGGAACGCTGCACTGTCGGAGGAGCAGCATTGAGGGAGCGCCGCACTGTCGGAGGGGCAGCATTGAGGGAGCGCTGCACTGTCGGAGGGACAGTACTGAGGGAGCGCTGCACTGTCGGAGGGACAGTACTGAGGGAGCGCTGCACTGTCGGAGGGGCAGTACTTTTAAAAATTCGTTTGTTATGTGGGCGTCGCTGGCGAAGCCAGCATTTATTGCCCATCCCTAGTTGCCCTTGCGAAGGTGGTGGTGAGCCGCCGCCTTGAACCGCTGCAGTCCGTGTGGTAAAGGTGCTCCCACAGCGCTGTTAGGGGGAGGGAGTTCCAGGATTTTGACCCAGCGACGATGAAGGATCGGTGATATACTTCCAAGTCAGGATGGTGTGTGACTTGGAGGGGAACTTGGAGGTGGTGGTGTTCCCATGCGCCTGATGCCCTTGTCCTTCTAGGTGGTAGATGTTGCGGGTTTGGGAGGTGCTGCCAATGGAGCCTTGGCGAGTTGCTGCAGTGCGTCTTGTAGATGGTACACACTGCAGACATGGTATGCCGGTGGTGGAGGGATAGAATGTTTAAGGTGGTGGATGGGGTGACAATCAAGCGGGCTGCTTTGTCCTGGATGGTGTCGAGCTTCTTGAGTGTTGTTGGAGCTGCACTCATCCAGGCAAGTGGAGAGTATTCCATCACACTCCTGACTTGTGCCTTGTAGATGGTGGAAAGGCTTTGGGGAGTCAGGAGGTGAGACACTCGCTGCAGAATACCCAGCCTCTGACCCGCTCTTGTTGCCACAGTATTTATGTGACTGGTCCATTAAGTTTCTGGTCAATGGTGACTCCCAGAATGTTGATGATGGGGGATTCGGCGATGGTAATGCCGTTGAATGTCATGGGGCGGTGGTTAGACTCTCGCTTGTTGGAGATAGTCATTACCTGGTACTTCTGTGGTGCGAATGTTACCTGTCACTTATCAGCCCAAGCCTGAGCGTCGTCTAGGGCTTGTTGGATGCGGGCATGGATGGCTTCATTATCTGAGGAGTTGCGAATGGCACTGAACACTGTGCAGTCATCAGCAAACATCCCTATTTCTGACCTTATGTTGGAGGGAAGGTCATTGATGAAGCAGCTGCAGATGGTTGGGCCTAGGACACTGCCCTGAGGAACTCTTGCAGCGATGTCCTGGGGCTGAGGAAGTGCTGCACTGTCGGAGGGGCAGTACTGAGGGAGAGCCGTGCTGTCGGAGGGGCAGTACTGAGGGAACGGCGCACTGTCCGGAGGGGCAGTACTGAGGGAGCGCCGCACTGCTGGAGGGACAGTATTTATCCCTCAATCAGATTATCCGCTCATTTATCTCATTGCTGTTTGAGGGAGCTTGCTGTGCACAAATTGGCTGCTGCGTTTCCTATATTACAACAGTGACTACTCTTCAAAAGTACTTCATTGGCTGTGAAGCGCTTTGGGACGTCCGGTGGTCGTGAAAGGCGCTGGAGAAATGCAAGTTGTTTCAGAGCACTGGGTTACGGAGATAGGGTGGGATATGTGTTGGTGTAGGGGTTACGGGGATCGGGTGGGATATGTGTCGGTGCAGGCTCGATGGGCCGAAATGGCCTCTATCTGCACTTTGTGGGGTTTCTGTGAACAAAGAACTTGGATTAATTTACAACCTTTTGCATGTGTTGTCGTTTTAAATGTTCACCTTTTTTCCCCCCCCTCGTGTCACTGTGGTGAGCAGCTTCTGTGGCCGAGAGCGGAGGGGGAGTTTGTGAAAGCACCTTCAGAGGACGCCCTCTCTCCCTCCACCTCCGCCCTTGTCCCACCCCCCCCCCCCCCCCCCCCATTGTATCACTGAGAAGATCCCTTCTTACTGTAGTAGGTTTCGCGTTGCAGTGTTTGAATTACAGAGACTCTGGTGTGTGCTCCAGTGAGGCAGTTTGATAAGGTTATGACACCTATTGAGAAGAAAAGGTTGATATTGCGACCGTTAATCACTCCCCTCTCTTCACCCTCCTCCCCCCCTGCCCCCTCCCAAAGACCTTGTATTAGAATCACAAAAGAAAAAGATTTAAGTACATTCACAGATGTTGAGTATTAGCGATTTATGATCTGTTCCCTTGAATCTTGCTGGTTTTCCTGCTTTTTATCCTTCCCATCTTTCACAGATGAATATCTTGTTTCTTTCCGCAAGAGCATCAGAAGTTTTTTTTGTACCAAAGCAGATCGTCTTAATTCTGCTTCTCTCAGCAAATGCACTACTCAAAATCCTGCCGCATATTCTTCCCGAGAGAGCCTGGAACGCGTTCTTCTCCCCAAGCTCTCCCGTAATCCGGGAAAATAGCTGGTTGATCATCATGGCATTAATCTCGGGCAAAACTTTAAACAATAATGATGTGCCTCTTTCTCTGTTGCTGTCTCTCTGCTCCGCCATGGCCAATGGCCTTGCCCTCCCCGCCCAAATCTCTGTAACCTCCTCCAGCCCGACAACCCGCCAAGATCTCGGCACTCTTCCAATTCTGGCTTCCTGTCCATTTCCCCTTCGCCCCGCCATTGGCGGCCGTGCCTTCAGCCGTCCAGGTGCTTAGCTCTGGACTCCTCTCCCTAAATCTCTTCACCTCTCCATCTCTCCTCCATTAAGCTGCGACCCAAAACCTACCTCTTTGACCAAGCTTTTGGCCACCTGTCCTACTGTCTGCTCCTTTGGTTCTGTGTCAGGTTTGGTCTGATTACGCTCCTGTGAGGCGCCACGGGACATTTTACTACGCTAGAGGTGCTGCGCAAATGTAAGTTGTACTCTGCCACTCTTGAATATTTCTGTCTTTCTCTTTGTCTTCCGTTCATTCCATCTCCCTTTTTTAAGAGTCAGCTGTGGCTCAGTGGGTAGCACTCTCGCACTCTGAGTCAGAAGGTTGTGGGTTCAAGTCCCGCTCCAGAGACTTGAGCACATAATCCAGGCTGACACTCCAGTGCAGTACTGAGGGAGCGCCGCACTGTCGGAGGGGCAGTACTGAGGGAACGCCGCACTGTGGGAGGGGCAGTACTGAGGGAGCGCCGCACTGTCGGAGGGGCAGTGCTGAGGGAGCGCCGCACTGTTGGAGGGGCAGTACTGAGGGAGCGCCGCACTGTCGGAGGGGCAGTACTGAGGGAGCGCCGCACTGTCGGAGGGGCAGTACTGAGGGAGTGCCGTACTGAGGGAGTGCCGCACTGTCAGAGGGGCAGTACTGAGGGAGCGCCGCACTGTCGGAGATGTCGTCTTTCAGATGAGATGTTAAACCGAGGCCCCGTCTGCTCTCTCAGGTGGACGTAAAAGATCCCATGGCTACTATTTTGAAGAAGAGCAGGGAAATTCTCCCCGGTGTACTGGGGCCAATATTTATCCCTCAACCAACATAAGAAAAACAGGTCATTGGATCATTATCACATTGCTGTGTGTGGGAGCTTGCTGTGCCAAATTGGCTGCCGCGTTTCCCACATTTCAACAGTGACCACACTTCAAAAGGTACTTCATTGGCTGTAAAGCGCATTGGGACGTCTGGTAGTCGTGAAAGGCGCTATAGAAATGCAAGTCTATCTTTCACTTGATTCCTTCTAATGCCTCTCAGATGATTTCTCTGTACCACCTCAGTCTCTCTGTGGTTGACTTTTCCTCGCTTGTAGTCTGCAACCCTCCCCTTCCTTCTGTCGTCTCCCTTCAGTATGCTTCCACTTCTGGGATCATGAGCAGGAGCAGGCCATTCGGCCCCTCGAGCCCGCTCCGCCATTCAATGAGATCATGGCTGATCATCCAATCTCAGTACCCTGTCCCTGCCTTCTCCCCATATCCCTTGATCCCTTTAGCCTTAAGAAATATATCCAACTCCTTCTTGAATATATTTAATGAATTGGCCTCTACTGCCTTCTGTGGTAGAGAATTCCACAGGTTCACCACTCTCTGGGTGAAGAAATTCCTCCTCATCTCAGTCCTAAATGGCTTACCCCTTATCCTTAGACTGTGACCCCTGGTTCTGGACTCCCCGACCATCGGGAACATCCTTCCTGCATCTAGTCTGTCAAGTCCTGTTAGAATTTTATAAGTTTCAATGAGATCCCCTCTCATTCTTCTAAACTCCAGCGAGTACAAGCCCAATGGACCCAATCTCTCCTCATACGTCATTCCTGCCATCCCAGGTATCAGTCTGGTGAATCTTTGCTGCAAGAACATCCTTCCTCAGATAAGGCGACCAAAACTGCGCACAATACTCAAGGTGTTCATGGCTGATCTGTAGCCTCAGCTCCATTTACCTGCCTTGGCTCCATATCCCTTGATGCCCTTACCCAACAGAAAGCTATCGATCTCTTGCAAGCTCCAAGGGTCCCCCAGCATCCACGGCCACTGGGGGACGAGCGTTCCAGCTTTTTACTACCCATTGTGTGAAAATTCCCCCCCCCGTGTCTTTCACGTTTGTCTGTATTTCTCTCTCTACATCTGACACTCTGCCCCAGTAAATGTCTGTGAGATCCACCTTTGTGCGACATGGTTACACCCCCCACCCCTCAGCAAGACCACCATTTGGAATGGACCAGGCGCACAAACGACATGACCCCCCCCGCCCCCCCTTCACATCAGCAGCACTGAAACTCTGCTGGACTGGGACTTCACCGAGGTGCCTCCGACGCAAATGAACGGCATGTGCTGGTTGGACGAGGGTTAGACCAACCACTTTGGGGTCTAAGCCGGTCACCATTTTCTCCGGATGAAAGACCTGCAACCGCCAGTCTCCACCCCAGTGTCGTCCATCTCAAAATGCTCACAGATAGTCGGGGGCTCAAACCCCACTCCAGGGTTAATGCTCCACACGAGTCTCTTCCCACCCCCCTACTTCATCTCACCCTATCCTTCTATTCCTTCCTCCCTCGTGCGTATCTAGCTTGCCCTTCGATGAATGGTAGGACCCTAGGAAGGACAGAGCATCAGAGGGACCTTGGTGTGCATGGACATAGATCCCTGAAGGCAGCAGGACAGGTAGATAAGGTGGTTAAAAAGGCATATGGGATACTTGCCTTCATTAGCCGAGGCATAGAATATAAGCCATGGTGTGGAGATGCCGGAGTTGGACTGGGGTGGACAAATGTAAGAAGTCACACAACACCAGGTTATAGTCCAACAGCTTTATTTGAAATCACAAGCTTTCGGAGCGCTGCTCCTTCGTCAGGTGAAGTGGAGAAATGCATAAAAACACAGCTTATATAGTCAGAGAATAATGTCAGATGTTTACAGGTAATCTTTCTAACTGCCATTTATCACACCTCGGCAGAGAGATAATCACAGCAATCAAAGGTGTGAATGGTGTCCCAACAGGTCAGTCAGGAAAACATTACATCAAAGAACAATGAGGTGGGGTCACAAGGGGTCAAATACTGCTGTGATTTCCAGCAAAAAAAATGTGTTTTGTCTTTTTTTGTTTTTCATACAGACCCCAGCATCTGCAATATTTGACCCCACCTCATTGTTCTTTGATGTAATGTTTTCCTGACTGACCTGTTTGGACACCATTCACACCTTTGATTACTGTGATTATCTCTCTGCCGAGGTGTGATAAATGGCAGTTGGCAAGAATACCTGTAAACATCTGACATTATTCTCTGACTATATAAGCTGTGTCTTTATGCATTTCTCCACTTCACCTGACGAAGGAGCAGCGCTCCGAAAGCTTGTGATTTCAAATAAAGCTGTTGGACTATAACCTGGTGTTGTGTGACTTCTTACATAGAATATAAGAGCAGGGAGCTTATGATGGAGCTGTACAAAACGCTAGTTAGGCCACAGCTGGAGTACTGTGTGCAGTTCTGGTCGCCACACTATAGGAAGGATGTGATTGCATTGGAGAGGGTGCAGAGGAGATTCACCAGGATGTTACCTGGGCTGGAGCGCTTCAGCTATGAAGAGAGACTGGACAGGCTGGGGTTGTTTTCCTTAGAGCAGAGAAGGCTGAGGGGGGACCTGATTGAGGTGTACAAAATTATGAGGGGCATAGATAGGGTAGATAGAAAGGAACTTTTCCCCTTAGTAGAGGGGTCAATAACCAGGGGGCATAGTTTCAAGGTAAGGGGCAGGAGGTTTAGAGGGGATTTGAGGAAAAACTTTTTCACCCAGAGGGTGGTTGGAATCTGGAACTCACTGCCTGAAAGGGTGGTAGAGGCAGGAACCCTCACAACATTCAAGAAGCATTTAGATGAGCACTTGAAACGCCATAGCATACAAGGCTACGGACCAAGTGCTGGAAAATGGGATTAGAATAGACAGGGCTTGATGGCCGGCGCAGACACGATGGGCCGAAGGGCCTCTTTCTGTGCTGTATAACTCTATGACTCTGACATCTGCGCTATTCTCAACTATTCCCTGTGGTAGCGAGTTCTACATTCTCTCCAGATAAAGATGTTTCTCCAGAATTCCCTATTGGATTTACTATCGGCTCCAGCGATTCTCGAGAGCGGTGCTTTGTCCGCAGCCCGTGGGCCGCTGCTCCAAGCAGTAACAACAAGCCTTCTGCAGCCACCTCCTCTAAAATAAGGCACCACATGCGGCTCTGCAAAAACCCTTTAGGTCACACTCTGCGCTTCGAAAGCACCCTGCAATCCACTTCTCACCCAGCACAGCTAATGAACGTGGCACGGCCTGCTCACACATTCCTAACTCCCCTCGTTCCAGTGCTGCGGAGAATTGATCCACGAGATGTCGGGCTCCACTCCAGTGTTGCAATATTCATGGGCGTTATATTCGGAGGCGGATGTTTTTCACATTCATCGTTCCCTGGAATCAAACAGGAGGCAATTCATGCTTGAAATCCGAACACAGCAATGTTAATTCATGAGGCACTCATAGCCCATCAGAATTATTAAAAGAACTTGCTTTTCTGCAGCCCCTTTCACAACCTCGGTGTCCCAAAGAGCTTGAAGTGCAGTAATGTAGGATACGTGGCAGCCAATTTGCGCACCGCAAGCTCCCACAAACAACCGTGTGATACTGACCCAGATAATTTTTTTTTGTGATGTTGATTGAGGGATAAATATTGGCCCCAGGACACCGGGGAGAACTCCCCTGCTGCTCTTCGAAATAGTGGCCTGTGGGATCTTTTGCGCCCACCTGAGAGAACAGACGGGGCCTGGGTTTAACGTCTCATCTGAAAGACGGCCCCTCCCACAGTGCGGCGCTCCCTCAGTACTGCCCCTCCGACAGTGCGGAGCTCCCTCAGTACCGCCCCTCCGACAGTGCGGAGCTCCCTCAGTACCGCCCCTCCGACGGTGCGGCGTTCCCTCAGTGCCGCCCCTCCGACGGTGCGGCGCTCCCTCGGTGCCGCCCCTCCGACGGTGCGGCGCTCCCCCGGTCCCGACGGTGCGGCGCCCCCCCCGGTCCCGACGGTGCGGCGCCCCGACGGTGCGGCGCCCCCCCCGCTCCCTCGGTCCCGCCCCTCCGACTGTGCGGCGCTCCCTCGGTACTGCGCTAGGAGTGTCAGTCTGGATTTTTGTGCTCAAGTCTCTGGAGTGGGGACTCGAACCCTCAACCTTCTGACTCCGAGGTGCGAGAGTGCTGCCCACTGAGCCACGGCTGACACTAAAAAGGTAGAAAGCACCCCATCCCCCCCTTAAAGGGGCACAGCCAATAAACTGTAACTAAAACTAAAAGTTTAAAGGAAACTTAATAAATCAAATTAAAATACGATTCCGGAGGGGTGAGGAAGCACTCCAGTCCCTGCGGTGCCCACCGGTTGTGTTAGGCCTCAAGCGTAGCGGTGGACACCGTGCGCTCCATCTCCAGGGATACCCGGGTGCGAACATAGCCGTGGAAGAGAGGCAGGCAGTCGGGCCGAACGAGCCCCTCGACCGCCCGCCCGCGATCGCTGCTGGTTGTGGAGCAGTGTGAGGTGACAAACTCGAGAGTACATTGCGCAACATTGGAGGGTATTGGCTTAAGTGCGGTTTATTCTCTCCTCTCTTCCCCCCCCACACACATTTTGTTGGTACTGAATGTGCTAAAATATTCCAGAGACAACCGTAACAATCTGACCTTGTCTAATGTGTAGCTTCAAATATGTGTCGAGCAAGCGGAGAGTTACTGGGATAAATCACTGAGAGTCAGGCCTATAACTCACTCGGGCTGCAGCTAGATGGTGACTTATTGGGCCTGACAGTGCTCAGCTTTATTTCCCAGAAAAGCACCAGACCCTACCTCGAATATGTATTATTAAATCCAGTCTGCTTCCGACTGTGCACTGTAGCTAGTTACTGTGGAATACTTGGAATCTAAACTACTTACTCAGCTTAATATTTGATGCTTGGGAAGAGCATATACATCGCTCTGAACTCATTCGGAATTCAGCTTAATATTTTAGTACCAAGAGCCTCTGGTGCCGGTGAGCCAACCATAAAACAGCACAGAACAGAATGAGGTCATTCGGCCCATCGTGCCTGTGCCGGCTCTTTGAAAGAGCTCTCCGATTAGTCGCACTCACCCCTGCTCTTTCCCCACAGCCCTGCAAATCTTTCCTCTTAAAGTATTTCTCCAATTTCCCTTTTGAAAATTACTGTTGAATCTGTTTCCATCGCCCTTTCAGGCAGCGCGTTCCAGATCACAACTCGCTGCCTTTATTAAAAAAAAAAAAATCTCATCTCCCCTCTGGTTCTTTTGCCAATTATCTTAAACTATTCAAGCGTAACAGAAATTTTCTGACTGCTCACTAATATACTGTTACGCAATATTTAGCTTTATTTTAATCAATTATTCTCCCTGTCGTAAAACACCGAGGATTGGACATTGAAATCAAAATGGAAGCTGCTTCAAACGCGGAGCGGTTAGTCAGCATCTGGACGAGAGCTGCTTGAAACAGTTAGCCATTTTTATTTCTGCTTTCAGGCGCCGACAGACTTTCTGTGTTATCCCTGTGTCTGTGGGTTTACACAGAATTACATCACATAGATTGTACAGCGCAGAAACAGGCCATTCGGCCCAACTGGTCCATGCCGGTGTTTCTGCTCCACACCAGCCTCCTCCCACCCCTCTTCATCTCACCCTATCAGCATGTCCTTCTATTCCCTTCTCCCTCATATGCTTATCTAGCTCCCCCTTAAATGCATCTCTGCTATTCACCTCAACCACTCCCTGTGGTAGCGAGTTCCACATTCTCTCCACTCTCTGGGTAAAGAAGTTTCTCCTGAATTTCCTATTGGATTTATTAGTGACTATCTTGTATTTATGGTCCTTGGTAGTTACAGAAAACTTTGGTTTATCCGGAGGTTAACTGTCCGGAATGCTCGAGCCACCGGCAAAAATCAGGAGCCGTTTCGTTAGGTTTTTTTCTTTTTGTTGCTTTTTTTTCACCAGTCAGGCTCTGCAAAGTCTCGCTGAAGCTGTTGCTAAGCTACAGAGGCGCTTGCAAGGCACTACCGACTGTTTAGAAGCTGTAGGGTTTGTTGCCAGATAGTTCTGTATGTTTCAACATTAGCACTGGTTTGTCCGGCAGTTTTGATGGGACGGCAACAGCTCGGTCCCGTCGGTGCAGGATATCACAAAGTTTCCTGTATAACCTCTCCGCTCTGCCATCATCCTTGTAAATCTACCATATAACATGAGCTTGGGTGTAGAGGCGGGATAGTCGGCTCTGTCTGACTCACAGCAAGATCCAAGTCCCTTTGCAGCATGTAGCCCTGAATCTGTGTTTTGTGTGCTGAGACTATCTATTGTGGACCACTGGGGCAGGAGGAGGCCATTTGGCCCATCGAGCCTGTTTCTGTTAGATCATGGCTGATCTGTACCTCGACTTCACCAACTCAGCTCGCCTTCTCAACAGCAACTAATTCGGAAGGCTAATGGAATGTTGGCCTTTATTGCAAGGGGGATGGAGTATAAAAGTAGGGAAGTCCTGCTACAACTGTACAGGGCGCTGGTGAGACCACACCTGGAGTACTGCGTACAGTTTTGGTCTCCTTATTTAAGGAGGGATACACTTGCATTGGAGGCAGTTCAGAGAAGGTTCACGAGGTTGATTCCTGGGATGGAAAGGTTGTCTTATGAGGAAAGGTTGAGCAGGTTGGGCCTATACTCATTGGAGTTCAGAAGAATGAGAGGTGATCTTACTGAAACATATGATACTGAGGGGGCTCGACAGGGTAGATGCTGAGAGGATGTTTCCCCTCGTGGGGCAATCTAGAACTGGGGGGCACAGTCTCAGAATAAGGGGTCACCTATTTAAGACGGAGATGAGGAATTTCTTCTCTCAGAGGGTCGTGAATCTGTGGAATTCTCTACCCCAGAGAGCTGTGGCGGCGGAGTCAGTGAATATATTCAAGGCGGAGATTGACAGAGATTTAAACTACAAGTGAGTCGAGGGGAGAGAGCGGGAAAGTGGTGTTGAGGCCAAGGTTGGATCAGCCCTGATCTTATTGAATGGCGGAGCGGGCTCGAGGGGCCGATTGGCCCACTCCTGCTCCTGTTTCTTATGCTCTTCTCTCCACAAGGCCTCGGTACCCTTGACCAAGCTGTCCTAACAGCTCATTATGTGGCTCGGTGTCAGACTTTGTTGTTGATCGCTCCTGCGAAGCGCCTTGGGGAGGTATTACTAAGTTAAAGGCGCGTTATAAAATGCAGGATGTTGTTGTTGTGACAGCATGGAGCTAGTTTAAAATCGATGCAGCTCCTCCGCGCTGGGCTGAGACGAGGACCTGAGCGGGCTGACTGATGGGAGCCTGCGTTTGTTATTTTCCACAGGCGGCACTTGAATAATTCTTTAATTCGTTTTTTTTTAATCTGTCCTACCGATTTCTCCAAACGTGGGAAGGATCCCAATTTCGAGCACTGATCATTCGGCACTTGGCTTCAGTTTGGTCGAACGGTGCTGTAAATTAATCGCATGGCTGACGGCACGGGGCAGGCAGTAACTCAGGCAAGCACTTCTCTCGTTATAAGCCATTGAAGCAAAGCTCGAGCTACCAACAAATCACAGTGGAAATCCGAGATGGATTACTGCCTTAAATTTGCTGGCAAGCGTTTGTTACTGATTTTGTTTTTAAAACATTTTTTTCTTGTGACTTTCACTGCTTGGAGTTCTGTACATCAGGAGCATTGCGACTTAACTCAAAAAGGGGAATTAAACAAAGAAGTGAGCAGAGCATTTATGTCGGGTGGAGTGTAAGGTGTCAGCCGTGGCTCGGTGGGTCGCACACTCTCGTCTCAGAGTCGGAAGGTTGTGCGTTCAAGTCCGACTCCAGAGACTGAAGCGCAAAATCCACACTGACACTCCCAGTGCAGTACTGAGGGAGCGCCGCACTGTCGGAGGGGTGGTACTGAGGGAGCGCCGCACTGTCGGGGGGGCGGTACTGAGGGAGCGCCGCACTGTCGGAGGGGCAGTACTGAGGGTGCGCCGCACTGTCGGAGGGGCAGTACTGAGGGAGCGTCGCACTGTCGGAGGGGCAGTACTGAGGGAGCGCCGCACTGTCGGAGGGGCAGTACTGAGGGAGCGTCGCACTGTCGGAGGGGCAGTACTGAGGGTGCGCCGCACTGTCGGAGGGGCAGTACTGAGGGTGCGCTGCACTGTCAGAGGTGCTGTCTTTCGGATGAGACGTTAAACCGAGGCCCCGTCTGCTCTCTCAGGTGGACGTAAAAGATCCACTATTTTGAAGAAGAGCAGGGGAGCTCTCCCCGGTGTCCTGGGCCAATATCTATCCCTCACTCAACATCACAAACAGATTATCGGGTCATTATCACATTGCTGTTTGTGGGCGCTTGCTGTGCACAAATTGGCTGCCGCGTTTCCTACATTACAACAGTGACCATACTTCAAAAGTACTTCATTGGCTGTGAAGCGCTCTGGGAGGTCCGGTGGTCGTGACAGGCGCTGGAGAAATGCAAGTCTTTCTGGTTCAGAACAAAGTGGGATAGTCAACTCGAGGGGAACACGGGGAGCAATTGAAATTGTAAATGAATGTGTGAGGTATGTAAGTCTTTCTGTTAGTACAAAATGTTGCTACAGTTGGTTACTGGTCTTCCAATGTGACATTTCTTGCAATTGTTGCTTAGTTCTAATATACTGTACACCATGGGCACAACGTTGGCCCCGAAATTCGGGTCGGGGGCTTCCCGCGGGTGTAAGCCCCCGACCTGCACTTACCTACCGCGCCGGCCGTTGAGCTGTGGGCCCGTGTGGGATTCCGATCCTGGGCCTGCTCCAGCTGCCGGCGCGCAGTGCTTGCGTATCCCAGGGGCGCAGTTAGTTCGAAGCGTCCCCTGGGATCACGTGGGCCATGGAGAGCCAATGGTAGCAGGGAATGCTTCATTCATAAGTGACCTGTCAAACCTATAAATACTATAAGCCCCAAAACATCACCAAATCTTCAAATAAATTTTTTAAAAATCACATTTTTAAAATAAACTATAAATTACATGAAATAATAACTTTCAAACAATAATTTTCAATTTTTGAAATTAAAAAAAAAAAAATTCTAACGAGGCTAAAAATAAACTTCCCTTTCTTTAAAGTATTTAAAAATAATAAACCTGTGGGGAAAAATGTTTTAATTTTAATTAATTCACCACTTAACCTTGTAAAATGCAGGCCTTGCGACTGCTTTTTACATGGCTAACTTCTGGAGACTTACCCTCCCGGGAAAACCAGCAAAAAAACCGTAAATTCGATGCGCACATGCTGCCTCTCCGGCGCACGTATTTGACCTCTGAACCCTTTACTTTAAGGGGACGGAAGTGCCGATTTCCCGTGCATGCGCAGTGCATGCACGAAACCGGCACTTTCGTTGGGTCTACGGGTGAGTACCCCGTGCGTACTCACCCGTGGAGACCTGAATTTCTGGGCCCACATCTCTGGCAGTGTGCAGTGTAAATGCCCCCCCCCCCCCCCCCCCAGTGTGCTAGTGAGCGTGGTTGTGCTTTACGGATGATTAAGCGGTGTTAATGTCGGGGAGCATCTTATTACTGCGTCTTTGCACGAAACTTTCCCATTGTTCACTGGTGGTGTTTGTGGGCAGCGTGCATTCTCGCAGCCTGAATCGTTTTGCATAATTTATTCTGGTGCAGAGCTGTTGCTGCATTCCTCCAAATGGTTAAAGTGCATCTTCTGCAAGAAGACTTCGGTATCTCCCCTCCCCCCTCAGCTTGGTGTAGTGAAGAGCATTTTTTTTTAACATATTTAATAGAATCGGGCGATGATTCTGTTGCCTGTCTCCTCTGCTTATGTATCTGTCACGCATTTTGAGGCAGTGGATGATCACATTGGAAGCCTCGCATCTAGAGCATGTTAATGGGTTTCAAATCGGTTCTGCAATGTTGGCTGGGATGTGGAAATGACAGTACTCGGTTTTGTGGTGGATTCCACGGGTTGGTACTTTTCAAACACCGTTTTCTGGTTTGAACAACTTGAGCTGTTTCTGTTTATATACTTTTTAAAAAAAAAGGCTCGTCTCCCTTACTTTCGGTTGAGTAGACTAGGCCTACATTCCCTAGAGTTTTAGAAGAATGAGATTCTTGAGGGTGGACGCTGAGAGGCTGTTTCCCCTGGCTGAGGGGGTCACAGTCTCAGGATAAGGGGTCGGCCATTTAGGATTGAGATGAGGAGGAATTTCTTCACTCGGAGGGTGGTGAATCTTTGGAATTTTCTACCCCAGAGGGCTGTGTCGTTGAGTATATTCAAGACAGAGATCGATATTTTGAATACCAAGGGCAATGGGGATAGTGCGAGAAGTTGGAGTTGAGGTAGATCATCAGCCAGGATCTTATTGAATGGCGGAGCTATTCCGATCTTATTGAAGGGCCTAATGGCCGACTCCTGCTCCTATTTCTTCCGTTCTTATGTTCTTACGATTCAAATGTCTTTCAGCCTTGCACCTCGATCAGATCACCCTGTCAAACTTCTGTGCTCAAGGGAGTACAAGCCAAGTTAATGCAACCTGTCCTCATAGTTTAATCCCTGCTATCGTTCTGATGAATCAGCACTGCACCCCCTCCAAGGACAGTATATCTTTCCTGAGGTGTGGTGCCCAGAACTGAACGCAGATACTCCGGGTGGGAGTCTGACCAAGGCACTCTGTACAGCTTCCTCCCCTTTGTTAATCCAGCCCGGCTAAGCCACGTTGCTGGATGACCAGTAAAGAAGGTCTGTGTTTCTCGTGAAGGGCCGCCTTGCCTCTGATGACTAAGATAACTGGGGCGATGGGTAGCTTTTTGCAATTGAGCCACACTGGTTGGAAAGACCACCTCTTTATGGGGACCCTACCGCCCTCCAATACCCCGGTGCTGTTGGAGAGGTCTGTAGGGAATTCCACACGCTAAGAAATACTCCTCGCTCCTCATGTCTCCCGCCGCCTCCTTAGTTTGTGGAGTCATTATTTTTTTGAGAGTGCTCCTTCCATTGAACCCAGCAGACAAACGTGAACGAACAACCTGCACGAGCATCAAACAATGATGAACTAATAAATCTTCCAAGGCATGAGAATTCCAATGAATTGGCAACTCCATGCAGGCTAAAGTAACTAATCGAATTTATTTACATTTGGTCAATTCATAAGAGTAAAAAGTGTTGGGTAAATGCTTGTTGCCCTCTTCTGCAAGATAAGGGAGTGAAGGGTTATGGGGAGCGGGCTAGGAAGTGGCTTTGAGCCCAAGATCAGCCATGATCTTATTGAAACATAGAAACATAGAAGATAGGAGCAGGAGTCGGCCATTCGGCCCCTCAAGCCTGTTCTGCCATTCAATGAGATCATGGCTGATCATCCAAATTCAGTACCCTGTCCCTGCTTTCTCCCCATATCCCTTGATCCCTTTAGCCTTAAGAAATATATCCAACTCCTTCTTGAATATATTTAATGAATTGGCCTCCACTGCCTTCTGTGGTAGAGAATTCCACAGGTTCACCACTCTCTGGGTGAAGAAATTCCTCCTCATCTCTGTCCTAAATGGCTTACCCCTTATCCTTAGACTGTGACCCCTGGTTCTGGATTCCCCCGCCATCGGGAACACCCTTCCTGCATCTAGTCTGTCTAGTCCTTTTATAAGTTTCAATGAGATCCCCTCTCATTCTTCTAAACTCTAGCGAGTATAAGCCCAATCGACCCAATCTCTCCTCATACGTCATTCCTGCCATCCCAGGTATCAGTCTGGTGAATCTTCGCTGGCGGAGCAGGCTTGAGGGGCCGAGTGACCTATTCCTGCTCCTATTTCTTAGGTTCTTATGTTCTCGTGCCCTCTCACTGATCTAATCAATTGCCCGGCAGACGTGGGACCGGACATGTTCCACGTTGCTCTCTGCGGACTGAACGCCCTTTAGTTGTGCCGACTTGGCTGTATCTCTTTCTTGCGCACGTCGCACAACTGAAGGCCAAGTTTTCACGCTAGCATTGCAATTCAAGACATGCCAGTCTGCTCTCCGCCCCCCCATTCAGCACCTCAAGGCTCTTGTGGTTGGCGGGCATCCAGGGCAAGGAGTGACGGCTAATGCCATGGGAAGAACACCGCGCTGGTTCCTGAGGCCGCCTCCTACAGCAAGAAAAATTGAAGCTGCCACCACCTTCGACCAGGGTAGTGGAGCATTATGTAGAATGGCACTATTCCGCGCCTGGGACTGAATCCCAGGTCACCCGAGAAGAGAATTTCCCCACTTTGTCATCCTGTCGAGGAGGGATGTACATCATAGAACGGTTTAAATTGCCAATCGAAGGAGGGCTTGGCCTGATGCGACTGTGCTGCGACCTTCACAGTCCCTGCTCTGAAGAGATGATTCTTCCCAATGCAGCGTTGATGTGCCGGTCACACTTCAAGGACCGCACAGTGGCAATTTGTAAAGATTACTGTTTTGCAATCTTGAGTCCTCCAAATTGGCGCGCGCGCACATTCACGAGCTTCAAAACAAGAGTTCTTAATGACACTGCATGTGAGTGAATTCACCTTATCAGAATGTGAGAGTGTGGGGAGGAGAGACCAGAGCTTTGAGAGAACGACAAATGTGATGAAGCTGCGTGTCTGCGTTGGAAACATAGATTCCTGTTCCTCTGTCTGCTGAGCGCCCGATAAGAGTGCCCTCCTGTAGCTACTGTCGCCCTCGGGCTGCCTTATCCTGTCACTGTTGACTTCTTATAAATAACTGGAGAGCAAAGCATTCATGCAGGGATTATTTAATTTCACACAGAAGGACTGTTTTTCACGCCAGCTTTTTAATCTTTCCTGCACCACTTCTTTTTCCACTAAACCGCTAAATAATGAACTGGGTGTGAAGAAATGTTTACCTGATTGATTAAATGTCATTTTACATTTTCACTCTTCAAGCTTCTACCCTTTTCATCCCCTTCTCTTCTGCTTCCTTCCCTTTCCTCCCCCTTCCCCCCATTCTCTCTCTTCCCCCTCACCTCCCTCTTCTCTCCCCCGCTCTTCTCTCCCCCCGCTCTTCTCTCCCCCCGCTCTTCTCTCCCCCCGCTCTTCTCTCCCCCCGCTCTTCTCCCCCGCTCTTCTCTCTCCCCCGCTCTTCTCTCCCCTCCGCCACCTCCTCCTCCCTCCTCCTCCTCCCTCTCCGCCCCCCCCTCCTCCCCCTCCCTCTCCGCCCCCCCCTCCTCCCCCTCCCTCTCCGTCCTCCCCCTCCCTCTCCGTCCCCCCTCCTCCCCCTCCCTCTCCGTCCCCCCTCCTCCCCCTCCCTCTCCGTCCCCCCTCCTCCCCCTCCCTCTCCGTCCCCCCTCCTCCCCCCCTCCCTCTCCGTCCCCCCTCCTCCCCCTCCCTCTCCGTCCCCCCTCCTCCCCCTCCCTCTCCGTCCCCCCTCCTCCCCCTCCCTCTCCGTCCCCCCTCCTCCCCCTCCCTCTCCGTCCCCCCTCCTCCTCCTCCCTCTCCGCCCCCCCTCCTCCGCCCCCCCTCCCTCTCCGTCCCCCCCTCCCTCTCCGTCCCCCCCTCCCTCTCCGTCCCCCCTCCTCCCCCTCCCTCTCCGTCCCCCCTCCTCCCCCTGCCTCTCCGTCTCCGTTCCCCCTCCCTCTCCGTTCCCCCTCCTCCCCCTCCCTCTCCGTTCCCCCTCCTCCCCTCCCTCTCCGTTCCCCCTCCTCCCCCCTCCCTCTCCGTTCCCCCTCCTCCCCCCTCCTCTCTCCGTTCCCCCTCCTCCCCCCTCCTCCCTCCACCCCCTCCTCCCTCCTCCCCTCTCCACCCCCTCCTCCCTCCTCCTCCCTCTCCACCCCCTCCTCCCTCCTCCTCCCTCTCCACCCCCTCCTCCTCCCTCTCCACCCCCTCCTCCCTCCTCCTCCCTCTCCACCCCCTCCTCCCTCCTCCTCCCTCTCCATCCCCTCCTCCTCCTTCGCCCTCTCCACCCTGTCCACCTCCTTCTCCTCCCTCTCTTCTATGATATGCACATCCTTTGGATCTGGGCCTAGTGTGTGCTTGTTGACGTGTCTATACAGCATCTATACAGCAGTAATGGTTCTGGTAAACAATGAAAGGTGGAATACTGGAATAAAACCCCGGAATATCAGCAAGGCGCAGTAGGTCCGGCAGCATTGGAAAGAGGAGTCGGTTACTGATTGGGTGGGAGCCCTTCATCACTGCAGCGTCAGTTCATTTAACAGCAACGCTCATTTGTTGGGGTTGATGGTTACTGATTTTTAGCAATTCGACATTTCCAGTAAATTGAGACACACACTAACTGCACAACGCAGTGAACGTGAGCTTGCTGGTTAATGCTGCCGTCTCTGCAAAGTCATTTTTTTCCCCTAATGTGCAGGCAAGGGGCTGAGAAGTTCAATCTTGGCAGCCGCCCTTGGGAAACTGTTTAAGCGAGCGGCAATCCAACGTTATTTTTTAACCACTGATCCTTTTACCTGGGACTTCTGCCAATCCAGAGCTTCGGAAAACCAGTGATCGTAGAATCCTAGAATAGCACAGCACGGAAGGAGGCCATTCGGCCCATCGAGTCTGCGCCGGCTCTTTCGAAGAGCAATCCAGTTAGTCCCACTCCCCCGCTCTTTCCCCATATCCCTGGATATTTTTTCTCAAGTATTTATCCAATTCCCTTTGGAGGCTGCTATTGAATCTGTTTCCACCACCGTATCAGGCAGCGCATTCCAGATCCTAACCACTCGCTGCGCAATAAAGTTTTTCCTCATGTTGCGTCTGGTTCTTTTGCCAATCACCTTAAATCTGTGCCCTCTGGTTATCGACCCGTCGGCCAACGGGAACAGTGTCTCTTTATTTACTCTGTCTCAACCTTTCCTGATTTTGAGCACCTCCATCAAACCTCCTCTTAGCCTTCTCTGCTCCAAGGAGGTCAGTGATGCACTTGGTGCAAGATTGACTTTTACCTGCCGACTTGAAGCAGAAAAGACTTGGAAACAATTTGGGTCTTTGGATCGTCCTGGAGTCTCCAGGAGTTCATGATTATTCTCCTGCTGCGAGCAAACCCCGGGAGAAAAAAAATCACCGGAGCATTAAAGGAAAATAGCGTGCGCATTTTATTTCATGTTCTTCGAACACTTTTTTAATTTATGAATGATTAAAAATATTGGAGGTGGGAATGTGACTGGGGCTGGGCGGGAGGCACTGCGATGGATCCTCCAGGAATACAACCAGTCAGAGTTGGCAACCCTAATTCCAGGGCGATCTGATGGAAGTGTTTAAGATTATGCAAGGCTGGGATAGGATCGTTCGAGGGCTGACCATTTCCAGTGGCCAAAAAAAAAACTTGCATTTCTATAGCACCTTTCACGACCACTGTTCTGAAGCAGCAACAGGGTTTGTTGCTTTATACGGAGCTCTCAGCTCCGTATCTTTTACTATAGCGTTCGGTTATCCGGAATTTTTGATGAACCGGCACCATGTCGGTCCCGTCCGTGCTGGATAAAAAAAAGTTTCCTGTAATGCTTAAGGCGTAGTGAATTTTTAATGGTCTTGATTGGTACTTTCAATGTTTGCCGCTAATGTCTTCACTCGAGCTGGTGCCGTGGGATCTTAACTGATCACTCATCTTATTTGCTGAATATTGGACCCAACCTTGCGCAAAGTGTAGCCGCGTTTGCCTAGAAAACAACGCTTGAAAAGAATTCCTTTGAAGTGCAGCGCCTTTGGGACATGGCTGAGCGATGCGATAATATAAATGTAAATTCCCCCTCGCCCCCGGCTGCGTGGATGCTTTTGAGCCACGTCCATATATTTACTGTCTCTCGCTCTCTTACGGGCACTCATTTTAGATTATTAAACAGTCTGGTCGCTGAATAAATACTTAATGCGGTCGGTTCTGTGTATTGTACTGGGGAGTTGAACGTGGGCAGATAGAAGTGTGTGGTGGGCGGATTGAAGAGCCCAGCCAGACTTCAGTGTACGATTGGCTGGCAGTGCAACGCGAGATAGCAGTGCAGTCATAGTTGTGGACAGGCGGATTGAAGAGCCCAGCCAGACTTCAGTGTATGATTGGCTGGCAGTGCAACGCGAGATAGCAGTGCAGTCAAAGTTGTGGACAGGCAAAATGATTTGTATCTCTTGAGCTTACTCCAAAAAAGAAAAAAGCAAGGCTTACATATCTATAGCACCTTTCATGACCACCGGAGGTCCCAAAGCGCTCAACAGCCAATGAAGTACTAGTCACTGTTGTAATGTGGGCAACGCGGCAGCCTAATTGCGCACAGCAAGCTCCCACAAACAGCAATATAAGTATATATAATGCTTAAGGCGTAGTGAATTTTTAATGGCCTTGGTTGGTACTTTCAATGCTTGCCGT
This sequence comes from Somniosus microcephalus, assembly GCF_052327205.1. Lineage (NCBI taxonomy): Eukaryota > Metazoa > Chordata > Chondrichthyes > Squaliformes > Somniosidae > Somniosus > Somniosus microcephalus. The sequence continues at coordinate 48,463,523 of NW_028225182.1, read as the reverse complement.
TAATGTCTTCACTCAGAATTGGAAGATTATTCTAACGCTCTCCTGGCTGGTCCTCCCACCCTCTATAAACTTGAGCTCATCCTCAACTGCTGCCCCGTGTCCTAACTTGCTCCGAGTCCTGTCCACCCATCTCGCACCCCCCCCCCACCGTCTGTGCTCGCTGACCTACATTGGCTCCCGATCCGGCAACGCCTCGATCTTAAAATTTTCAGCCTTGTTTTCAAATCCCTCCATGGCCTCGCCCCTCCCCATCTCTAACCTCTTCCAGCCCCACAACCCTCCGAGATCTCTGCACTCCTCCAATTCTGGCCTCTTGCGCATCCCCCCGATTTTCATCACTCCACCATTGGCGGCCGTGCCTTCAGCTGCCTGGGCCTCGAGCTCTGAAATTCCCTCCCTAAGCCTCTCTGCCTCGATACTTCACCCAGAGAGTGGTGAATCTGTGGAATTCTCTACCACAGAAGGCAGTTGAGGCCAATTCATTAAATATATTCAAGAAGAAGTTAGATATATTTCTTAAGGCTAAAGGGATCGAGGGATATGGGGAGAAAGCAGGGACAGGGTACTGAATTTGGATGATCAGCCATGATCTCATTGAATGAAGGAACAGGCTCGAGGGGCCGAATGGCCGACTCCTGCTCCTATCTTCTATGTTTCAAAATTAACAATTGGACCCAGCATCAACCGCTGTTTGCGGAAGAGAGTTCCAAACTTCTACCACCCTTTGTGTGTAGAACTGTTTTCGAACTTCGCTCCTGAAAGATCTGGCTCTAATTTTTAGGCTATGCCCCCTGGTCTTGGACTTCCCCCCCTCCCCCCCCCCCCCCCCCCCCAACTAGCGGAGTTTCTCTCTAATAAATAAAAGACCACTTGATTTGTTGCGGTCAGTGTCCTGGCACTTGGAGTTGCTGGGCTTTGATGGTTGAAATGGTGCTCTGCAATGGTCGTAAACTGACTTATCCAGTGGTGGTAACAAACCTTTTTAACGCCTCGTATTTAATTGGGCAATCTGACCCGGGTTATGGTCAGTGGGCCTCCAGTGGAACTCATTGACCCCCACGGTTCTCGAGAGCCCGAGAAGAACAGTTCCTTAGAAGAGGTAAAAAAAAAAATCAGTAGAAGTGATTCTAAGAGCGAGGAGACGGTTGGGGGAGAATGGGAGAGACTTGTTTTAAATTTAAGAAACCTGGGTGCAGAAAGAGGATGGGGGATCTGGGAAAATGGGTTTGTGCCAAGTCAGAAAATCATAAAAGAATTCCACTAATGCACAATTCTGATTAAGAGAGTAGGATATCCTGGTTAATTATTCTCTCTGTCCAGGAGGTCCCAGTAAGACAACGCCTTGCTTAACCAGCTGCTGTTCTATATAGGAACAGGAGGAGGCCATTCAGCCCCTCGAGACTCTTCCACCATTCAATAGAAACATAGATAGGAGCAGGAGTAGGCCATTCGGCCCCTCGAGCCTGCTCCGCCATTCAGTGCGATCATGGCTGATTTTATGTTTCAATGAGATCATGGCTGATCTGTACCCTAACTCCATCCACCTGCCATGGCTTCACATCCCTTCATACCAAAAATCTATCATAGACTGGTTACAGCACGGAAGAAGGCCATTCGGCCCGTCGAGCCCGTGCCAGCTCTCGGCTAGTCCCGCTCCCCTGCCCTTTCCCCGTAGCCCTGCAAATGTTTCTCCTTCAGGTACTTATCCAATTCCCTTTTGAAAGCCACGATTGAATCTGCCTCCACCGCCCTTTCAGGCAGTGCATTCCAGATCCTAACCACTCGCTGCGTAAACTTTTTTTTTTTCTTACGTCGCCTTTGGTTCTTCTGCCAATCACCTTAAACCCATGTCCTCTGGTTCTCGACCCTTCCGCCAATGGGAACAGTTTCCCTCTATCTACTCTTGTCCAGACCCCTCATGATTTTGAACACCTCTATCAAATCTCCTCTTAACCTTCTCTGCTCTAAGGTGAACAACCCCAGCTTCTCCAGTCTATCCACGTAACTGGAGTCCCTCATCCCTGGAAACATTCTCGTAAATCTTTTCTGCACCCTCTCTAAGGCCTTCACATCCTTCCTAAAGTGCGGTGCCCAGAATTGGACACAATACTCCAGTTGAGGTCGGACCAGTGTTTTATAAAGGTTCATCATAACTTCCTTGCTTTTGTACTCTATACCTCTATTTATGAAGCCCGGGATCCCGTAAGCCTTTTTAACGGCTTTCTCAACCTGTCCTGCCACCTTCAACGATTTGTGCACATATCCCCCCAGGTCTCTCTGTTCGTGCTCCAGTTTAAAATGATTAATTGACCCTCCAGCATCTACTGCTTTTGCAGGAGAGAGTTCCACATTTCTACCACCCTTTCGCATGAAGAAATGTTTCGTAACTCCTCTCCTGAATGGCCTGGCTCTGATTTTAAGGTCCTAGACCCTATCAACGCCAGACAGGAGGACGGAGGTCACGCTGGCGCTCCAGTATACGTGGTGGGAGTGGGGTGCTGATCTGTTGAGCTTCGCGAATGGCCGCACTGTTGAGTGCGGATGTAGGAACAGATGGATACGCTGATGGGGTGAGATGAAGTTGGGTGGGAGGAGGCTCGTGTGGAGCATAAGCGGCCGTTTCGGTGCTGTGTGTAAACGAGCTGCCCCGGGGGCCCGAGTTATGTCTTAACGCACATAAAATGGCTCATTTGAGGAGAAACATACCAGGTATCATTCACCGAGGAATCAGACCCCACTTGTGAGCTTTGAAGGGTGTGTGGATTGCGCAGCGCGTTCAGGGAGGTTCTCGGCAGACTACCTCTGTACCTTCTCCAGGGCCTTGACATCCTTTCTGGGGTGTGGTGCCCGCAGTTGGGGGCAGTGCTGGGGCCTAACCGTCGATTCGTAGAGGTTTGACATGACTTCCTTTTTGTATTCAATGCCTTCTATTTACAAACCGGAGCGGGAGATGAGAATTTTTTTTTTACGCAGCGAGTTCTGGCGATCTGGATCGCACTGCTTGAAGCAGATTCAACAGTAACTTTCAAAAGGGATGCGGATAACTACTTGAAAGGGAAAGATTTGCAGGGCTTCTTCTTCTTCGGCAGTCCCTCTGAACCGAGGATGACTTGCTTCCACACTAAAAATGAGCTCTCAGGTGACTGATGAGTCCAATGCGGGACCTGCAGTCTCTGTCACAGGTGGGGCAGACGGTGGTTGAAGGGGCGGGTGGGTGGGGTGCTTGGGTTGACGTGCGCTTGGCTTCCGCTTGCTCCCGGTGAAGAGACTCGAGGTGTTCGGCGCCTTCCCGGATGCTTCTCCTCCACTTTGTGCGGTCTTGGGGCCAGGGATTCCCAGGTGTCGGTGGGGGATGTTGCACTTTTTCAAGGAGGCTTTGAGGGTGTCCTTGAAGCGTTTCCTCTGCCCACCTGGGGCTCTCTTGCCGTGCCGGAGCTCCGAGTAGAGCGCTTGTTTTGGGAGTCTCGTATCGGACATGCGGACGATGTGACCCATCCATCGGAGCTGATCCAGCATGGTCAAAGCTTCGATGCTGGGGATGTTGGCCTGAGCAAGAACACTTCTTACTAATGGGGTGTATACATGGGAATATTGATACTTCGTTGGTTTACATGGTTAATCAATCAACTACTAAGCCTGTCCTTCAAACTCGAGTACCCCCTGAATACGTCAGTAACAAGCTTATGGGCTGCAAAAGCATCATTCTAACATCGCCTTCATGAGCTTATCTCTCATTCCTGTTATCAAAGTAGGGAGGCAGGCATCTCCAGCACGACATGGCCTTGCTGAGCAAAGCCCTCGTCTAAAAGGACCAGCTGCCTATTCTCTAAGACCTGTCCGCTAAAGTCTCATCAATGTGCCTTTGTGCCTTATCTCTTTCAAGAGGCCTCCTCCAAACCTGTACTCGGGGTAATTTACGAGCGAAGCTTTGGAATGTCCTTGGTCATCTACTTGTTAGTTTAAAAGAGTTAATATAGCCAAGTATCCCATGGTGCTTTGCGTTTCGTCTTCCAGCTAACAAGACTAAATGGTACCTTTCATATAGTTTTACACCGGTCGAATATTGAAGCCCCTTTATATCCCTTCAACCAAATTTTATCCTAACCGCCTAATTGGGGGTTCATCCAGTTTTTATACCGGGTGGGTGAATGGCCCAAATTTCAGATGATTTCTAGGGTCACTTATAAATCAAATGGTCATATTGAACAAACTAAATGCACCTCCCTTTGTAATGTAAAGGAAAGTGGAAAGTTTCGTTTATATAGCAGCTTATCGCAACGTCTTCTAACAATTCAGTACTTTTTGAAACGCGGTAACCATTGCTCTGTAGGCAGACATCCGCCATTTTGAAAAAGCAACACAGACTTGCATTTCTCCAGCGCCTTTCACCACCTCAGGGCGTCCCAAAGTGCTTTACAGCCAATGAAGTGTAGTCACTGTTGTAATGTGGGAAACACAGCAAGCTCCCACAAACTGCAATGTGAAAATGACCAGATCATCTGTTTTAGTGATGTTGGTTGAGGGATAAATATTGGCCCCAGGACACCAGGGTTAACTCCCCTGCTCTTCTTCGAAATAGTGCCACGGGATATTTTACATCCACCTGAGAGAGCAGACGGGGCCTCGGTTTAACGTCTCATCCGAAAGACAGTACTGAGGAAGCGCTCCCTCAGTACCGCCCCTCCGACAGTGCGGCACTCCCTCAGTACCGCCCCTCCGACAGTGCGGCGCTCCCTCAGTACCGCCCCTCCGACAGTGCGGCGCTCCCTCAGTACCGCCCCTCCGACAGTGCGGCGCTCCCTCAGTACCGCCCCTCCGACAGTGCGGCGCTCCCTCAGTACCGCCCCTCCGACAGTGCGGCGTTCCCTCAGTACTGCCCCTCCGACAGTGCGGCGCTCCCTCAGTACTGCACTAGGAGTGTCGGCCTAGATTTCTGTGCTCAAGTCATCTTGCACCTGGTGTGTCCTGTTGACTGAACAGTTGTTTTGGTATAAGTTGAGGGGGGCGGGGGGAATATTAGCCGATACACCAGGAGAATCCCGACTCTTTGAATAGTGCCGTGGGATTTTCGGCTGGCAGGGCCTCAGTTTAAAATCTGACCCAAGGGGCCGGCACCTCAATAATGCAGTACTGCACTGGAGTGCTGGCGTTGACTACTCGGTCAAGCCCTGCTCTAGGACTCAAACCCACTACCTACCTAACCAGGTACTTATTAGCTGTAAAGCACTTTGGGACGTCCTGAGGTTGTGAAAGGCATTGTATAAATGCAAGCCTTTTTTCTTTCTTTTTCCCTTCACTGAAGTCCATTAGTGAACCAGTTGAGTTTAACGACCGCTTTCATGGTCACGAGATTCATAGTCATTACTCTGATTTATTGAATTCAGCTTCACAGCTAGCCTGAGTGGGACCTTGAACTCTCAACCCCTGGGTTGCCAGTGCGATACCAGAAGCGCTGCACTGCCATACCCTGTATAACACGGGGGAGCGCAGGCTTTTATCCTGGGGACTGTACATAGAATCAGAGAATGATACAGCACAGGAGGAGGCCATTCATAGAAACATAGAAGATAGGAGTAGGCCATTCGGCCCTTCGAGCCTGCTCTGCCATTCAGTGAGATCATGGCTGATCATCCAAACTCAGTACCCTGTCCCTGCCTTCTCCCCATATCCCTTCATCCCTTTAGCCTTAAGAAATATATCCAACTCCCTCTTGAATATATTTAATGAATTGGCCTCCACTGCCTTCTGTGGTAGAGAATTCCACAGGTTCACCACTCTCTGGGTGAAGAAATTCCTCCTCATTTCTGTCCTAAATGGCTTACCCCTTATCCTTAGACTGTGACCCCTGGTTCTGGACTCCCCCGCCATCGGGAACATCCTTCCTGCATCTAGTCTGTCTAGTCCTGTTAGAATTTTATAAGTTTCAATGAGATCCCCTCTCATTCTTCTAAACTCCAGCGAGTATAAGCCCAATCGACCCAATCTCTCCTCATACGTCATTTCTGCCATCCCAGGTATCAGTCTGGTGAATCTTCGCTGCACTCCCTCCATGGCAAGAACAGCCTTCCTCAGATCCACCCACCATCTCAGTCCTAAATGGCTTACCCCTTATCTTTAGACTGTCCCATCTCTTTGGTAGAGCTGTCCAATTAGTCCCCCCTCCCCACCCCCCCCCCCTCGGCTCTTTCCCCACTGCCCTGTCAATGTTAAATTTTTCCAAATCGGTGTGTTTTAATGGGGCTTTGCCACGTGCCGAATGTACGTTGTGGGCTTGAGCATAGCGCGTGCATGTTCCCAATGGGACCCATGCCCAGAACGTACCTCAGTGTTTCTGTTTTTCTTTTCTCCAGACGACGGTGGAGGAGCCAATCATTTCCAACGATGAAGTGATTTTCCCGCTCACGGTGGCTCTGGACAAGCTACCAGTTGGAACCATAAAAGCGAAGGTGAGACACGAACCATTTTGTATTATCTGAGGAAGGATGTTCTTGCCATGGAGGGAGTGCAGCGAAGATTCACCAGACTGATACCTGGGATGGCAGGAATGACGTATGAGGAGAGATTGGGTCGATTGGGCTTATACTCGCTGGAGTTTAGAAGAATGAGAGGGGATCTCATTGAAACTTATAAAATTCTAACAGGACTAGACAGACTAGACGCAGGAAGGATGTTCCCGATGGCCGGGGAGTCCAGAACCAGGGATCACTGTTGTATCCGTTTGTTAATGGAGACACGGAATGCAGGAGCTGGTTTAACAGGTGTTTACTGAACAAAGTCTGGAGGTGAACTAAAAGATACAAGATACTATCCAGGCTTATATAGCCCGAGTGGCCACTACCGGCATTACAGTACACAGGGGCTCTTAAAGGCACATACACCACAATTCCTCCCCTTTTAGACAACCAGTACATAACATTTTAAGTAATCATTAATTAACATGTTTACAAGAACAATAATCTACACATTTGCTGCAGTTAATCAATTATAAGTCAGTCTCTCTGGAGGCTTCCTGACTCGGTCCGGATAACGCCTCGGTGGTGTAGTAGTTTTCGGTGGTGTAGTAGGTTCTTTTGGCAAGGTCGATTCGGCTTGAATGCCAGTGTCGGGTTCATCTGGTTCCAGTATCACCGGATCGGAGGCAGATACTATGGGTATCTCTGCTTCATCATTAGGCGTATAGAGTTGTGGTGTAGGTTGTCCCTTTTCGGATGACTCTATGATCTGGTCAGCATGGCGCCTTATTATGCTTTCTCCAATGTCCACGGTATACATCAGCGGTCCTAATCGTGTGCAAATAGTTCCAGGCTGCCATTTCTCGGTACGGTAGTCCCGGGCCAAAACTTGTTGACCTATCTGGAAGGTTCTAGTTGGCCTTTCATTCATGCCTTGAAATTGCCGGTTCTCTACGTCCCTTCTGATGTTTGGCTTGATCAAATCCAGCCGGCATCTTAGCCTTCTATTGAAAAACATCATGGCGGGAGTTTGGTTTGTAACCACATGTGTTGCATTCCTGTATGCAAACAAGAAGTTATCTACCTTATGCTGTAGATTTATGTCTTCATTACCCATGGCCTTTATGGCCTCCTTGAAGGTCTGGACAAACCTTTCAGCCAATCCATTGGTGGCGGGATGGTATGGGGCGGACGTGTAGTGCTTAACCCCATTGTTTTTTAAGAACTTCCTGAATTCTTCGGACACAAATTGCGGTCCATTGTCAGAATAGATCTGTTCAGAGAGTCGGGTCATTTCTCGTTTCCTTTTCAATGGTAGAATTTGTTACTGGTAGACATTTCACTATGGTTGAGTGGAACATCTCCACTGGGTCCACTGTAGGTGCCTCTTCTACCGTTGGCAACGGTAGACGCGATAAACCGTCAGCATTTCCATGCTGTTTTGATCCTTTGTATTCTATGTCATATTGGTGTGCCCCTAGGAAAAGGGACCACCTCTGTAGCCTTTGCGCTGTCATAATGGGAACGCCCTTTTTAGGGTTGAATATGGAGACGAGGGGTTGATGGTCAGTCAACAAGGTAAATTTTTGTCCGTGTAGGTAATGGTTGAATTTCTTCACTCCCCATACCAGGCTGAGTGCTTCCCTGTCGATCTGGGCATAGTTACGCTCAGCTGAGTTCAATGAGCGTGACGCAAAAGCTATCGGCCGCTCCGAGCCATCAGGGAATCTATGCGATGATACCGCTCCTACGCTGTAAGGGGATGCATCGCACGCCAGTCTGATTGGCAGTGATGGGTTGTAATGAGCCAAAACTTCCTTGGACGTGATCACGCCTTTGCATTTATGGAAGGCACGTTTACAGTCTTGCTCCATTTCCAATTTACTCCCGTTTGTAGCAGTTCGTTAAGAGGGTGCAGAACAGTTGACAAGTTCGGTAAAAATTTATGATAGTAATTTATCAATCCCAGGAACGACCTTAATTGTGAGACATTTTCAGGTGCTGGGGCTTTTATGACCGCTTCAATTTTTTCAGGTGACTTATGCAACCCTTCTTCGTTAATTATATGGCCACAATATGATATTTGTTTCTGGAAAAATTCGCACTTGGGGCGATTTGCTCGTAGGCCCCGTTCTCTCAGCCTAGTGAGCACCTGCTCCAAATTGGCAAGGTGCTCGTTGTTTTCTCCTGTTACAAGGATGTCGTCTAGGTAGCATTGAGTCCCCGGAATCCCGTGCAGGACTTGCTCCATAGCTCTTTGCCAGATAGCTGGAGCTGATGCTACTCCGAAAACCAGTCGATTGTACTGGTACAGGCCTTTGTGTGTGTTTATCGTGAGATACTTTTTAGAGGCCTCCTCAACCTCCATCTGTAGATATGCCTGTGCCAAGTCAATTTTGGTGAAATGTTTCCTTCCGGATAGTGAGGCGAAAATATCTTCTATCCTCGGGATACTGTACCGTGTGAAGGACCGGGTTTACAGTCACCTTGAAGTCCCCACAGATGCGAATTTTTCTCTGTTCTTCAGCTTTATCATTATTCAACGTTTTCTTCATGACCGGGACGATGGGTGTTGCCCACTCGCTCCAATCTATCTTGGATAACACGCCTGCCTTTTCCAAATTCTCCAGCTCTGCCTCGACTGCTGGACGAATTGCGTATGGCACCGGCCTTGCCTTAAAAAACTTGGGAATTGCCGCATCTTCCACTTTTATTGAGGCGGTGACGCCTTTCAAGGTTCCTAGTTCCTGTTGAAACACTTCTTTGGCGTTGGCCAAGATGTCTTTTAATCATTCAGGTATGACGTCGTCATCATTTTTTTTCTTACTGGTCACCGTCAGTGCCTGAATGGAGTGCCAGTCTAAACGTATCTTCCTGATCCATTCACGTCCCAACAGCGGTGGACCACCATCTTGCAGAACGTATAAATACAACTTCTGTATTTCCTTGCCGTTGTATACAACAGGCACCCTTATTTTCCCTCTTGGGTATACTTTCTGCCCCGTATATGTTTTCAAGATAATGGATGTGTCTTTCAAAGGTATATGCGGAAATAGCCGCTCGTAATCCCGTCGACTTATGATGGTCAGAGCTGATCCTGTATCTAGCTCCATTTTAACTGGGGACCCCGCCATCGTGAGGGTAACCCAAATGGTCTGGTAATCTTCTTTGGCAATTACATTATGTAATTTGAGACAGCTTAGTCTCTTGTTTCCGGAGTCGCTATCGCTCTTCTGGTCTTCGGAGCTACTGTCCGTCATCATTTGTACCTTTCTGTACTTTTCCTTATTGATTTTTTTTTCTTGTCAGTGGATTTTTTGTTTCCAGATCGGCATACACGTACAATGTGTCCCATCTTTCCGCATTGCCTGCATGCTTTGTCCTTGAACCAGCAGTCCCTCTGGTCATGGGTGGATCTGCTGCAGCGATAACATCTCTCGAAACCCTGTGTCATTTCATGGGTGCCGAAGTCTTGTGGCTTTTGCTGTATCTCTGCAGCTCCTCTTGCTGCTGCTTCGTATGATACAGCCACACTGAAAGCCTTGTCCAGTGTCAAATCTTTCTCAGAAAGTAGCCTTTTCTGTGTTCCTTCACTTAGGAGACCGCAGACGAATTTGTCTCGAAGAGAATCTGCCAGTCCTGCCCCGAATTGGCAGTGCTTTGACAGCTTTCTTAATTCGGTGAGGTAATCAGCGTTACTTTCATTCTTGTGCTGATTCCTCCTGAAGAATTTGAATCGTTCCGCTATCAGCAGCGGTGTTGGGTTTAAGTGCTCCTGTAGGGTATCAACAATCTCTTTAAAATTCTTGTCCATCGGTTTGGCTGGCGTGATTAAGTTTCGTAACAGCCCGTATGTCCTTGCGCCCATTAGATTTAGAAGTACCGATGCCTTTTTATCATCCTCTATTTCATTCGCTGTGCAATATACCTCCACTCTTTCCACATATGTGGTCCAATCCTCTACATCACTATCGAAAGCAGTAATATTGCCAGTCTTAGGCATCCTGAAAAAAAATGGCGCCTCCCGCGCTTTCCTTTCTTCCCTGCCGAGAAAAAATGGCGCCTCCCGCGCTTTCCCGCCGCTGCCGCTGCTGGCAACGCTGTTCTCCGTGGTTTTTATTTATACAGATATTTTTAATAGTTGGAGACTCGTTCCCGCCGGACTCTCTGGGACTTTTCCCTCCCTCTGCTTGGTCCGAACGCCGACCTGCTTTGCAGCGCTGGCCGTCTCCCGAGTGCTCCACCCTCCGTCTCTGTTTGCCTCCGCCTTTGCTGCTCGGCCCCGCTGCAGAGCCAGCCGATCGAGCCCCAGCCCGCTGCCCAGGAAGGATTATTGCAGTACCTGCCACCAGCCCGGCTAGCTGGTGAAACCAGAGTTTTTTCTTTTTTTTTTCTTCGACCTTCGTCTGAGGAATCGATCTCCTTGAGGTGCTGCCCAATTGCAGGTCAGTTCGTTTCCAATTCGTCGCCACTGTTGTATCCGTGTGTTAATGGAGACACGGAATGCAGGAGCTGGTTTAACAGGTGTTTACTGAACAAAGTCTGGAGGTGAACTAAAAGATACAAGACACTATACAGGCTTATATAGCCCGAGTGGCCACTACCGGCATTACAGTGCACAGGGGCTCTTAAAGGCACATACACCACAGTCTAAGGATAAGGGGGAAGCCATTTAGGACAGAGATGAGGAGGAATTTCTTCACCCAGAGAGTGGTGAACCTGTCGAATTCTCTACCACAGAAGGCAGTTGAGGCCAATTCATTAAATATATTCAAGAAGGAGTTGGATATATTTCTTAAGGCTAAAGGGATCAAGGGATATGGGGAGAAGGCAGGGACAGGGTACTGAATTTGGATGATCAGCCATAATCGCATTGAATGGGGGAGCAGGCTCGAGGGGCCGAATGGCCTACTCCTGCTCCTATCTTCTATGTGACCACAGGTCTGCCGCCCCTCAGAGCCAGTACCGTGAACAAGCTCTAAATGCGCTCCTCAGAAATTCACCTCTCCACTGTTGCGGGCTGATCCCAGGCTGGCTCTGTCGGGATATATTGCCCCTGACGTCGGTGCTTATTTTTTAGTCTGCTCCAGTTTTCTCTCCTCCCTGAAGGTGTGGACTCTCTTGCTGGGCACTTGTCGTCCTCTCGTGTCCAACCGAGTGCCCTCTGGGCGAGGGAGTGGAGAATTCAGCGTGAGTCTGCCCGCCTCGGCTGTGATGCCTCTCCGTGGTTGAATAGCCTGCTGGCCCTTGCTGGCTGGCTCTCGCTCAAAGAATGAGCCACACTCGTTCAACGGAGAAACCCAGAAAGCCCAACAATATGGCATTGTAACAGGTGCGGTGAGACTCGCCAGCAGTGGACGCCTCACTGGGACCCGGACCCTTACATGGCTGAGCGTGGGGAAAAATATACCCTGTGGGGTGTGCCAACACGCTATACTAAATACACTCTGTATGAAACTTAGAACCACGTGATGGTTTAGACATTAACCAGCCAGCTTAAAGCCAGACAAAACCAACTACAGGAAACTTTTTTTATCCGGCACCGGTGTGGTGCCGGTTGATCAAGAAGTCCAGATTACAGAGAGGTATACTTACCAAGGTACGAGAGCCCCGTACACGGCACTTGTGCAGGAGTCCCGGTTACACGGCCAAAGATCCAGGCGTCCCTGTTGCATGGCCACAGGTGCAGGAACCCCGGTTACACGGCCACAGATCCAGGAACTCCGGTTACACTGCCCACTAATATATAGTAAAATGTACCTGAACCTACTCCTGAATTTTGCCGGTTAAGAGAGATTTCCGGTTTCCTGTAGTTTGAAGCCACCACCATAAACATTCACTCCCTCCACCACCGGCGCACCGCGGCTGCAGTGTGTACCATCTACAAGATGCACCGCAGCAACTCGCCAAGGCTTCTTCGGCAGCACCTCCCAAACCCACGACCTCTTCCACCTAGGACAAGGGCAGCAGGCGCTCAGGAACACCACCACCTCCAAGTCACACACCATCCGGACTTGTAAATATATCGGCCGTTCCTTCATTGTCGCTGGGTCAAAATCCTGGAACTCCCTCCCTAACAGCACTGTGGGAGCACCTTCACCACACGGGACTGCAGCGGTTCAAGAAGGCGGCTCACCACCACCTTCTCAAGGGCGACTGGGGATGGGCAATAAATGCTGGCCTTGCCAGCGACGCCCACATCCCATGAATGAATACATTTTAAAAAAATGGAATCTACCTCAGTTTTCCCCTTCTTTTGTTCTGCCAGGCCTTGTAGGGGGTGTGGGTGGTGCTGGGGAGCATCGATTTGGCGTAAAAAGGCCATTTTATTATCTATACCAAAAATGAGAGAGTTCGGTTTTTACTGAATAGTGTAAAGCATTATGTATTTGTAGGAAGTCCATTCGGAGACGCTGGAGAAGGTGCAAGAAAAGATTAACGTGGATGATACCAGAACTGAGAGGTTATAACCATCAGGAAAGACTGAGCAGGCCGGGGCTCTTTTCTCTGGAAAAGTGAAGGCTGAGGGGACGACCTGATAGAGGTCTTTAAAATAATGAAGGGGTTCGATCAGGTAGACGTAGAGAAAATGCTTCCACTTGTGGGGGAGACCAGAACTAGGGGCCATCGATATCAGATAGTCACTAATAAATCCAATCGGGAATTCAGGAGAAACTTCTTTACCCAGAGAGTGGTGAGAATGTGGAACTCGCTGCCACAGGGAGTGGTTGAGGCAAATGGTATAGATGCATTTAAGGGGAAACTGGATAAACACACGAGGGAGAAAGGAATAGCGGGTTATGTTGATTGGGTGAGATGAAGGGCGGGAGGAGGCTCGTGTGGAGCACAAATACCGGCACGGACCAGTTGGGCCGAATGGCCTGTTTCTGTGTAAGCAAGCAGATGATTACAGGATGGAAATCACGCACAGAAAGCTTTTTATGTTTCCCCAAGCTGCCGGAGAGATTATTTACGGTTTTTAATTGTTCCGTGGGTTGTGAGTTACTTTGCACTAATGCGCCAGTCTGTGGCTGCCTGAGATAGTAACCCGCCAACACATATACACACACACACACACACACACACACGGTGAATAATAATCAGGCTGGCTGCCTCCAGTAATTCAGAGACCGAAACTCAACTAGACTCGAGGATTTAATGCTGCGCGCTCAAAAGCAACGCTGTCACTTGGAAAAGCATCAGAGCCTCATTGTGCAGCCACAGAGGACTGTATGTGTGGAGTGATGGAGTGCTCGTCTCCGTTTGGAATTAGCTGCCCTTCGAAGCGAGCTCATTATAGTCCTCGTTCTTTGATCTGATTTCAATTGATTTCCTTCTGACTCTTAATTCCGTTTTTAACAACAGCGTCCCCCCTCACAACCCGAGAACGGGTTTGAACCGCTGGGCCTTTCCACAGGGGCAGGCACCGCCAGGAGTTCCAAGAGTAATCCCGAGCCCGCTGGCTGCGGGTACGCGCCCCATCGCTTATAGCGGGCGTGTTGGCGAGGGCGTGATTTGCCCGCTGTACGCGATGACCGGTATAACGGGGGTAGCGCTATTACACTGCTCCATTATATAACAAGAATGTTGTAGCTCACTATTGAATACGTTAAACAGGACTCCACTCGATGCAGTTAGCTTTATTTAAACGGTAGGCAAGTGCTTAGAGACAAACTAACTCCCCCTCCTCCATATCGCTTAGAATGGCTTAAGTACACGAAGGTAATTGAACCGTAAAGTGCTGTTTACCCGTCAACTAAAACTAAACGCTGCGGATGCTGGAAATCTGAAATATCAGCAGAAAATGCTGGCAACACTCGGGCAGCATCTGTGGAGAGAGAAGCAGAGTGAACGTTTCAGGTTGAGGACACTTCACAGAAATCACAGAATCACAGAAACCCCACAGTGCAGATAGAGGCCATTTCGGCCCATCGAGCCTGCACTGACACACATCCCACCCGATCCCCGTAACCCCTACACCAACACATGTCCCACCCTATCCCTGTAACCCCACGTATTTAATCCCCCTAACACTAAGGGTCAATTTATCATAGCCAATCAACCTAACCCGCACATCTTTGGACTGTGGGAGGAAACCGGAGCACCCGGAGAAAACCCACGCAAACACGGGGAGAATGTGCAAACTCCACACAGACAGTCGCCCGAGGCCGGATTCGAACCCGGGTCTCTGGCGCTGTGAGGCAACAGTGCTAACCACTATGCCACCGTGCAGAACAATTGACTGGGGTTCGTTCCTGCACTCAGCGCAACCTTAACAAGGTGCGAACTAGTGAGTAAGCAACGCTGTTTCTGCCCGAAAATAAGCAGAGCGCTTAACAACGCTGTAATCTGCAGCTTTGAAACGGATAGGATCCTGGAAATTTACGGCACAGGAGGAGGCCGTTCGGCCCATCATGTCCGTGCCGGTCGAAAGAGAGCCATCCAGCCTAATCCCACTCTCCAGCTCTTGTTCCGTAGCCCTGTAGGTTACGGCATGTCCAAGTACTTTTTAAACGCGATGAGGGTTTCTGCCTCGACCACCCTTTCAGGCAGTGAGTTCCAGACCCTCACCACCCTCTGGGTGAAGAAAGTTCTCCTCAACTCCCCTCTAAACCTCCGACCAATGACTTTAAATCTATGCCCCCTGGTTATTGACCTCCCTGCTAAGGGAAATATGTCCTTCCTATCCACTCTATCCAGGCCCCTCATCATTTTATACACCTCAATTAAGTCTCCCCTCAGCCTCCTCTGTTCCAAAGAAAACAACCCCAGCCTCTCCAATCTTTCCTCATAGCTAAAATTCCCCAGTCCTGGCAACAATCTTGTAAATCTCCTCTGCACCCCCTCTAGTGCAATCACATGTTAATGCATTAATTGGGAATTGTATCTACATTTAGGAACATTAGGTATGGAGGTGGAATTGGTCAGGTGGAGCAAAGAAGGACTAGAACATCAGTTGGTTGGTGCGGGGCGTGGGGGATTACAGATTGGGATGAGTGAAGCCAGGGTCCTTTGTTAACGATTGGAGTAATGGCTCTATTCCCCCCCCACCAACAAGCTGTCGAGGCTGGGGGGTCAATTCAAAACTGAGATTGGTCGCTTTTTGTTGGGTGAGGGTATTGAGGGCTATGGAACCAAGGCGGGTAGATGAAGTTAAGATACAGATCAGCCCTGATCTCATTGAATGGCCGGAACAGGCTCCGAGGGGCTGAATGGCCTCCTCCTGTTCCTAGGCAAGTACGGGTAAGGGTAAATATAGAGGGGGCGAGTTGTTGCCAATTGGCAAGGGGTAGGTAGGGAGGAGGAGGAGCGGGGAGTGTCTGCTAGTCAAAGGACCTAAAAAAAAAAAAAAGAAAATGGAATCCATTTTTCAAAAGCAAAACAAACTACAGGAAACTCTCGCTTTACCGGCACCCAAATAACCAGAAATCTCTGTTAACCGGCAAAATTCAGGAGTAGGTTCAGGTAATTTTTATTTAATATTAGTGGCCATTCCTGGATCTGTGGCCGTGTAACCGGGGTTCCTGCACCTGTTGCTATGCAACAGGGACGCTTGGTCTGTGGCCGGGGTTCCTGCACCTGTTGCTATGCAACAGGGACGCCTGGATCTGTGGCCGTGTACGGGGCTCTCGTACCTTTTACTATACCGCTCTGTAATCCGGACTTTTTGATAAACCGGCGCCACGCCGGTCCCGTCGGTGCCGGATAAAAAAGAGTTTCCTGTATTTTATTGAACTGTTTGGAAATGATTAAATGCCTCCGATAAAATGTGCATATTTGCTCATGGTCTTGGAAAATTGAGAACTGGGTCAGGTATTGGAAAACTGTTGTGATTCAATTACATTCTGGTTAACCAGCTAACCACGGAGGAATGCGAGCTGAAATAATTTGTGATTTCCTCCGAGGCCTAAGTAAAGACCGCGTGTCTGCAAGTTTCAGATTGGTGAGATTTATTTCCTAATCCCCCGAATGGCCATCCCACGTATTTAAAAGACTGCACAGCCATTGTTAAACCACCAAATGTGAGCAATTTCTCTCTCTTCTCTTCCCCCCCCCCCCCCCCCGAATTCATAGAATCATAGAAATTTATGGCACAGAAGGAGGCCATTCGGCCCATCGTGTCCGTGCTGGCCGACAAAGAGCTATGCACCCTAATCCCACGTCCCAGCTCTTGGTCTGTAGCCCTGCAGGTTACGACGCTTCAAGTGCATATCCAAGCACTTTTTAAATGCGATGAGGGTTTCTGCCTCTACCACCCTTTCAGGCAGTGAGTTCCAGACCCCCACCACCCTCTGGGTGAAAAAAGTTCTCCTCAACTGCCCTCTAATCCTTCTACCAGTTACTTTCAATCTATGCCCCCTGTTATTGACCCTTCTGCTAAACATAGAAACATAGAAGATAGGAGCAGGAGTAGGCCATTCGGCCCCTCGAGCCTGCTCCGCCATTCACTGAGATCATGGCTGATCATCCAAATTCAGTACACTGTCCCTGCCTTCTCCCCATATCCCTTGATCCCTTTAGCCTTAAGAAATATATCTAACTCCTTCTTGAATATATTTAATGAATTGGCCTCAACTGCCTTCTGTGGTAGAGAATTCCACAGGTTCACCACTCTCTGGGTGAAGAAATTCCTCCTCATCTCTGTCCTAAATGGCTTACCCCTTATCCTTAGACTGTGACCCCTGGTCCTGGACTCCCCGGCCATCGGGAACATCCTTCCTGCATCTAGTCTGTCTAGTCCTGTTAGAATTTTATAAGTTTCAATGAGATCCCCTCTTATTCTTCTAAACTCCAGCGAGTATAAGCCCAATCGACCCAATCTCTCCTTGTACGTCATTCCTGCCATCCCAGGTATCAGTCTGGTGAATCTTCGCTGCACTCCCTCTATGGCTGAGGGAAATGGGTCCTTCCTATCCACTCTATCTAGACCCCTCATAATTTTATACACCTCAATCTAGTCTCCCCTCAGCCTCCTCTGCTCCAAAGGAAATAACCCCAGCCCCTCCAACCTTTCCTCATAGCTAAAATTCCCTAGTCCTGGCAACATCCTCGTACGTCTCCTCTGCACCCTCTCTCGTGCAATCACATCCTTCCTGTAATGTGGTGACCAGAACTGCACGCAGTCGTGCTGTGCGAGGGTAGAACGTGCGACGGTCGGATATTGCAACCTCTTCGAGGGTTGCCGGCTCTCCAGGCCGGTCCTGGGGTCTCCAGGTCAATTTAAAATGAATCTCCCAGACAGTGTCTTGCGAGCAACTTGGGCGGAAAAATCCTAAGGGCATTTAAAAATTTTTTTTAAAAAATGGACTATTTAAAAACTTTTGTTTGTTTATTCGTTCTAAAAATGTTGGCGGTGGGCGGGGGGAGGAGGAGGAGAAAAGACTACTTGACTGGGCCAGGCGGGAGGCCCGATGATTAAACCTTCAGGAAAAGTCTGACCCGGAATTGGCAACTCCAAACCTCATCCTGTGTGATGGAGGGTTTCAAGCTGAAAATAGGCACAGGAAGCACAGCACAGCACAGCATGACTTCAGTCCTCCCCGTGCGGGGGTGGGAGGGGGAATCGGAAAACCAAATAACCTGTGCGACCAATCCAACAATTCTATTTAAAGGAACTGACTGGAACTGAGGGAAGGTTCCGTGAATCAGTTTGTTGTGTCTTTTTACCAGAAAAGGATTGAACTTGGATTTGTTTTTTAATCTTCTTTCAAAAATCTGACTCTGTGTGGACGGGCTTAACTTTTCAAGCTGCTTAAACCTAAGAGTGAGCTTGCATTTCTCCAGCGCCTTTCACCACCTCAGGACGTCCCAAAGCGCTTTACAGCCAATGAAGTACTTTTTGAAGTGTCGTGATGTCGGAAATGAGGCAACTAAGTTGTGCACAGCAAGCTCCCACAAACGGCAATGCGATAACGACCAGATAATCTGGGTGTTTTTTTTTTAAACTAATGTTGATTGAGGAATAAATATTGGTCCCACGACACCGGGGAGAACTCCCCTGCTCTTTGAAATAGTGGCCCGTGGGATCTTTTACGTCCGCCCGAGAGAGCAGACGGTTTAACGTCTCATCCAAAAGGCGGCCCCTCCGACAGTGCGGCGCTCCCTCAGTACTGCCCCTCCGACAGTGCGGCGCTCCCCCGGCGCCGCCCCTCCGACAGTGCGGCGCTCCCCTGACAGTGCGGCGCTCCCCCGGCGCCGCCCCTCCGACAGTGCGGCGCTCCCTCGGCACCGCCCCTCCGACAGTGCGGCGCTCCCTCGGCACCGCCCCTCCGACAGTGCGGCGCTCCCTCGGCACCGCCCCTCCGACAGTGCGGCGCTCCCTCGGCACCGCCCCTCCGACAGTGCGGCGCTCCCTCGGCACCGCCCCTCCGACAGTGCGGCGCTCCCTCGGCACCGCCCCTCCGACAGTGCGGCGCTCCCTCGGCACCGCCCCTCCGACAGTGCGGCGCTCCCTCGGCACCGCCCCTCCGACAGTGCGGCGCTCCCTCGGCACCGCCCCTCCGACAGTGCGGCGCTCCCTCGGCACCGCCCCTCCGACAGTGCGGCGCTCCCTCGGCACCGCCCCTCCGACAGTGCGGCGCTCCCTCGGCACCGCCCCTCCGACAGTGCGGCGCTCCCTCGGCACCGCCCCTCCGACAGTGCGGCGCTCCCTCGGCACCGCCCCTCCGACAGTGCGGCGCTCCCTCGGCACCGCCCCTCCGACAGTGCGGCGCTCCCTCGGCACCGCCCCTCCGACAGTGCGGCGCTCCCTCGGCACCGCCCCTCCGACAGTGCGGCGCTCCCTCAAAAAAAAAAATCAAATCAACTTTTACTGTCATTGTTAGTGCACAAGTGCAGTACAACGAAATGTAGGCTTGCGGCTCCCGAGAGTGTACATTTGGATTAAAACATTTAAACATTCAACATACATTTGGCTTGTAGTATATTAACATAAACATAACCATAATAAAGTGCATTGGCAGATATGCAGGCTTTAGAGTTTATTTGTGGAGTTCAGTAGGATGACAGCCCTGGGAAAGAAGCTGTTCCTAAATCTGGTCGTACGGGTGCGAATGCATCTGTAGCGTCTCCCAGATGGCAGGAGGGCGAACAGACTGTGGCTGGGGTGGGTAGGGTCTTTGATGATGGACCCTGACCTCCGTAAACAGCGTTTCTGGTATATGTGCTCTATGGTCGGTAGCCGGGAGCCGGTAATGCCGGCACCGCCCCTCCGACAGCGCGGCGCTCCCTCAGCACTGCCCCTCCGACAGTGCGGCGCTCCCTCAGCACCGCCCCTCCGACAGTGCGGCGCTCCCTCAGCACCGCCCCTCCGACAGTGCGGCGCTCCCTCAGCACCGCCCCTCCGACAGTGCGGCGCTCCCTCAGCACTGCACTGGCAATGTCGGCCTGGATTATGGGCTCACGTCCCTGGGGTGGGACTCGAACCCACAACCATCTGACTCTGAGGCAAGGGTGTTGCCCACTGAGCCACTGCTGACAGCATTAACAAAAACACACACACACACACCAAGTATGCACATTTAATAATGTCCAAACACGCTAACTGAAAGTGTCTGGCATCTAGCTTTCAGGACCTCTGACCCTAGTGTTGGATTCAGGGATTTAAAGTGGGGGGCGTGGGCGGGCGGCAAATTTGGGTCATGCAGTCTGGGGCACAGGCCTTTCACATCTCGGATCTGGGTTGAAAGCTAACCCAAGCTGACTGAATGGAAGTCTCCAATAGCGGGCTGGATAGATTCCATGCAAAATAAATTTGGGCAATCTCAAATCTGGTCACTCGGGCGTGTGGACTGATAGAGAGAGGAAGGAGCACAAAACTGCCCTCATTGGGGACTGATTTCGCAATCTCGCTCGGAGAGGCCTTAGGGTAGCAGGAATAATGCTGCCGACTCAGTAAGTGATGCCTCGGGCAGGGTGGAGGGACGAAGGAAAAGTTGTTGCAGCCTTGGTAATCTGCCAGATGATATTTATGGATATAATTGGACGTTTAGCACATCCGCTCGTGCGATCGCCCATCAATTCTGCGGCGGCTTGTGTGTATTATTCTTATTGACGTGCTGTCCAGTTTGGGTCTCTGTTGAAATGCCGATTCTCTTCATTGGACCCGGCTATAATGGCTCCGTTTCGGACAGCCCCCTGGGATATGAGCACTGCAAACATTAGGTTTGGTCCATGGCTGTGTCCAATGAGTCATTAAACCACTGCTACAGTCCCATGTCTGTCTAGCACAGAAACCGTTATTGATTCTGAACCACGGCGATTTTGCATGTTGTTTTTAATGTACAGTATGTACCTGCCGGGTACAGTATGTTTTATTCCCCCCTCCCAATTTACCGCTGTCCTCGGCTTAGTTACTTTGCATTCAGATCCTGCTTGATCAAGAGGAATGGCCTCAGATGATCTCCTTGTCCCCCCCACTCGCCCTCTCCCTCTCCGCCCTCGTGCTCGCCCTCTCTCTCTGCCCCCTCGCCCTCTCTATCTGCCCCCTCGCCCTCTCTATCTGCCCCCTCGCCCTCTCTGTCTGCCCCCTCGCCCTCTCTGTCTGCCCCCTCGCCCTCTCTGTCTGCCCCCTCGCCCTCTCTGTCTGCCCCCTCGCCCTCTCTGTCTGCCCCCTCGCCCTCTCTGTCTGCCCCCTCGCCCTCTCTGTCTGCCCCCTCGCCCTCTCTGTCTGCCCCCTCGCCCTCTCTGTCTGCCCCCTCGCCCTCTCTGTCTGCCCCCTCGCCCTCTCTGTCTGCCCCCTCGCCCTCTCTGTCTCCCCCCTCGCCCTCTCTGTCTCCCCCCTCGCCCTCTCTGTCTCCCCCCTCGCCCTCTCTGTCTCCCCCCTCGCCCTCTCTGTCTCCCCCCTCGCCCTCTCTGTCTCCCCCCTCGCCCTCTCTGTCTCCCCCCTCGCCCTCTCTGTCTCCCCCCTCGCCCTCTCTGTCTCCCCCCTCGCCCTCTCTGTCTCCCCCCTCGCCCTCTCTGTCTCCCCCCTCGCCCTCTCTGTCTCCCCCCTCGCCCTCTCTGTCTCCCCCCTCGCCCTCTCTGTCTCCCCCCTCGCCCTCTCTGTCTCCCCCCTCGCCCTCTCTGTCTCCCCCCTCGCCCTCTCTGTCTCCCCCCTCGCCCTCTCTGTCTCCCCCCTCGCCCTCTCTGTCTCCCCCCTCGCCCTCTCTGTCTCCCCCCTCGCCCTCTCTGTCTCCCCCCTCGCCCTCTCTGTCTCCCCCCTCGCCCTCTCTGTCTCCCCCCTCGCCCTCTCTGTCTCCCCCCTCGCCCTCTCTGTCTCCCCCCTCGCCCTCTCTGTCTCCCCCCTCGCCCTCTCTGTCTCCCCCCTCGCCCTCTCTGTCTCCCCCCTCGCCCTCTCTGTCTCCCCCTTCGCCCTCTCTGTCTCCCCCTCGCCCTCTCTGTCTCCCCCCTCGCCCTCTCTGTCTCCCCCCTCGCCCTCTCTGTCTCCCCCCTCGCCCTCTCTGTCTCCCCCCTCGCCCTCTCTGTCTCCCCCCTCGCCCTCTCTGTCTCCCCCCTCGCCCTCTCTGTCTCCCCCCTCGCCCTCTCTGTCTCCCCCCTCGCCCTCTCTGTCTCCCCCCTCGCCCTCTCTGTCTCCCCCCTCGCCCTCTCTGTCTCCCCCCTCGCCCTCTCTGTCTCCCCCCTCGCCCTCTCTGTCTCCCCCCTCGCCCTCTCTGTCTCCCCCCTCGCCCTCTCTGTCTCCCCCCTCGCCCTCCCTCTCTCCCCCCCTCGGCCCCTCTCGGCTCTCCCCCCTCGCCCTCCCCCCTCGGCCCTCCCCCCTCGCCCTCCCCTCTCTCCCCCCTCGCCCTCCCTCTCTCCCCCCTCGCCCTCCCTCTCTCCCCCCTCGCCCTCCCTCTCTCCCCCCTCGCCCTCCCTCCCTCCCTCTCTCCCCCCTCGCCCTCCCTCTCTCCCCCCTCGCCCTCCCTCCCTCCCTCTCCCCCCCTCGGCCCCTCCCCCTCTCTCCCCTCCCCCTCTCTCCCCCTCGGCCCCTCCCCCTCTCCCCCCCCCCCTCGGCCCCTCCCCCTCCCCCCCCCCTCGGCCCCTCCCCCTCTCTCCCCCCCCCTCGGCCCCTCCCCCTCTCTCCCCCCCCTCGGCCCCTCCCCCTCTCTCCCCTCCCCCTCTCTCTCCCCCCCCCTCGGCCCCTCCCTCTCTCTCCCCCCCCCCTCGGCCCCCTCCCCCTCTTCCCCCCCCCCCTTCCCCCCCCCCCCTCGGCCCCCTCCCTCTCTCCCCCCCCCCCTCGGCCCCCTCCCTCTCTCCCCCCCCCCTCGGCCCCCTCCCTCTCTCGCCCCCTCCGTCTCCCCCCTCGCCCTCCCTCTCGCCCTCCCCCTCGGCCCCTCCCCCTCTCTCCTCTCCCCCCTCGCCCTCCCTCTCTCCCCCCCTCGGCCCCTCCCCCTCTCTCCCCCCCCCTCGGCCCCTCCCTCTCTCCCCCCCCCCCCCCTCGGCCCCCTCCCTCTCTCGCCCCCTCCGTCTCCCCCCCCCGCCCTCGTCCTCCCTCTCTTCCCCCCCCCCCCCCCCGCCGGCCTTCCATCGTGTCTGCCCCTCGAGCGACCTGTTTCTCTCTCTCTCTCTCTCTCTCTCTCTCCCCCACCCCCCCCTTTTTCAGCTGATCGAAATTGCTGCTGCCGCCATCTTCACTTAACCGTACACTCGATTGCAGATCATTGTGACCGTGTGGAAGAGGGACCAGGAGAAAGCAGAGGTGCGGGAGCACGGCTACCTGACCATTCTACAGAACCGAAATCCCTCCCAAATTTTCAGAGAAGATCAAAGCACTTTAAAGCTCAAGGTATGATGATGGTCGACAGCCCAGCAATGTAGCACTGAAGGCAGAGTGAGGAATATCCCAGAAGGGCTGCTGGAGATTTAAAGCCAAGTATCTTTGCAAAAAAAAGAGGTCAGTGTCGATTCTCATCAACATGAACAATATCCATGCTGAGAAATGGACCCAATGCCATTGTAGTGCTGTGGCTGAGAGTGTGAAACACGGTATGTGGAACCTGCGCATCGCCCCATGTACCACTCTGATGGCTCTTGGCCATTGTGGTCATCCGTATTTTAAGTTGTAGGTGAGTTCTTCAAAGGAGAAAGAAAGTGTTAAGTAGGGTGCGATCGACGTACTCTTCCAATGTCCGATTTGACCCTGAGCTGAGCTTCCGACCCCCATATCCTTTCCATCACCGACTTCCACCTCCGTCACATCGCCCGTCTCCACCCATCGCTGCTGAAACTCTCGCCCCCCGCCTTTGTTACTTCCAGTCTCGACTATTTCAACACTCTGCTGCCCGGCCTCCCACATTCCGTTCTCCGTCAACTTCAACTCATCCAAAGCTCTGCTGGTCCGTGTCCTAAATCGCACCAAGTCCCGTTCACTCATTCCTCCTCCCCCCCCCCCCCCCCCCCGTGCTCGCTGACCTACGTTGGCTCCCGGTTAAACAATGCCTCGATTTAAAATTCGCATCCTCGTTTTCAAATCCCCCCCCACAGCCTCGCCCCTCAAATCCCCCCCACAGCCTCGCCCCCCTCCCTATCTCTGTGACCTCCTCCAGCCCTACAACTCTCCGAGATATCTGCGTTCCTGCAATTCTGGCCTCTTGTGCATTCCCGATTTTAATCGCTCCACCATTGCCGGCCGTGCCTTCAGCTGCTTGGGCCCTAATCTGGAATTCCCTCCCTAAACCTCTGATGCACTATCAACAACACCAAAGACTACGAGTTGAACTTATACGAAGTAGGCTTTTATTGACTAAGAACTGGAGCATGCCTCTGCTAGTGGATCCATCCTAAGAGCTCCTGGGGGAAGGGTGGTGAGTCACCTTTATACCCGGGCTTAGGGGTGGAGCCAGGGGCGGAGACATGCCCGGACCTGTACAGAGTTAACAGTGGTTTACCACACAGACATGTACAGAGTTAACAGTGGTTTAACACAACCTCTCTGCCGCTCTCTCTTTAAGACGCTCCTTAAAACCGACCTCTTTGACCCTGTCCTAATATCTCCTTATGTGGCTCGGTTTGATAACGCTCCTGTCACACCCCTTGCGACTTTTTACTACGTTATCGGCGCAATATCAATGCATGTTGATGTCGTCGCCTCCTCCCCCCCCCCCCCCCCCCCCCCCTCTCCTCCTCTCACCAGGGCCCTATATAATTGCAGTAAGACGTCTTTACTCTTATCAAATCCTCTTGCAACGAGACCTGGGTGTCCTTGTGCACCAGTCGCTGAAGGTAAGCATGCAGGTGCAGCAGACGGTTAAGAAGGCAAATGGTATGTTGGCCTTCGTAGCGAGAGGATTCGAGTACAGGAGCAAGGATGTCTTGCTGCAGTTGTACAGAGACCACACCTTGAGTATTGTGTGCAGTTTTGATCCCTTATCTGAGGAAGGATGTTCTTGCCATGGAGGGAGTGCAGCGAAGATTCACCAGGCTGATACCTGGGATGGCAGGAATGACGTATGAAGAGAGATTGGGTCGATTGGGCTTATATTCGCTGGAGTTTAGAAGAATGAGAGGGGATCTCATTAAATCTTATTAAATTCTAACAGGACTAGACAGACTAGATGCAGGAAGGATGTTCCTGATGGCGGGGGAGTCCAGAACCAGGGGTCACAGTCTAAGGATAAGGGGTAAGCCATTTAGGACAGAGATGAGGAGGAATTTCTTCACCCAGAGAGTGGTGAACCTGTGGAATTCTCTACCACAGAAGGCAGTAGAGGCCAATTCATTAAATATATTCAAGAAGGAGTTGGATATATTTCTTAAGGCTAAAGGGATCAAGGGATATGGGGAGAAGGCAGGGACAGGGTACTGAATTTGGATGATCAGCCATGATCGTATTGAATGGTGGAGCAGGCTCGGGGGGCCGAATGGCCTACTCCTGCTCCTATCTTCTATGTTTCTATGTTAATAAAGGCCAACATACCACTTGCTTTCCTAATTGCTTGCTGCACCTGCAGGTTAACTTTCAGTGATTCGTGTACAAGGACACCCAGGTCCCCCTGAACACCAACATTTCCCAATCTCTCTCCATTTAAAAAATAATCTGCTTCTCTATTTTTCCTACCCAAGTGGATAACTTCACATTATATTCCACTTGCCATGTTCTTGCAGAGAGCTGACCTAATCGAGGTTTTCAATATGATGAGAGGTTTTGATAGAGTAAAGAGAGAAACGCTCTTCCCTCGGGCGAGGGGGTCAATAACCACAGGTCACAGATTGAAAATCAACGACAAAAGATCGAGGAGAAATGCTTTCGATCCGAGAGTTTTGGGGATCTGGAACGCTGGACTGGAAAAGGAGGTGGAAGCGGATTCCAGCGATTATTTTAAAAGGGTGAAATTAGACATGGGAGGGAGACGCAAACCAGGCGGAATCACGTTGACCGACAGTTATACAGTTATAAGACACGCCTGATACTCAGTTGTATTGAAGTCGACTGAGTGGAATATCGGGCGGAGCGAATTACAGGCGACCGATTGGAAACCACTTGCCTTCCCTCACCGTCCAAGTCCAGTTTCGCTCCCCTATATCTCTCCTGCTTGATAACTGTGCACTAAGATTGATTTATTTTTTGCTTTAATGTCTCTTGTGTCCCTCCTCCTCCCTCCCAGTGAGTACGTTGCTAACCGTACTGCCGCCTCCAACAGTCAAGTGTCGACAGCTCAACGTGTCCGGGAAACAGCTGACCGTGATTAAAGGTAATGGTGTCAATCCGTTGCACTTTGCAGCAGTGGGGGGGGGGGGGGGGGGGGTATTCTTTTTCCAGCTTCCCGGAACCATCCCCTTTAACGCACGCAGCCTGCCGATCCTGTATTGAAGACCAGGCGATTTAAATGTGTCGCACGTTCAAGGCGGCGACATTATCTTGCGTGCTGCTCGGACTGAAGTCACTTGAAGTGCCCGATATTTCAACCTCCCGCTCCCTTCCCGGATTCCGTCAGTCTTGCGTGGTGTTATCCTCAAAAAGAAGGGAAGTCGGAGGAAAGTTCAAACAAAGCTGCCCTTTTATTTTACATACAAGAAATACAGACTTGCATTTCTGTAGCGCCTTTCACGGCCTCAGGACGTCCCAAAGCGCTTTACAGCCATGGAAGTACTTTTTGAAGTGTGGTCACTGTTATGATGCCATTTTGCGCACAGCAAGCTCCCACAAGCAGCAATGAGATAATGACCAGATCATCTTTTTTTTAGTGATGTTGGTTGAGGGATAAATATTGGCCCAGGACACCGGGGAGAACTCCCCCTCCTCTTCGAAATAGTGCCATGGAATCTTTTACGTCCACCTGAGAGAGCAGACGTAGGCGTTGGGGCGATCGGTCCCAAGTCTTTGAGGGTTCACTTTCAATGCCTTCTGTCTTTTGAGGCGGTAGTTTCTCACTGCCGACTGCAGCCCAAGAAGGGCCTAACGGCCTCTTTATTATTCACCTTGTACTGCCTGCTCGGGCCACAAACACTGGCATGGTCTCCTTCTCCTCCAACCCTAAATGCTTGTTCGCACGCACAGTGTTTGGTGATTGTTTGGAGCCGTAAAGCATGAAGTGTCTTATTCATAGCCCAAACTGTTGGTGTGGTCAGGGCCACCTGTTGTCCATGTTCCGTTTCTGCTTTCTTTCAGCTGATCCTAGGCCCCACCATTCGCTTATCTGATGGTGACCTCCTGACACTGGTAGCTTCTTACTGATAGACCAGTTCAGAGCGCCACAATCCCTTGCCATTGGTAACGTAAGGTTCTTTCTCTCTACCTCCTGACTCCCCAAAGCCTTTCCACCATCTATAAGGCACAAGTCAGGAGTGTGATGGAATACTCTCCACTTGCCTGGATGAGTGCAGCTCCAACAACACTCAAGAAGCTCGACACCATCCAGGACAAAGCAGCCCGCTTGATCAGCACCCCATCTACCACCTCAAACATTCACTCCCTCCACCACCGGCGCACCGTGGCTGCAGTGTGCACCATCTACAAGATGCACTGCAGCAACTCGCCAAGGCTTCTTCGAAAGCACCTCCCAAACCCACGACCTCTTCCACCTGGAAGGACAAGGGCAGCAGGTGCACGGGAACACCACCACCTCCAAGTTCCCCTCCAAGTCGCACATCATCCTGACTTGGAAATATATCAGCTGTTCCTTCATTGTCGCTGGGTCAAAATCCTGGAACTCCCTCCCTGACAGCGCTGTGGGAGCACCTTCACCACACGGACTGCAGCGGTTCAAGAAGGTGGCTCACCACCACCTTCTCAAGGGCGATTAGGGATGGGCAATAAATGCCGGCCTTGCCAGCGACGCCCACATCCCAGGAACAATTTTTTTTTAAAAGCAAACTTTTCCCAGTGATCCTTCAGGCTGACTGGTCGTCAGGCTGCCCGAATCTCAAAGCCTCGCCCAGGGAGCGCCACTTGCTAAAACAGCCATACTGGTTCTCGCAGTATTACACGGCACGCAGGGTTCGTGCCCACTCCCATCAGGTGGCGAGTTCCTGATCTCGGCCGTGCTGCTGGGTCGATGGGGTCCCGCTGATCGAAGGACAGGTAATTTCCCCCCCGCCCCGCGGCGAGGGTAGAGGTTGGGTTAACCCATTGTAGATCACCTCATAGAGTGACGCTTCAAGACCTGGGCAGGTGCTGTCCGATTAAACCCCTTGAATCGGGATTGGACATCAGCACCGAGACTCTGACCGAGAAAGGATGAAGAATACATGTTTTGTTTTAAACTGGTGGATAAGAAACAATTAATTTTTATTTCTTTTTTTCCCCCCTTTAATTCGTCCCTCTCGGCTAACATTCCTACATTACCACAGTGACTACACTTCAGAAAGTACTTCATCGGCTGTAAAGCACTTTGGGACGCCCTGGGGTCGTGAGAGGAGCTCTCGAAATGCAAGTCTTTCTTTCTACCACTTGGCGACCTGGCTTTCTTTCTGAATTAAATGTCTTTGACATGAATCAGTCATTCATGAAAGAAAGACTTATGAAATAATACTGAGCGGCCTGCGGGTGGCGCTGTCCAGGGGGAGTATAAATACTCGGGCACGGGCCCAGCTTGTGCAGGACACTCTTAACAGGAACTAGTGAAGGACACAACTAGACCTCCATGTTGTAAAACAGTTGATTAAAGCTTTGTTTAACGCTTAGACCAAGTGCCTAGTAGTTTTCTTATGTCAGTCTTTTTAAAACGGTCGTCGGCTTGTGCTTTGAAGGCAGAAGTCGTGGCTCTTATCGAAGCCCCGATGCACACGAGGCTCCTAATGCAGTACAGTCCGAATTGTGCATGTTGCTTCAGCCAGCTCGATCGACGTAGGGACAGATGGCTGACTGCGGAGTTAGAGACTATACCGGCAGTGCGTGCTGCTTATAGAGTAACGGCTGGGTTCTGAGGACATAATCACGCTCGTATTAAACAAGTGACATTGGCCGGACTTGTAATCACCTGACCCTGGGGCTAAATTCAATTTTGTGAGCGCTTATGAAATCCTCATCCGTGCGCTTGTTACCTCTGGACTCGACTATTCCAATCCTATCCTGACCGGCCTCCCACCATCCACGCTCCATAAACTGCAGCCCATCGAGACACTGCTACCCCGTGTCCTAACTCGCACCGAGTCCCGTTCACCCCCCTGTGCTCGTTGACCTACATAGGCTCTCGGTCCAGCGACACCTCAGTTGTAAAATGCCCATCCTTGTCTCCAACTCCCTCCAGGGCCTCGTCCCTCCCCATCTCTCTAGCCTCCTCCAGCCCCAGAACCCTCCGAGATCTCTGCGCTCCTCCAATTCTGGCCTCTTGCGCATCCCCCGATTTTAATCGCTCCACCATTGGTGGCCGTGCCTTCAGCTGCCTGGGCCCTAAGCTCTGGAATTCCCTCCCTAAGCCTCTCCACCTCTCTCTCTCTCCTGCTTAAAGTCGCTCCTTAAAACCTGCCTCTCTCGACCAAGGTTTTGGTCACCTGTCCTAATATCCACTTAATGTGGCTCGTTGGACCTGGACCCAATGTAGGCCGGCGAGCGCAGGCGGGTGATGGGCGGACGGGACTTGGTGCGAGTTAGGACACGGGGCAGCTGAGTTTTGGATGAGCTGAAGTTTACGTTGGGGGGGCAAGCTGGGACGCCGGCCAGGAGAGCATTTGAATAGTCAAGTCTAGCGGTCACATAGTGTCTGATAACACTCCTGTGAAGCGCTTTGGGAGGTTTGACTGTGTGAAAGGCGCTATGTACATGCAAGGCGGCGTTGTTGACGATCTGAATGTAACGTTTTGCAGTGCCTTGGGTGCCACAGCACTGCAATGTCTCGGCCGCACGCTGATATGGCTGCTTTCTCCTCTTCCCCCGACAGTGCTAAACACCTCCTCTCAGGAGGAGATCTGCGTCCAGGATGTGCGGATTTTGCCAAACTTCAACGCCAGCTACCTGCCCATGATGCCCGATGGCTCTGTGCTGCTCGTGGACAATGTCTGGTGAGAGCTGTGCGTAATATCTTTTTGAGATCTCTGAGGGACTGGGAAGGGTGTGGAGAGGCCGCGTGGCCGGTTCGGTGGTGCCTCCAGACAACTTTGCCGGTGATTTTTCACTTCAAACCGGTCCCGTTGGGTTGGTTTAGGGAGTGGTGGGGAGGGAGGGCCGGGACAGATGCCTCCCGGTGTCGGTACCCGAGCTGGAAAGACCACGCGCGGTTCGATTCTTGCTCCTTTCAGTGCCGAGTTGGCTGGGGTGGCAGTAGGGCGGCAGCAATCAGCCCCCGCAGCCTGGGGAAGGAGGGGCTGGAGGGTGAGTGGGGTAATCGATCCAGTGACCTGCGCTGGGAGGTTCTGAGTACGTACAGGCAACTTCGGCCTGGCACTCCCTGGTCCTTGAGTTATATTCAAACCTGTGCAGATTCGAGAGGAATAGAACTAAGAAGCGGAGAGTTTATGTTAAACTTGTATAAAACCTCGGTTAGACCACACTTGGAGCACTGTGCACAGTTCTGGTCTCCATATTACACTTGGAGCACTGTGCACAGTTCTGGTCTCCATATTACACTTGGAGCACTGTGCACAGTTCTGGTCTCCACATCACACTTGGAGCTCTGTGCATAGTTCTGGTCTTCATATCACACTTGGAGCACTGTGCACAGTCCTGGTCTCCACATCACACTTGGAGCTCTGTGCACAGTTCTGGTCTCCACATCACACTTGGAGCTCTGTGCACAGTTCTGGTCTCCACATCACACTTGGAGCACTGTGCACAGTTCTGGTCTCCACATCACACTTGGAGCTCTGTGCACAGTTCTGGTCTCCACATCACACTTGGAGCACTGTGCACAGTTCTGGTCTCCACATCACACTTGGAGCGCTGTGCATAGTTCTGGTCTCCACATCACACTTGGAGCACTGTGCACAGTTCTGGTCTCCACATCACACTTGGAGCACTGTGCACAGTTCTGGTCTCCACATCACACTTGGAGCAGTGTGCACAGTTCTGGTCTCCACATCACACTTGGAGCACTGTGCACAGTTCTGGCCTTCATAATGCACAAAGTATATAGAAGCACTGGAGAAAGTGCAATAAAAGATTTACAAGAATGATATCAAAACTGAGAGGTTATACCCATCAGGAAAGACTGAGTAGGCTGGGGTGTTTCTGTAGAAAGGAGGAGACTGAGGGGGCGACCTGATGGAGGGTTCGATAGGGTCGACTTAGAGAAGACGCTTCCACTTGTGGGAGAGACCACAACTGGGGGCTGTAAATATAAGAGAGTCACTGATAAATCCACTAGGGAATTTAGCAATTTCTTTACAGAGAGTGGTGAGAAAGTTTGGGTGGTGGAATGGGATTAGACTGGGAGTCTAATCCCACTCGATGGGCCAAATGGCCTTATCCTGTGCTGAGAACTCTCTGGATTTTCATGGGTTGGAACCCTTGGTGGGAGATGTCATCACCAAAGGCTAGTCGGGAGGCAGCTTACCACCTTGTGCAGGGCCGCTCAATCACAACGAAAAACTTACTGTCTCTGAGGGGGGAAAAACTGCTTAATGACGCGGATCGGAAAAATGGTTTTCTCTCTACGACTCTGTAATTTCGTGCAGCCAGCATTTTAATCATACTTTCCCTGTGCCTTTTGTAAAGCCCTGAAAAAAGCATTTGAATCTGCCCATAAGTACACACCGAACGTTGCGATAATAAGTGATGCAGTCGTTGCTGAAGAGTTATTTTTCAACTTGTGGTGAGGAGAGAAGGATGGAACGCTGCTTTAATGTTGGGATGCCCAAACTCGGCCGCCCCGTGTCCTAACTCTCACCGAGTCCCGTTCACCCATCATCCCCCCCCTGTGCTCGCTGACCTACATTGGCTCCCGGTCCGGCAATGCCTCGATTAAAAAATTCTCCTCATGTTCATATCTCCACGGCCTCGCCCCTCCCTGTTTCTCTAGCCCCACAACCCTCCGAGATCTCTGCACTCCCCCAATTCTGGCCTCTTGCACGTCTCTGATTTTAATCGCTCCACTAGTGACGGCCGTGCCTTCAGCTGCCTGGGCCCCAAGCTCTGGAATTCTCTCCCTAAACCTCTCCGCCTCTCTCTCCTCCTTTAAGACACTCCTTAAAACCTCCCTCTTTGACCAAGCTTCTGGTCGCCTGTCTGCGTATCTCCTTATGTGGCTCGGTGTCAAATTTTGTCTGATTAACGCTCCTGTGAAGCGCCTTGGGACGTTTTTCTATCCCCGTAGCCCTGCAAGTTTTTTTCCCTTAAGTGCTTATCCAGTCTCCCCTTGAAAACATTGAGTGTCTCCGCTTCCACCACTTCCGTCGGCAGCGAGTTCCAGGTCCTCACCACTCGCTGCGTAAAAAAGTTTTTCTTCACGTCCCCCTGTATCTCTTGCCCCAAACCTTAAATCTGTCTTCCCCTAGTCCTTGTGCCATCAACTAGTGGGAACAGCCTTTCCCCGTCTAGCCTATCCAAACCCGTCATAATCTTATACACCTCGATCAAATCACCCCTCAACCTCCTTTGCTCTAATGAAAACAAATCCAGCTTCTCCAACCTGTCCTTGGTAGCTAAGTCACAGCACGTCCACGGTAAATCACTGCATCAAGCACTTTCAGACACAAGGCACCAAACAAATACAAGCGTATTAAGTGCGAGAACAATCTGAATACCTTCGCACCGCCTCCTGTGCCAATCGTCACACAGGCGGCACCTACTCATCCTCTTGTGGAAGGCCTTTGCTGTAGTGTATGTAACCTGTACCACCTTAAGAGACTACCTTAAGGTGATGGACTACTTTCTGATGGCTCCTGTATATTGTAGTACCGGTGGTGACCACACCGGTATATAAACCCTGTGGAGCAAAGTGTATTTCAGTTCAGCCCTGACCCTCAGTTACTAAAGACCTGTTTAAGTATTCTGTTGTGTGTCCAGTTATTCAGCATAACTACATTTGAAAGCACAGACTCAACAGTGGCGACGAGTCTGATCGTACCTAGCGGCAGTTTTGCATCCAAGGAAGCTTCGTCCTCAGAACGGGCGTCGAAAAGGGGCATCCGCCCTCAACATCCTGCTGAGCACTGCATCGCACGGGAGGCCATCGGGAACCCGGGTTGGTTTGCTGGCCACGAAGTCCACCATCAGCAACAGGCAGTGATCATCCCTTCTACGACAGCGGCAGGTAAGCCCGATCGAGCGGCACGGAGGGGAAGTCGGCCGAGTTGTCAGTGGGGGAAGGGGAGGGAAAACGAAGAAAAGGGCGGAGAACATGACCGCAGCCGGTGTCAGGGGCCGGACTGCAATCGGGGCAGAGACGCGCAGCAGCCAGGAAAGCGTTGATGTCCACGAGGACCGCGGGAGCGGCGGGGAACAAGAGCAGCAGCGTCGGGGGAAATAAAGGACCGCTGGGAGGCGAGAACGGCAACAGCGCAGTAATCGCCATTTTAGTCGGCGGGGGAAGAAGACAAGCGCGGGAAAAGCCGCCAAGCGCGGGAAGCCGCCATTTTGAAAAATAAAATAAAATAAAGGAAACTCAACCAGGATGCCAAAAACGGGTAACATCACTGCTTTTGATAGCGATGTAGAAGATTGGGCCACTTATGTGGAACGCGTTGAAGTTTACTGTACAGCGAATGAGGTACCGGTGGATAAGAACGCACTAACCCTATTAAACTCGATGGGTGCGAAGACATACGGGTTATTAAGGCACCTTGTAACACCAGATAAACCGGTAGGAAAGAGTTTTGCGGATATTGTTACTATCCTGCAAGAGCATTTAAACCCCACGCCGCCGCTGCTGATAGCGGAACGATTCAAATTTTACAGAAGAATTCAGCTGAAAGAGGAAAGCAACGCTGAATTCTTAATCGAACTGCGCAAGTTATCAAAGTACTGTCAGTTCGGTACAGGACTAGCAGACGCTCTGAGAGATAAGTTTGTGTGTGGGCTACTAAAGGAAGGAACCCAGAAGCGACTGCTAGAGGAAAAGGATCTTACGCTGGACAAAGCTTTCAGCATTGCAGCATCGCACGAGGCAGCAGCACGAGGCACTGCAGAAATGCAGCAAAGGCCATCGGAATTCAGCACCAATGAAATGGCATTGGGCGCAGTAAAGTGCTATCGTTGCGGAAGGACAACGCATGACCAGAACCAGTGCTGGTTCAAAGATAAAGAATGCAGGAAATGTGGCAAACTTGGTCACATAGCGAGAGTATGCCGGTCAGAAAAGAAGACCAGCAACAAAAAGTCGCCGCAGGAGAAGTACAAAAAAGTACACAAGGTGACAGAGAACAGTTCGGATGAACAGAAGACGGATTCAGACTCCAGCAGTAAGGAACTGGGTTGTCTAAAAATACATAATGTGGGTAACACAGCAGACCACCAAACTATCTGGGTCATGCTTCGGATAGCAGGAGTCCAAGTGAAGATGGAATTGGACACTGGATCGGCATTGACGGTCATGAATAAGCAAGATTACAAAAGGTTATTCTCACACATTCCCCTGAGGGATACGGAGATTGTATTGAAAACATAAACGGGGCAAAGAGTATACCCCATCGGAAAGATAAAGATAAAGGTAAAGGTGGTCTACAATGGTAAAGAAAGTCAGGGAATGGACTTGTATGTGTTACCTGAGGGAGGTCCGCCACTACTGGGACGGGAATGGATCCGGAGAATAAATGTGGACTGGCATTCCTTACAAGCACTAACTGTAGATTCCTGTAAAGAGGACGACGTCAAACCTAAACGACTGTCCAAAATATTGGGCGATGCTAAGGAGGTGTTCCAACAGGGACTGGGAACACTGAAAGGAATTACAGCAAACATCAAGGTTGAAGAACATGCAAACCCAAAATTTTTCAAAGCCAGACCGGTACCTTATGCGATACGACCTGCTGTGGAAGCAGAGCTGGAAGGGCTAGAACGTTCAGGAGTTCTGTCAAAGGTGGACTGGAGCGAATGGGCCACACCCATTGTTCCCGTCATGAAGCGTTCGTTGAGCAACAAGCCGGGGTAACCTGGGAAGGTCCGCATCTGTGGCGATTTCAAGATCACTGTTAATCCGGTTCTTCACACGGTGCAATATCCGCTTCCGCGGATATCTTCGCTTCGCTGTCTGGCGGGAAACACTTCACCAAGATAGACCTGGCGCAGGCGTACCTACAGATGGAAGTTGATGAAGCTTCACGCCAGTATCTCACGATCAACACACACAAGGGCTTATATCGGTATAATAGACTGTTTTTTGGAGTGGCATCGGCTCCAGCGATTTGGCAAAGGGCCATGGAGCAGGGAGCAGGTATTACAGGGAATTCCAGGCACACAATGCTACCTGGACGACATTCTGATTACAGGAGATGATAAGGAACACCTCGCGAATTTGGAGCAGGTGCTCACCAGATTGAAAGAATATGGACTCAGAGTTAATCGCCAGAAATGTGAGTTCTTTCAGAAGCGAATCTCGTACTGCGGCCACGTCATTGACCAGGAGGGGCTCCATAAGTCACCTGACAAGATCGAAGCTGTTGTGAAAGCTCCCGCTCCGGAAAATGTATCCCAGTTGAGGTCGTTCCTTGGGTTGATTAACTATTACCACAAGTTTCTTCCAAATTTATCCACGGTGTTACACCCGCTGAACACTCTTTTGCAAATGGGAGTACCATGGAAGTGGAGCGAGGACTGTAAGCGGGCTTTTCAAAAAAGCAAGGCATTGATCACCTCTAAGGAAGTGTTGGCTCACTTTAACCCAACGCTGCCTATTCATTTAGCTTGTGATGCTTCTCCATATGGTATCGGGGCAGTGCTCTCTCATAAGTTGCCAAATGGCTTGGAAAGGCCAGTCGCGTTCGCATCCAGATCATTGACCTCCGCAGAGCGCAACTATGCTCAGATAAGGAGGCTCTCAGCCTCGTGTGGGGAGTTAAGAAATTTAACCATTACCTGCAAGGCCAAAAGTTTACGCTGCTGACAGATCACCAGCCGTTGGTTTCCATTTTTAACCCTAAGAAGGGTGTTCCAGTTATGACGGCGCAAAGGCTTCAGAGATGGTCCCTTTTCCTAGGGGCACATCAATATGATATCGAATTCAAAGGTACAAAGCAACATGGTAATGCTGATGGGCTGTCGCGCCTGCCACTACCTACAGCGGAAGAGGCACCGGCAGTTGACCCTGTCGAGATATTTCACTCGACCATCATCGAATGCTTACCAGTCACCAATGCGAGTATTGAGAGAGAGACCCGAAACGACCCGACACTGTCTCGGGTCTACGATTTGACAGTGAAGGGATGGCCAGCACATGGCGAACCACTGTTACCAGCATTCTCAGCCAGACGAGAACAGCTGTCCGTCTGTCAAGGAACATTGATGTATGGAACAAGGGTGATTATTCCTCCTAAATTAAGGGAGAGAGTTCTGAAGGAACTGCATGAAGGTCATCTGGGGGGAGTCAAGATGAAAGGCCTTGCTAGGGCTTATGTGTGGTGGCCAGGTATCGACAAACAAATAGAGGATCTGACGAAAAGCTGCTCAGGGTGCCAAAAAGTTCAAAACGCACCTCCAATTGCACCGCTGCATCCGTGGGAATGGCCTTCAACCCCATGGCAACGTGTGCATATCGACTTTGCCGGTCCATTCATGGATTCCATGTTTTTGATAGCGGTAGACGCACATTCTAAATGGCCAGAAGTGACTAAGATGTCGACCACTACCTCTGAAAAGACGATCGCAGTTCTAAGAACCATATTTGCAAGGAATGGGTTGCCGGAACAAATATGTTCAGACAACGGACCACAGTTCGTGTCAGAAGAATTCCAGAAATTCATGAAAAAGAATGGGGTGAAACACTATACATCTGCCCCATATCATCCGGCTACCAATGGGTTGGCCGAGAGATTTGTACAAACGTTCAAAAAGGCGATAAAGGCCATGAGCGAAGACCATATTCCAGTACAACACAAGGTGGACAATTTCCTGATGGCGTATCGAAACGCCACGCATGCAGTGACAAATCAAAGCCCTGCCATAATGTTCTGTAACAGGAGGTTGTGGTCCCGGTTGGATTTGTTAAAACCCAATGTGCGTAGGGAAGTCGAAAACAAACAATTCCAGCACGTAAATAACAAGGCCACTCGGAGTTTCGAAATAGGACAACCAGTGTTGGCCAGGGACTATAGGAATGATAAATGGCAATCCGGAACAATTCGTGCCCGACAAGGACCCTTGATGTACACGGTAGACGTTGGTGAGAACGTAATACGACGTCATGCTGACCAACTTGTGGAATCGAGAACAAGGGTCGACCCCATGTCTACGGCAGAGACACCAGTTGAAGAAGTTATTGAGCCTGTAGCATCTACCTCAGACTCGAACGTACATGATGATGTTCAATCCATAAGAGATCAAATGGATGAGT
This sequence comes from Somniosus microcephalus, assembly GCF_052327205.1. Taxonomy (NCBI): domain Eukaryota; kingdom Metazoa; phylum Chordata; class Chondrichthyes; order Squaliformes; family Somniosidae; genus Somniosus; species Somniosus microcephalus. The sequence goes on along the minus strand of NW_028225182.1, from coordinate 48,426,235 downwards.
CACCCCAGCAACGAGAACCAGAGACCCCTGAAAGGCGTTATCCGGCCCGGATCAGGAGGCCTCCTCAGAGACTGAATCTTTGAACAGTTTTGTATGAAAGTTGTATATATGTTATCCATGTTATGTTTAAATTGGGGTGTACACTGTTAAGCTAAAAGGGGAGGAATTGTAGTGTATGTAACCTGTACCACCTTAAGAGACTACCTAAGGTGATGGACTACTTTCTGATGGCTCCTGTATATTGTAGTACCGGTGGTGACCACACCGGTATATAAACCCTGTGGAGCAAAGTGTATTTCAGTTCAGCCCTGACCCTCAGTTACTAAAGACCTGTTTAAGTATTCTGTTGTCTGTGTCCAGTTATTCAGCATAACTACATTTGAAAGCACAGACTCAACATTTGCCAACTCCATTCTTTCCTTTTTTGCTTCGAGCATTACCTCCGCCAGTCAAGTGAAACTCAACGGCGCATTTCCCAGACTTCGCGCCAGCAGAACACTTAATTCGGGCGTCGGCGCAAACCCACGGTCCCACAAGGCTCCTAATGCAGAGAGATGACCAAGCATGCCGTGGGCTCCGGATAACCCAAGACACCTCACCCACCTCCTCGTTACCAGGGATTTTAAGGCCAGCACACACCCACACAAGAATTAGGAGCAGGAGTCGGCCCCTCAAGCCTGCTCTGCCATTCAATATAATCATGGTTGATCCGCTATCTCAACATCACATTCCCGCTCTCTCCCCATACCCCTTGATGCCGTTTGTGTTAAAGGTGCTGTATAAGTTGTTGTTGATGTTGAGCTCTGTGTTGTGATGGTTTGTTTGAACGTGTCTGCCGCTGGTTTTTCCCCCCACAGCCACCAGTCAGGCGACGTGTCCGTGGCCTCGTTCTACAGGATGGACGGCAAATCCAGCCACCTCCCGATAAAGCTCAGCGCCCTGGAGGAGCAGGCTTTCCTCTTCCAGCTACAGGTTAACGAGCGGCCTCAGCAGGACACCAAGGAGGTACGGCACGGCACGGCACGGCGAGTGAGGGCTCGCTTCATGCCAAGAAAGGAAAGGCTTCAGTAACTGATTCTGTGCATAAGAAAAACTTGCAAGGGGAGTGGGACGGAGCTGGGTAACTGTTTCAGAGACACGACACAGGCAGGATGGTCTGAATGGGGGAACGGGTAGGGGAGTGGGATGGAGCTGGGTAACTGTTTTATTAAGTTGCAAACATTTCCCCCTGTGCCGGAGTGGGTGAGGGAGTCGGCCAAATCATTTGACCGTTTTGCACAAAGAAGGGTAGGAGGAGAGATAGGGAATATACCGCAACAGGCGAGCGTGCCTGGCTGGTTTTCCGTCTGGTTGTGAAACTGGGGGCGATCCGCTGAGGAATGAACTCGGTTAAGGATGAAAAAGGAAACCAGCGATCGGTGACGATGAGGACAAGTTGAGGCCATTCAGCTCCTCGGGCCCGTTCCGCCATTCTAATAGATGATGGCTGATCTGGACCTCAACTCCAATTACCTGCCTTTGAACCGTATCCCTCGATACCCCGATCCAACAAAAATCTATCCGTCTCAGACTTGAAGCGACATTAAACCGAGTCCCGCCTGCCCCCTCAGGCGGACGTCAAAGATCCCACGGCCACTATTTCGAAGAGGAGCAGGGGTGTTCTCCCCGGCATCCTGGGGCCAATATTTATCCCTCAACCAACTCCTGAAACAGATTATTTGATCGTTGTTTCACTGCTGTTTGTGGGAGCTTGCTGTGCGCAATTTGACTGCCCGCCTTTCCTGCATTTACAACAGTGACTAGTGTTTAAAATCACGAAAGGTTTAGACAGAGTAAATTAAAGCGAAGCTGTTTCCAATGGCTGAAGGACCGATAACCAGAGGACACAGATTTAAGGTGATTGGCAAAATGAGGAAAAACATTTTTATGCAGCGAGTGGTTTGGATTTGGAATGCGTTGCCTGAAAGGGCGGTGGAGGCAGATTCAATAGTAGCCTTCAAAAGGATAAATACTTGAAGGAGAAAAAAATTGCAGGGATATGGGGAAAGAGCGGGGGAGTGGGACTGACTGGATTGCTCTTCGAAAGAGCCGGCGCAGACTCGATGGGCCGAATGGCCTCATTCTGTGCTGTGCTATTCTATGAATTGACCCTCAGCATCCGCAGCCTTTTGGGGGAGGGAAATCCAGATTATTTAGACCCTCACCAACCAGCAGCCAGAGATCATCATCCCGCTTCTATAGAGTGAACTTGAACCTAGATCCGGAGAGCGACACAGCACAGGAGGCGGCCATTCGACCCACCGTGCCTGTACTGGACCTTCGAAAGGCAGTCCTACCCTGGGCCTTGCTTCGAGCAGAATCGGGAACCTGCTATTTTTGGAAAGCTTGACAGTTTCCCAGCAGACAGCAAATGTTGGTGCTGCGTTGTTTACGAGGCCCCCCTGGAGCGCGCGAGAGGCAGGGAGGAAGCATCTCCCCAAAAGGGGGCCGAGTCGCTACGCGCTGCCGTTCCAACCCAGTCAACTGCTCAGTTCCTGGCAGCTTCTCTTCCCTTCCCGCCTGCGGTTCCGTTGCTGCTGTTGCTTTCTGCCAAGATCCGCACGATCGACAAAGCCAGCAGGAAATACAGATACGCTGGCCCGTCCGCAGCCTGGGTTGGGGGGGGGGGGAAACTGCTGAACTGTGTCTCATCAGAATGAAACCTTGGGATCAACGTTCCTGTTCGGCCGCGCGACGATTTGCAGGTCCCGTGCAGCCTGCTCCGTGGCGTTCTAACGGAGATTTGAATGGGCCGGGCACCCAAAAAAAACAAATGATGGAGAAACCTTGTTTGGGATCAGAATTGTAATGGCCCAGAAATTCGGGTCGGGGGCTTCCCGCGGGTGCAAGCCCCCGACCTGCACTTAACTAGCGCGCCGGCCGTTGAGCTGTGGGCCCGCATGGGATTCCAATCCTGGGCCTGCTCCAACTGCCGGCGCGCAGTGCTTGCGTATCCCAGGGGCGCAGTTAGTTCGATGCATCTCCTGGGATCACGTGGGCCATGGAGAGCCAATGGTAGCAGGGAATGCTTCATTCATAAATTTGACAGGAAGAGCTGTCAAACCTATAAATACTATAAGCCCCAAAACATCACTAAATCTTCAAATACATTTTTTTTTAATCACTTTTTTAAAATAACTATAAATTACATGAAATCTCTATTTCAAACAATAATTTAAATTTTTGAAAAAATTAATTAGTTCTAACGGGGCTAAAAATAAACTTACCTTTCTTTAAAGTATTTAAAAATAATAAACCTGTGGGGAAAAAATGTTTTAATTTTACTTAATTCATCACTTACCTTGTTAAAAGCAGGCCTTGTGACTGCTTTTTACATGTCTAACTCCTGGAGACTTACCCTCCCGGAGAAACCAGGAAAAAAAATGGAAGTTCCATGCGCACGCGCTGCCTCTCCGGCGTACGCGTTCCACCTCTGAACCCCTTCCTTTAAGGGAACGGAAGTTCTGGTTTCCCGCGCATGCGCAGTGCATGCACGAAACCGGCACTTTCGTTGGGCCTACGCGTGAGTACCCCGTGCGTACTCACCCGTGGAGACCCGAATTTCTGGGCCATTGTTTTAGCGTAGACTTCTTTTTATTTAAGCAGTGCTGTCACCAGGGGGCATGGGTATTAACCACAACATAGCCCAGAAACAGGCCATTCGGCCCAACTGCTCCGTGCTGGTGTTTAGGCTCCACGCGAGCCTCCTCCTACCCCTCTTCATCTCACCCGATCTGCATTTCCTTCTATTCCCTTCTCCCTCATGTGTTTATCCAGCTTCCCCTTAAATGCATCTCTGCTATTCGCCTCAACCACTCCCTTTGGTAGTGATCAGGTTTAAGGTCACATCCGAAAGACGGCACCTCCAACAGTGCGGCGCTCCCTCAGTACCGCCCCTCCGTCAGTGCGGCGCTCCCTTGGTACCGCCGCTCCCTCGGTACCGCCCCTCCGACAATGCGGCGCTCCCTCGGTACCGCCCCTCCGACAGTGCGGCGCTCCCTCAGTACCGCCCCTCCGACAGTGCGGCGCTCCCTCAGTACTGCCCCTCTGACAGTGCGGCGCTCCCTCAGTACTGCCCCTCCGACAATGCGGCGCTCCCTCGGTACCGCCCCTCCGACAGTGCGGCGCTCCCTCAGTACTGCCCCTCTGACAGTGCGGCGCTCCCTCAGTACTGCCCCTCTGACAGTGCGGCGCTCCCTCAGTACTGCCCCTCTGACAGTGCGGCGCTCCCTCAGTACTGCCCCTCCGACAGTGCGGCGCTCCCTCAGTAGTGCCCCTCTGACAGTGCGGCGCTCCCTCAGTAGTGCCCCTCCGACAGTGCGGCGCTCCCTCGGTACCGCCCCTCCGACAATGCGGCGCTCCCTCGGTACCGCCCCTCCGACAGTGCGGCGCTCCCTCAGTACTGCCCCTCCGACAGTGCGGCGCTCCCTCAGTACTGCCCCTCTGACAGTGCGGCGCTCCCTCAGTACTGCCCCTCCGACAGTGCGGCGCTCCCTCAGTACTGCCCCTCCGACAGTGCGGCGCTCCCTCAGTACTGCCCCTCCGACAGTGCGGCGCTCCCTCAGTACTGCCCCTCCGACAGTGCGGCGCTCCCTCAGTACTACCCCTCTGACAGTGCGGCGCTCCCTCAGTACTGCCCCTCCGACAGTGCGGCGCTCCCTCGGTACCGCCCCTCCGACAATGCGGCGCTCCCTCGGTACCGCCCCTCCGACAGTGCGGCGCTCCCTCAGTACTGCCCCTCCGACAGTGCGGCGCCGCCCCTCCGGCGCTCCCTCGGCGCTACACTGGGAGTGTCTGTCTGGATTTTTGTGCTCGAGTCTCTGGAGTGGGACTCAAACCCACGACCTTCTGACTCAGAGGCGAGAGTGCGACCCACTGAGCCACGGCCGACACAAAGCTGACATTAACCTAGTTAACTAAAGCTAGCAGAATGCAGCTTGCGTTACAAAGCACGTAGGAGCTTGCGTTTACACTGTGTTCTCCCTCAAGCCGCCTCCAAAACACTGAACGCCTACCGTCACCTTGGCAGAATCCCCCGTAGAAATGGTGCGAGCGGCCATTGGCGCCATTGCCCCCTGGGTGGCTTCCTTTACCGAAACCAAAGCAGGAGATTGGGGAACCCCCTGCTGAAGCTCTGCACCCCCAGCCCCCGAGGACTTGAATCAATCGCGTACCAACTGCAGAGTTAAAACAGAAACTGCTGGAGACACACAGCAGGTTTGCCAGCATCTGTCAGAGGGATGGCGGCTATCCTTTTGGTTATGGGCGCTCCATCCCAACTGGAAGACAGAAACATGCATTTACACAGCCCCTCTAATGTAGAAAAAAAAACCTCCCAAGGCGCTTCACGGGAGTGTAGTCAGACAAAAACTGACCCAGCAGCCTATAGCGACAGGAGGAGGCCATTCAGCCCCTCGAACCTGTTCCATTGTTCAGTGAGATCGTGGCCGATCTGTGGCCTAACTCCATCTACCCGCCTTTTGCCCCGTATCCCTTAATACCCTTTGGTTAACAGAAATCTATCAATCTCCGATTTAAACAGGCGACCAAACGCTCGGTCGAAGAGGCAGGTTTTAAGGAGCGTTATGTGCGGTCCCCGCCACTTATAACTGGTGTGAACGGTCCAGATAATTAATCGGCGAGGAATTTATTTGGCCTTGGGTTTTTAATCTGTTTTGTTTGCCTCTTCCCAGGAGATTACCTGACCTGTGGGTGGGCGGGGGGTTCTAATCGCGATGCTTCACGAATCACGACTGTGTGGTGTGGGGCAGGCTTGATGGGCCAGGCGGTCTTTTCCTGCCCATCCGTTCTGCAGCTTAAATGACCTGATCAGAATTTATTTCTTTTCACCCAGTCTGGTTGGGCAAATATTAACCGAGCGGGTGCGGGACAATATTCAGCTTGCCACTCCCTGTTCCGATTTGGACGGTCTTGGACCCACACTCGCTCAGTAATGTCGTGTTAAAGTGCGGCGCGGTTCAGTGATAACTTGTTCCTTTTTCCTGTGTTTTTAAAAACGCAATTAGGGTCTGGAGGTGCCGTTGACTGCGATAGTGCGCTGGTCCACCACTAACCTGCCTCCCGGCAACAAGATCTACACACATTACAGGTGGGTATCTGAGCACGGCCTCTCCCACTTTACAATGGCCCATCAGTCCGTCTTCAGTCACCCTCTGCGTCGCCCGTCGACTATATCGGTTCTTATATACAAGATTCGCTGCTCCCGGGGTATGTGGGTAAATGGGGTGATGGTCACCCAACGTCCTGTAGATCAGGGTGCAGCTCGGCAGGACTCGAGGCTTGGGGACGCCTCCCCTTGTATCCTCCCTCCATCTTCCCCACCCTCCTCCTTCCCCTCCCCTTCTCGCCCCTCCTTCCCCTCCCCTTCTCCCCTCCCCTTCTCCCCTCCCTCCATCTTCCTTCTCCCCTCCCTCCATCTTCCTTCTCCCCTCCCTCCATCTTCCCCCTCCCTCCATCCATCTTCCCCCTCCCTCCATCCATCTTCCCCCTCCCTCCATCCATCTTCCCCCTCCCTCCATCCATCTTCCCCCCCCTCCCTCCATCCATCTTCCCCCTCCCCCTCTGCAGGCGAGTATTCCATCGCGCTCCTGACTTGTGCTTTGTAGGTGGCGGAGAGGCTTTGGGGAGCCGGGAGGCGAGGCAGTCGCTGTACAGAACACCCAGCCCCTGACCTGCTGCAGTTGCCGCGGTCTTTGTGTGGCTGGTCCACGTTGAGACTGCAACGGTCTCTGCCAGTCCTGTGCAAAGTGCTTCTGCGAAGGAGCAGTGGGCAGTGGTTAAATTGATAGATTGCACCCCCCTGTGGTAGCTCATGGGTTTACACCCATGGTTTGAATCAAATTGGCAGGGAATGCTGGAGTGACCGGAGCTGCTTTCAAGTACTTCCGAGTAGCGCAGGATTAAGGACTGGGAGCAGGTTGCCTGCCTGCCTGGTATTTTGGTTGGTGAAAAAGTGCAGATGAGAACAGGATGGGGAACATACCTGGTCGGATTGCCCACGAAACAGTCACTTCGCCCCAAAAGTAACTTTTTTTTATATTTGCTCATGGGATCCGTGCGTCGCTGGCAAGGCCAGCATTTATTGCCCATCCCTTGCTGTATGTGAAGTGCTCGCGGACGTTTGAGAAGCGATAAGGGAACCAGGGACAGGAAGAGGCCGTTCAGCTCCTCCGCCATTCATTCAGATCACGGCCGATCTGTGCCTTAACTCCATTTACCCGCCTCGGTTCTGTAACCCTTAATACCATAATTGCCTAATAAAAATCTTCTCAATCTCAGTTTTGAAATTTTCAATTGACCCCTGGCCTCGACAGCTTTTTGGGGGAGAGAGTTCCAGATTTCCACCACCCTTTGTGTGAAGAAGTGCTTCCTGACATCACCCCTGAACGGCTTGGCTCTAATTTTAAGGTTCTGCCCCTTGTTCTGGACTCCCCCCACCAGAGGAAATAGTTTCTCTCTCTCCACCCGATCAACTCCTTTAATCATTTTAAACACCTCGATTAGATCACTGCTGATTCTTCGATATTCAAGCTACGTAAACACAATCTGCCTTTTCTTTACTTGTAGTTTGCTGTTTTATTATTTCCCCTTTATACTGATTGGGTTAAGTTGGGAGGTTTGTTCGAAAGGAATTGCAGGGCGGTGTCGGAACAGGGTGGAGATGTTTATTGCCTCATTGATGTCTTTTCCCCCCGGCAATCAGGCTGCCGAACATCCAGCTCGACCGGCCCAAGTTTGTGATGATGGCGTCGTGCGAGTCGCCGGTTCCCGTGTACAAGCGATTCACCGTCAAGTACACGCTCCTCAACAACCTGCAGGACTTCCTGGCTGTTCGGCTCGTGTGGACACCGGAGAGTGCCCTCAGCGCGCAGGCGGGTGAGTCGTGAGAGGCGATCTCATTGAAACGTATAAAATCCTTCAGGGGATTGACAGGGTAGATGTAGGGAGGATGTTTCCCCCGGGCTGGGGAGTCCAGAACCAGGGGTCACAGTCTCAGAATAAGGGGTCGGCCATTTAGGACTGAGATGAGGAGAAATGTCTTCACTCAGGGTGGTGAATCTTTGGAATTCTCTACCCCAGAGGGCTGTGGAGGCTCAGTTGTTGAGTATATTCAAGGCTGAGATCGATAGATTTTTGAATATTAAGGGAATCAAGGGATATGGGGAGAGAGCGGGAAAGTGGAGTTGAGGTCGATGATCAGCCGCGATCATATTGAATGGCGGAGCAGGCTCGAGTGGCCGACTCCTGCTTCTAATTCTTGTGGGTGTGTGCTGGCCTTAAAATCCCTGGTAACGAGGAGGTGGGTGAGGTTTCTTGGGTTATCCGGAGCCCACGGCGTGCTTGGTCATCTCTCCGCATTAGGAGCCTTGCGGGACCGTGGGTTTGTGCCGACGCCAGAATTACGTATTCTGCTGGCGTGAAGTCTGGGAAATGCGCCGTTGAGTTTCACTTGACTGGCGGAGGTAATGCTCGAAGCAAAAAGGGAAAGAATGGAGTGAGAAAAGGCCTTCCACAGAGGATGAGTAGGTGCCGCCTGTGTGACGATTGGCACAGGAGGCGGTGCGAAGGTATTCAGATTGTTCTCGCACTTAATACGCCTGCATTTGTTTGGTGCCTTGTGTCTGAAAGTGCTTGATGCAGTGATTTACCATGGATGTGCTGTGACTTAGCTACAAGGACAGGTTGGAGAAGCTGGATTTGTTTTCATTAGAGCAAAGGAGGCTGAGGGGTGATTTGATCGAGGTGTACGAGATTATGACGGGTTTGGATAGGCTAGACGGGGAAAGGCTGTTCCCACGAGTTGATGGTACAAGGACTAGACACAGATTTAAGGTTTTGGGCAAGAGATACAGGGGGGATGTGAGCAAAAACATTTTTACGCAGCGAGTGGTGAGGACCTGGAACTCGCTGTCGACGGAAGTGGTGGAAGCGGAGACACTCGATGTTTTCAAGGGGAGACTGGATAGGCACTTGAGGGAAATAAACTTGCAGGGCTACGGGGATAGAGCGGGGGAATGGGACTGACTGGATTGCTCTACAGAGAGCCGGCACGGACTCGATGGGCCGAATGGCCTCCTCCTGTGCCCTTATGACTATGACTATTATTATGTAGGCTAATGCAGCAACTCATCTGCGCCAGTGGCATCCCACGAACAGCAAGAAGATGGATGGCCAGTTAAACAGACGAGGGAGAAGGGAATAGAAGGTTGCGTTAATGGGGCGAGATGAAGAGGGGCGGGAGGAGGCTGGTGTGGAGCATAAACACCGGCACGGGCCAGTTGGGCCGAATGGCCTGTTTCTGTGCTGTAGACTCGATGTAAATGCCTCTCCAATCCATTTCCTCTGTCCATTTCAGTAGTCTTCCCTGGTAACTCATTCCATGAAAGATTGCTGTCCGACATCCCTTCTCGCTCCTACCATGAGTTGAGCATGTTGCCCCCTCCCTCGCTGCCGGTATTTGATCCATTTACCATAGTCAGCACTGTGCCTGGATCAGTTTTTTTGCAGTTCCCTTCAACAGCAACTTGTATTTATACAGCGCCTTTAACGTAGTCAAACGTCCCGAGGTGCTTCACAGGAGCGATTATCAAACAAAATGTGACCCCGAGCCACATAAGATATTAGGGCAGGTGACCAAAAGCTTGGTCAAAGAGGTAGGTTTTAAAAGGAGCGTCTGAAAGGAGGAGAGCGAGGTCGAGGGGCGGAGAGGTTTAGGGAGGGAATTCCAGCGCTTAGCTGAAGGCACGGCCACCAATGGTGGAGCGATTAAAATCGAGGACACGCAAGAGGCCAGAACTGGAGAAGTACAGAGATCTCCGAGGGTTTATGGGGTGGAGGAGGTTACAGAGATAGGGAGGGGTGTAGGGGCTGGAGGAGGTTACAGAGACAGGGAGGGTTGTAGGGCTGGAGGAGGTTACAGAGATAGGGAGGGGTGTGGGGCAGGAGGAGGTTACAGAGATAGGGAGGGGTGTGGGGCAGGAGGAGGTTACAGAGATAGGGAGGGTTGTAGGGCTGGAGGAGGTTAGAGATAGGGAGGGTTGTAGGGCTGGAGGAGGTTACAGAGATAGGGAGGGTTGTAGGGCTGGAGGAGGTTACAGAGATAGGGAGGGTTGTAGGGGCTGGAGGAGGTTACAGAGATAGGGAGGGTTGTGGGGCTGGAGGACGTTGGAGATAGGGAGGGTTGTGGGGCTGGAGGACGTTGGAGATAGGGAGGGTTGTAGGGCTGGAGGAGGTTACAGAGATAGGGAGGGTTATAGGGCTGGAGGAGGTTACAGAGATAGGGAGGGTTGTAGGGGCTGGAGGAGGTTAGAGATAGGGAGGGTTGTGGGGCTGGAGGAGGTTACAGAGATAGGGAGGGTTGTGGGGCTGGAGGAGGTTACAGAGATAGGGAGGGTTGTAGGGGACTGGAGGAGGTTAGAGATAGGGAGGGTTGTAGGGCTGGAGGAAGTTACAGAGATAGGGAGGGTTGTAGGGGCTGGAGGAGGTTACAGAGATAGGGAGGGTTGTAGGGGCTGGAGGAGGTTAGAGATAGGGAGGGTTGTGGGGCTGGAGGAGGTTACAGAGATAGGGAGGGTTGTGGGGCTGGAGGAGGTTACAGAGATAGGGAGGGTTGTAGGGGACTGGAGGAGGTTAGAGATAGGGAGGGTTGTGGGGCTGGAGGAGGTTACAGAGATAGGGAGGGGAGCGAGGCCACGGAGGGATTCAAACAAGAGGATGAGAATTTTACAATTGAGGTGTTGTCTGACGGGGAGCCAGTGTAGGTCAGTGAGCACGGGGTGGTGATGGGGGAATGGGGGCTCGGTGCGAGTTGGGACACGGGGCAGCTAGCACGGGGGGGTGATGGGGGAATGGGGACTCGGTGCGAGTTGGGACACGGGGCAGCTAGCACGGGGGGGTGATGGGGGAATGGGGACTCGGTGCGAGTTGGGACACGGGGCAGCTAGCACGGGGGGGTGATGGGGGAATGGGGACTCGGTGCGAGTTGGGACACGGGGCAGTGAGCACGGGGGGGTGTGATGGGGGAATGGGGACTCGGTGCGAGTTGGGACACGGGGCAGCGAGCACGGGGGGTGATGGGGGAATGGGGACTCGGTGCGAGTTGGGACACGGGGCAGCTAGCACGGGGGGTGATGGGGGAATGGGGACTCGGTGCGAGTTGGGACATGGGGCAGCGAGCACGGGGGGGGTGATGGGGGAGTGGGGACTCGGTGCGAGTTAGGACACGGGGCAGCGAGCACGGGGGGGGGTGATGGGGGAATGGGGACTCTGTTCGAGTTGGGTCACGGGGCAGTGAGGGGGGGGTGATGGGGGAATGGGGACTCGGTGCAAGTTGGGACACGGGGCAGTGAGCACGGTGGGGTGATGGGGGAATGGGGACTCGGTGCGAGTTAGGACACGGGGCAGCGAGCACGGAGGGGTGATGGGGGAATGGGGACTCGGTGCGAGTTGGGACACGGGGCAGCGGGGCTTTAGATGAGCTGCGGTTTACGGAGGGTGGGAGGCCGGCCCGGAGAGCGGTGGGACACTGGGCAGCGGGGCTTTAGATGAGCTGCGGTTTACCGAGGGTGGAAGGTGAGAGGCCGGCCCGGAGAGCGGTGGGACACGGGGCAGCGGGGCTTTAGATGAGCTGCGGTTTACGGAAGGTGGGAGGCCGGCCCGGAGAGCGGTGGGACACGGGACAGCGGGGCTTTAGATGAGCTGCGGTTTACAGAGGGTGGAAGGTGAGAGGCCGGCCCGGAGAGTGGTGGGACACGGGGCAGCGGGGCTTTAGCTGAGCTGCGGTTTACGGAGGGTGGAAGGTGAGAGGCCGGCCCGGAGAGCGGTGGGACACGGGGCAGCGGGGCTTTAGATGAGCTGCGGTTTACAGAGGGTGGAAGGTGAGAGGCCGGCCCGGAGAGCGGTGGGACACAGGGCAGCGGGGCTTTAGATGAGCTGCGGTTTACGGAGGGTGGGATGTGGGAGGCCGGCCCGGAGAGCGGTGGGACACGGGGCAGCGGGGCTTTAGATGAGCTGCGGTTTACGGAGGGTGGAAGGTGAGAGGCCGGCCCGGAGAGCGGTGGGACACGGGGCAGCGGGGCTTTAGATGAGCTGCGGTTTACGGAGGGTGGAAGGTGGGAGGCCGGCCCGGAGAGCGGTGGGACGCGGGGCTTTAGATGAGCTGCGGTTTACGGAGGGTGGAAGGTGAGAGGCCGGCCCGGAGAGCGGTGGGACACAGGGCAGCGGGGCTTTAGATGAGCTGCGGTTTACCGAGGGTGGAAGGTGAGAGGCCGGCCCGGAGAGCGGTGGGACACGGGGCAGCGGGGCTTTAGATGAGCTGCGGTTTACGGAGGGTGGAAGGTGGGAGGCCGGCCCGGAGAGCGGTGGGACACGGGACAGCGGGGCTTTAGATGAGCTGCGGTTTACAGAGGGTGGAAGGTGAGAGGCCGGCCCGGAGAGTGGTGGGACACGGGGCAGCGGGGCTTTAGCTGAGCTGCGGTTTACGGAGGGTGGAAGGTGAGAGGCCGGCCCGGAGAGCGGTGGGACACGGGGCAGCGGGGCTTTAGATGAGCTGCGGTTTACAGAGGGTGGAAGGTGAGAGGCCGGCCCGGAGAGCGGTGGGACACGGGGCAGCGGGGCTTTAGATGAGCTGCGGTTTACGGAGGGTGGGATGTGGGAGGCCGGCCCGGAGAGCGGTGGGACACGGGGCAGCGGGGCTTTAGATGAGCTGCGGTTTACGGAGGGTGGAAGGTGAGAGGCCGGCCCGGAGAGCGGTGGGACACGGGGCAGCGGGGCTTTAGATGAGCTGCGGTTTACGGAGGGTGGAAGGTGGGAGGCCGGCCCGGAGAGCGGTGGGACACGGGGCAGCGGGGCTTTAGATGAGCTGCGGTTTACGGAGGGTGGAAGGTGAGAGGCCGGCCCGGAGAGCGGTGGGACACGGGGCAGCGGGGCTTTAGATGAGCTGCGGTTTACGGAGGGTGGAAGGTGGGAGGCCGGCCCGGAGAGCGGTGGGACACGGGGCAGCGGGGCTTTAGATGAGCTGCGGTTTACGGAGGGTGGAAGGTGAGAGGCCGGCCCGGAGAGCGGTGGGACACGGGGCAGCGGGGCTTTAGATGAGCTGCGGTTTACGGAGGATGGAAGGTGGGAGGCCGGCCCGGAGAGCGGTGGGACACTGGGCAGGGGGGCTTTAGATGAGCTGCGGTTTACGGAGGGTGGGATGTGGGAGGCCGGCCCGGAGAGCGGTGGGACAGTCCAAGTCCAGAGGTAACAAAGGCACGGATGTGGGTTTCATATAATCTTACAAAATTGAATTGTATACGAGCCCGTCCAACGTCACTGAGCAGCTCAAGCTTGGCTTAGTGCCGCATCTCCAGAGACCCTGGCAGTCGGGTCAACTGCCCAACTCCATCGTCGAATCATAGAAATTTACAGCACAGAAGGAGGCCCTTCGGCCCGTCGTGTCCGTGCCGGCTGACAACGAGCCATCCAGCCTAATCCCACTTTCCCGCTCTTGCTCCGTAGCCCTGTAGGTTACAGCACTTCAAGAGCATATCCAAGAACTTTTTAAATGTGGTGTGGGTTTCTGCCTCCAGCACCCTTTCAGGCAGTGAGTTCCAGACCCCCTCCACCCTCTGGGTGAAAAAAAATTCTCAACTCCCCATTAAACTTAAATTACTTTAAATCTATGCCCCCTGGTTATTGATCCTTCTGTAAGGGAAATAGCTCCTTCCTATCCACTCTATCTAGGCCCTTCAATTTTATACACCTCAATCAAGTCTCCCCACAGCCTCCTCTGTTCCAAAGAAAACAACCCCAGCCTATCCAATCGTTCCTCATAGCTAAAATTCTCCGGTCCTGGCAACATCCTTGTAAATCTCCTCTGCACCCTCTCTGGTGCAATCACATCCTTCCTGTAATGTGGTGACCAGAACTGCACGCAGTACTTTAGCTGCGGCCTAACTAGTGTTTTATACAGTTCAAGCATAGCCTCCCTGCTCTTGTATTCATGATCAAAGGTTACGTGTAGTCAGTATATATTACAACATAGAGAAAATGTTTCCACTTGTGCGGAATCCAAAACTAGGGGCCATAAATGTAAGATAGCAAAATACTGCAGATGCTGGAAATCCAAAATAACAACAGAAAATGCTGGAAAAACTCAGCAGGCCAGGCAACATCTGTGGAGAGAGAAACAGAGTTAACGTTTCGGGTCGAAACCCTTTGTCAAGACTGAAAAAGCACAGGAAATGAAACAGATTAAAAGGCCAGGCTGGGGGCTGGGAGAGAACAAAAGAGAAGTGAAGAGACATTAAGAGGTATCGAGAAGTGAAGAGACATTAAGAGGTATCGAGAAGTGAAGAGACATTAAGAGGTATCGAGAAGTGAAGAGACATTAAGAGGTATCGAGAAGTGAAGAGACATTAAGAGGTATCGAGAAGTGAAGAGACATTAAGAGGTATCGAGAAGTGAAGAGACATTAAGAGGTATCGAGAAGTGAAGAGACATTAAGAGGTATCGAGAAGTGAAGAGACATTAAGAGGTATCGAGAAGTGAAGAGACATTAAGAGGTATCGAGAAGTGAAGAGACATTAAGAGGTATCGAGAAGTGAAGAGACATTAAGAGGTATCGAGAAGTGAAGAGACATTAAGAGGTATCGAGAAGTGAAGAGACATTAAGAGGTATCGTTTTGAATACATCTTAATGTCTCTTCACTTCTCTTTTGTTCTCTCCCAGCCCCCAGCCTGGCCTTTTAATTTATTTCATTTCCTGTGCTTTTTCAGTTTTGACAAAGGGTTTCGACCCGAAACGTTGACACTATCTCTCTCTCCACGGATGCTGCCTGGCCTGCTGAGTTTTTCCAGCATTTTCTGTTATTTTGGATTTCCAGCATCTGCAGTATTTTGCTATCTTACATTTATGGCCCCTAGTTTTGGATTCCGCACAAGTGGAAACGTTTTCTCTATGTTGTAATATATACTGACTACACGTAACCTTTGATCATGAATACAAGAGCAGGGGGGCTATGCTTGAAGTGTATAAAACACTAGTTAGGCCGCAGCTAGAATACTGCTGATGGGGTGAGATGAAGGAGGGTGGGAGGAGGCTGGTGTGGAGCAGAAACACCGGCACGGACCAGTGGGGCCGAATGGCATGTTTCTGTGCGGTGCGTTCGATGGAATTCTATATAACTTGCAGAGCTGTGAGTGGATGATACTGTTACTGTGGCGCCTCGGTCTGGAACCCGCTTCACACCAGCTGGTGCGAGAGAGTCTCTTTCTGTGAACCCTTGGCGTTGAGATCTCCCTTCTCTCTCAATTAGGGAAGAAGCTGTCGGACGAGGACCTTCGTGCAGCCGAGGCCACCCTGAGCTCGGTGGTGTGTCACACGCCGCTCAACCACTTGGGCTACTGCAAGAAGGGCAGCACGGTGACGTACAACGTGGCCTTCCAGGTGCTTCGCCAAGGGCTCTTTGAGGTAACGGGGCGCAGCTTCAAGCCCGCCATGTAGTTTCACAATCGACGCCATATCGTTTCCCACTTCGCTGGTTCCTTCACCAATTCTCCCTCTCAGGCAGTCCCTCGGAACCGAGGATGACTTGCTTCCACACTAAGAATGAGTTCTCAGGTGATTGATGAGTCCAATGCGGGACCTACAGTCTCTGTCACAGGTGGGGCAGACGGTGGTTGAAGGGGCGGGTGGGTGGGGTGCTTGGGTTGACGTGCGCTCCTTGCGCTGCCTGCGCTTGGCTTCCGCTTGCTCCCGGCGGAGAGACTCGAGGTGTTCGGCGCCTTCCCAGATGATTCTCCTCCACTTTGTGCGGTCTTGGGCCAGGGATTCCCAGGTGTCGGTTGGGGATGTTACACTTTTTCAAGGAGGCTATGAGGGTGTCCTTGAAGCGTTTCCTCTTCCCACCTGGGGCTCTCTTGCTGTGCCGGAGCTCCGAGTAGAGCGCTTGTTTTGGGAGTCTCATATCGGGCATGCGGACAATGTGACCAATTACCGTTTCCCAAATGACGGTAAGTTTTTAAAAAAAAAACAAGTGTCCTTACAAAAAACAAAGTTGCATTTCTCCAGCGCCTTTCACCACCTTGGGACGTCCCAAAGCACTTAACAGCCAGTGAGGTACTTGCGAAGTGTAGTCACTGTTGTAATGTAGGAAACGCGGCAGCCAATTTGCACACAGCAAGCTCCCACACACAGCAATGTGATAATGACCGGATCATCTGTTTTAATGATGTTGATTGAGCGATAAATATTGGCCCCAGGACACCGGGGAGAACTCCCCCTGCTCTTCTTCGAAATAGTGCCCGTGGGATCTTTTACTGAGAGAGCAGACGGGGTCTCATAGAATGTACCGCACAGAAACAGGCCATTTGGCCTAACTGGTCTGTGCCGGTGTTTATGCTGCACACCAGCCTCCTCCCACCCCCCCTTCATCTCACCCTATCAACAAATCCTTCTATTCCTTTCTCCCTCACGTGTTTATCTAGCTTCCCCTTAAAAGTTATCTATACTACTTGCCTCAACCACTCCCTGTGGTAACGAGTTCCACATTCTGTGATCACTCTCTGCTGAGTTCCCTATTGGATTTATTAGTGACTATCCTATATTGATGACCCCTACTTTTTGAATCCCCTACAAGTGGAAACATCTCTGTCTACCCTATCAAACCCCCTTCATAATTTTAAAGTTCAGCACCTCCGCCTTCTCTTTCTACAAAAAAGAGTCCCAGCCTGTTCAGTCTTAAATCTGTAAATCCTTAACACACCCTACAGCTTTGCACAGCATTCTCTGTTATACGTCGAATCATCATTTGCACCTCCACCTTCCCCCCCCCCCCCCCACAAACAAATATTCAAAATGGCGTTCGCCGTATACAGACTGAAACCACCAGGAAATAAATCCCATTTTGACCGTGCGATTTTAGTCTTTCGGTGAGATGATGAAATGAATATACTGCGTGCTTACATTTTTTTTGGAAACTGTCAAATGTTGGAAATAAACGGCGGGTCTTTCAGCATCTGTGAACAGACAAGGCAGGTTCATGTTATGCATCCAGTGACTTCCTCGAGACTGCAACTCTGACAACAGTCATAGAACGACACAGCCCAGGAGGAGGCCATTCGGCCCACCGTGCTTATGCCGGCTCTTTCAAAGAGCTCTCCGATTGGTCCCACTCCCCGCTGCTCTTACAAACAGTAACAACTTGCATTTATATAGCGCCTTTAACGTAGTAAAACGTCCCAAGGCGCTGCACAGGAGTGTTGCAAGACAAAATATTTGACACCGAGCCACATAAGGAGAAATTAGGGCAAATTAGGTGACCAAAAGCTTGATCAAAGAGGTAGGTTTTAAGGAGCGTCTTAAACGAGGCGGAGAGGTTTAGGGAGGGAATTCTAGGGCCGAGGCAACAGAAGGCACGGCCACCAAAGGTTGAGCGATTATAATCAGGGATGCTCAAGAGGGCAGAATTAGAGGAGTGCAGATATCTCGGTTGGGGGGGGGGGGGTGGTTTGTGGGGCTGAAGCAGATTAGAGGTAGGAAGGGGCGAGGCCATGGAGGGATTTGAAAACAAGGATGAGAATTTTGAAATCGCTTAACCGGGAGCCAATGTGGGTCAGTGAGCACAGGGGGTGATGGGTGAACGGGACTTGGTGCGAGTTAGGACACGGGGCAGTGAGCACAGGGGGTGATGGGTGAACGGGACTTGGTGCGAGTTAGGACACGGGGCAGTGAGCACAGGGGTGATGGGTGAACGGGACTGGGTGTGAGTTAGGACACGGGGCAGTGAGCACAGCGGGTGATGGGTGAACGGGACTTGGTGCGAGTTAGGACACGGGGCAGTGAGCACAGGGGGTGATGGGTGAACGGGACTGGGTGTGAGTTAGGACACGGGGCAGTGAGCACAGCGGGTGATGGGTGAACGGGACTTGGTGCGAGTTAGGACATGGGGCAGTGAGCACAGGGGGTGATGGGCGAACGGGACTCGGTGCGAGTTGGGACAGGGGGTGATGGGCGAACGGGACTGGGTGCGAGTTAGGACACGGGGCAGTGAGCACAGTGGTGATGGGTGAACGGGACTCAGTGCGAGTAGGGACACGGGGCAGTGAGCACGGGGTGATGGGTGAACGGGACTCGGTGCGAGTTGGGACACGGGGCAGTGAGCACGGGGTGATGGGTGAACGGGACTGGGTGTGAGTTAGGACACGGGGCAGCGAGCACAGGGGTGATGGGTGAACGGGACTGGGTGTGAGTTAAGGACACGGGGCAGTGAGCACGGGGTGATGGTGAACGGGACTGGGTGTGAGTTAGGACACGGGGCAGTGAGCACAGGGGGTGATGGGTGAACGGGACTCGGTGTGAGTTAGGACACGGGGCAGTGAGCACGGGGTGATGGGTGAACGGGACTGGGTGTGAGTTAGGACACGGGGCAGTGAGCACGGGGTGATGGGTGAACGGGACTCGGTGTGAGTTAGGACACGGGGCAGTGAGCACGGGGTGATGGGTGAACGGGACTCGGTGTGAGTTAGGACACGGGGCAGTGAGCGCAGGGGGTGATGGGTGAACGGGACTCGGTGCGAGTTAGGACACGGGGCAGTGAGCACGGGGTGATGGGTGAACGGGACTCGGTGCGAGTTAGGAGACGGGGCAGTGAGCACGGGGTGATGGGTGAACGGGACTCGGTGCGAGTTAGGAGACGGGGCAGTGAGCACGGGGTGATGGGTGAGCGGGACTTGGTGTGAGTTAGGACACGGGGCAGTGAGCACGGGGTGATGGGTGAACGGGACTCGGTGTGAGTTAGGACACGGGGCAGTGAGCACGGGGTGATGGGTGAACGGGACTGGGTGTGAGTTAGGACACGGGGCAGTGAGCACAGGGGGTGATGGGTGAACGGGACTCGGTGTGAGTTCGGAACACGAGGCAGTGAGCACAGGGTGATGGGTGAACGGGACTGGGTGTGAGTTAGGACACGGGGCAGTGAGCACGGGGTGATGGGTGAACGGGACTGGGTGTGAGTTAGGACACGGGGCAGTGAGCACGGGGTGATGGGTGAACGGGACTGGGTGTGAGTTAGGACACGGGGCAGTGAGCACAGGGGGTGATGGGTGAACGGGACACGGGGCAGTGAGCACGGGGTGATGGGTGAACGGGACTGGGTGTGAGTTAGGACACGGGGCAGTGAGCACGGGGTGATGGGTGAACGGGACTGGGTGTGAGTTAGGACACGGGGCAGTGAGCACAGGGGGTGATGGGTGAACGGGACTCGGTGTGAGTTAGGACACGGGGCAGTGAGCACAGGGGGTGATGGGTGAACGGGACTGGGTGTGAGTTAGGACACGGGGCAGTGAGCACAGGGGGTGATGGGTGAACGGGACTGAGTGTGAGTTAGGACACGGGGCAGTGAGCACGGGGTGATGGGTGAACGGGACTGGGTGTGAGTTAGGACACGGGGCAGTGAGCACAGGGTGATGGGTGAACGGGACTGGGTGTGAGTTAGGACACGGGGCAGTGAGCACAGGGGGTGATGGGTGAACGGGACTGGGTGTGAGTTAGGACACGGGGCAGTGAGCACAGGGGGTGATGGGTGAACGGGACTGGGTGTGAGTTAGGACACGGGGCAGTGAGCACAGGGGGTGATGGGTGAACGGGACTGGGTGTGAGTTAGGACACGGGGCAGTGAGCACAGGGGGTGATGGGTGAACGGGACTGGGTGTGAGTTAGGACACGGGCAGCAGAGTTTTGGATGAGCTCAAGTTTACGTAGGGTGGAATGTGGGAGGCCGGCCAGGAGTGCGTTGGAATAGTCAAATCTAGAGGTAACAAAGGCATGGCTGAGGGTTTCAGCAGCGGATGAGCTGAGGCAGGGGCGGAGACGGGCGATGTTACGGAGGTGGAAAGAGGCGGTCTTTGTTATGCTGCGGATATGTGGTTGGAAGCTCGTTTCAGGGTCAAATATGACACCAAGGTTGCGAACAGTGTGGTTCAGCCTCAGACAGATGTTAGGGAGAGGGATGGAGTCAGTGGCTGGGACCGAAAACAATGACTTTGGTCTTCCCAATATTTATTTGGAGAAAATCTTTTGCTCATCCAGAACTGGATGTCTGACAATTTAGAGACCGTGGAGGGATCGAGAGACGTGGTAGTGAGGTAGAGCTGGGTGTCGTCAGCGTACATGTGGAAACTGAGGCTGTGTTTTCGGATGATGTTGCCAAGGGGCAGCACGTCGATGTGAAATAGGAGCGGGCCAAGGATCGATCCTTGGGAGACACCAGAGGTAACAATGCGGGAGTGGGAAGAGAAGCCATTGCAGCTGATTCTCTGGCTACGATTAGATAGATAAGAATGGAACCAGGCGAGTGCAGCCCCACCCCAGCTGGACTATGGTGGAGAGGTGTTAGAGAAGGATGGAGTAGTCAACCACGTCAAAGTCTGCAGACAGGTCAAGAAGGATGAGGAGGGATGGTTTACCTTTGTCAGTCACAAAGGGTGCTTCCACTGCCCTTTCAGGCAGCGCATTCCAGATCACAACAACTCGCTGCGTAAAAAAAATTCACCTTGTCTCCCCTCTGGTTCTTTTGCCAATGATCTTCAATCTGTGTCCTCTGGTTACCGACCCTCCTGCCACTGGAAACAGCTTCCCCTTATTTACTCTATCAAAACCCCTCATAAATTTGAACACCTATTAAATCTCCCCTTAACCTTCTCTGCTCTAAGGAGAACAACCCCAGCTTCTCCAGTCTCTCCACGTAACTGGAGTCCCTGATCCCCGGTACCATTCTGGTCAATCTCCTCCGCACCCTCTCCAAGGCTTTGACATCCTTCCTAAAGGCTGGTGCCCAGAGTTGGATGCAACAATACACAAAACCTGAATGTGTCTCTTTCTGTTTACAGATGCTGGGTTCATCAACACCTTGTACAGCTGTTATTGTGTTTATATCTACTGTCTATATGTAAACTATTGATGAGAGCATTGTGAAGAGATTTCCTGTATTCATGCTGTGCTGATTAATTCAACAATATTTGTCTGGTGTGATTACAATGTCGGTAAGTTACTTACCTACAATTTAATTTAATTTCATACCTTAACATCCAGCAATATTGGATAATTGTTTGATGCTTTTAAACCGTGCACGAGCACCCAGAACTTAAACCTTATTCCATCTTCCTCCGTTTGTGCTCCTGCCCTGTGTGTGTGTCTCTCTCTCTCTGTCTCTCTCTCTCTGTCTCTCTCTCTCTGTCTCTCTCTCTCTCTGCCTCTCTCTCTCTGTCTCTCTCTCTCTCTGTCTCTCTCTCTCTCTGTCTCTCTCTCTCTCTCTGTCTCTCTCTGGCTCTCTGGCTCTCTCTCTGGCTCTCTCTCTGGCTCTCTCTCTCTCTGGCTCTCTCTCTCTCTCTGTCTCTCTCTCTCTGTCTCTCTCTCTCTCTGTGTCTCTCTCTCTGTCTCTCTCTCTCTCTGTCTCTGTCTCTCTCTCTCTCTGTCTCTCTCTCTCTCTGGCTCTCTCTCTGGCTCTCTCTCTGGCTCTCTCTCTCTGGCTCTCTCTCTCTGGCTCTCTCTCTCTGGCTCTCTGGCTCTCTCTCTCTGGCTCTCTCTCTCTGGCTCTCTCTCTCTGGCTCTCTCTCTCTCTGGCTCTCTCGCTCTGTCTCTCGCTCTGTCTCTCGCTCTGTCTCTCGCTCTCTCCGTCACCAGCTGAGCCAGCACATGAAGCTGAAGTTACAGTTCACCGCCAGCGTAACGAACCCTCCCCCCGAGGCCAGGCCGGTTTCCCGGAAGAACAGCCCGAGCAGCCCGGCAGTCCGAGACCTCATGGAGCGTCACCAGGCCAACCTGGGCCGCTCACAGTCCTTCTCCCATCAGCAGCCCTCGCGGAACAGCCACCTGATGAGGTAAGGGCGCTGCCATGGGCAATAAACCAGGTGCAGCTGGCATCGTAGAGGAGGTCATTCGGCCCATCGTGCCTGTGCTGGCTCTTTGAACGAGCTCTCCAATTAGTCCCACTCCCCCCTGCTCTTTCCCCACAGCCCTGCAAATTTTTCTTTTTCAAGTATTTATCCGATTCCCTTTTGAAAGTTACTATTGAATCTGCTTCCACCGCCCTTTCAGGCAGCGCGTTCCAGTTCACAACAACTCGCTGCGTAAAAAATCTCCTCATCTCCCCCTCTGGTTCTTTTGGCAATGATCTTCAATCTGTGTCCTCTGGTTACCGACCCTCCTGCCAGTGAAAACAGCTTCTCCTTATCTACTCTATCAAAACCACTTATTATTTTGGACACGTGGACAACCGCATTCCATGTAAAGCTGTCAATCCATTTCAATGCCGCCTCATTGTTCTCGGAAACTGTAAGACTTAGTCATAATCATCACCTCGAATTTAAAATTCTCATCCTTGTTTTCAAATCTCTCCATGGCCTCGCCCCCTATCTCTGTAACCTCCTCCAGCCCCACAACCCCTCCGAGATCTCTGCGCTCCTCCAATTCTGGCCTTTTGCGCATCCCCGATTTTAATCGCTCCACCATTGGCGGCCGTGCCTTCAGCTGCCCAGGCCCCCAAGCTCCAGATTTCCCCATATCCCTTGATTCCCTTAGTGTCCAAGAATCTAGCGATCTCCGTCTTGAATATATTCAGCGACGGAGCATCCACAGCCCTCTGGGGTAGAGAATTCCAACGATTCACAAGTCTCCGGTGTCAGCCGTGGCTCCGCTGGTAGCACTCTTGCCTCTGAGTCAGAAGGTGGCGGGACATGCATTTAAACTAGGCGAAAAGAAGAACCAATGTTGGGCAGTTCTTCCTTTCCCAGGGAGTAGTGAGCCTCTGTTGCTGGCTGGTGCGATGGGTGCTGACTCTCTACTCCTTCAAGAGGTAGCTGGACCGGCCCCTGACTGTGGCCCTGAGATCACATCATTTTTTTTCAGTTCCATTCGCAACTCCTCAGATAATGAAGCAGTCCATGCCGGAATGCAGCAAGACCTGGACGACATTCAGACTTGAGTTGATAAGTGGCAGGTAACATTCACGTCATGCAAGTGCCGGGCAATGACTATCTCCAACAAGAGAGCGTCTAACCACCGCCCCTTGACATTCAACGGCATTACCATCGCCGAATCGCCCACCATCAACATCCTGGAGGGTCACCATTGACCAGAAACTTAACTGGACAAGCCACATAAATACTGTGGCAACAAGAGCAGGTCAGAGGCTGGGTATTCTGTGGCGAGTGTCTCACTTCCTGACTCCCCAAAGCCTTTCCACCATCTACCAGACACAAGTCAGGAGTGTGATGGAATACTCTCCACTTGCCTGGATGAGTTCAGCTCCAACAACACTCAAGAAGCTTGACACCATCCAGGACAAAGCAGCCCGCTTGATCGGCACCCCATCCACCGCCTTAAACATTCACTCCCTCCACCACCGGCGTACCGTGGCTGCAGTGTGTACCATCTACAAGATGCACTGCAGCAACTCGCCAAGGCTTCTTTGGCAGCACCTCCCAAACCCGCGACCTCTTCCACCTAGAAGGACAACCTCCCATTGCAGTCTCGATCCCGACCTCCATCCAACCTCCCATTACAGTCTCGATCCTGACCTCCGTCCAACCTCCCATTACAGTCTCGATCCCGACCTCCGTCCAACCTCCCATTACAGTCTCGATCCCGACCTCCGTCCAACCTCCCATTACAGCCTCGATCCCGACCTCCGTCCAACCTCCCATTACAGCCTCGATCCCGACCTCTGTCCAACCTCCCATTGCAGTCTCGATCCTGACCTCTGTCCAACCTCCCATTACAGTCTCGATCCCGACCTCCGTCCAACCTCCCATTACAGTCTCGATCCCGACCTCCGTCCAACCTCCCATTACAGTCTCGATCCCGACCTCCGTCCAACCTCCCATTACAGTCTCGATCCCGACCTCCGTCCAACCTCCCATTACAGTCTCGATCCCGACCTCCGTCCAACCTCCCATTACAGTCTCGATCCCGACCTCCGTCCAACCTCCCATTACAGTCTCGATCCCGACCTCCGTCCAACCTCCCATTACAGTCTCGATCCCGACCTCCGTCCAACCTCCCATTACAGCCTCGATCCCGACCTCCGTCCAACCTCCCATTACAGTCTCGATCCTGACCTCCGTCCAACCTCCCATTACAGCCTCGATCCCGACCTCCGTCCAACCTCCCATTACAGCCTCGATCCCGACTTCCGTCCAACCCCCCATTGCAGTCTCGATCCCGACCTCCGTCCAACCTCCCATTGCAGTCTCGATCCCGACCTCCGTCCAACCTCCCATTACAGTCTCGATCCCGACCTCCGTCCAACCTCCCATTACAGTCTCGATCCCGACCTCCGTCCAACCTCCCATTACAGTCTCGATCCCGACCTCCGTCCAACCTCCCATTACAGTCTCGATCCTGACCTCTCTCCAACCTCCCATTACAGTCTCGATCCCGACCTCCGTCCAACCTCCCATTACAGCCTCGATCCCGACCTCCGTCCAACCTCCCATTACAGCATCGATCCCGACCTCCGTCCAACCTCCCATTACAGTCTCGATCCCGACCTCCGTCCAACCTCCCATGACATTCTCGATCCCGACCTCCGTCCAACCTCCCATCACAGTCTCGATCCCGACCTCCGTCCAACCTCCCATTACAGTCTCGATCCCGACCTCCGTCCAACCTCCCATTACAGTCTCGATCCCGACCTCCGTCCAACCTCCCATTACAGTCTCGATCCCGACCTCCGTCCAACCTCCCATCACAGTCTCGATCCCGACCTCCGTCCAACCTCCCATCACAGTCTCGATCCCGACCTCCGTCCAACCTCCCATCACAGTCTCGATCCCGACCTCCGTCCAACCTCCCATCACAGTCTCGATCCCGACCTCCGTCCAACCTCCCATCACAGTCTCGATCCCGACCTCCGTCCAACCTCCCATCACAGTCTCGATCCCGACCTCCGTCCAACCTCCCATCACAGTCTCGATCCCGACCTCCGTCCAACCTCCCATCACAGTCTCGATCCCGACCTCCGTCCAACCTCCCATCACAGTCTCGATCCCGACCTCCGTCCAACCTCCCATTACAGTCTCGATCCCGACCTCCGTCCAACCTCCCATTACAGTCTCGATCCTGACCTCCGTCCAACCTCCCATCACAGTCTCGAATCCCGACCTCCGTCCAACCTCCCATTACAGTCTCGATCC
This sequence comes from Somniosus microcephalus, assembly GCF_052327205.1. Lineage (NCBI taxonomy): Eukaryota > Metazoa > Chordata > Chondrichthyes > Squaliformes > Somniosidae > Somniosus > Somniosus microcephalus. Next base: position 48,401,002 of record NW_028225182.1, on the reverse strand, counting down.
CGACCTCCGTCCAACCTCCCATCACAGTCTCGATCCCGACCTCCGTCCAACCTCCCATTACAGTCTCGATCCTGACCTCCGTCCAACCTCCCATTACAGTCTCGATCCCGACCTCCGTCCAACCTCCCATTATAGTCTCGACCCTGACCTCCGTCCAACCTCCCATTACAGTCTCGATCCCGACCTCCGTCCAACCTCCCATTACAGTCTCGATCCCGACCTCCGTCCAACCTCCCATTACAGTCTCGATCCTGACCTCCGTCCGACCTCCGTCCAACCTCCCATTACAGTCTCGATCCCGACCTCCGTCCAACCTCCCATTACAGTCTCGATCCCGACCTCCGTCCAACCTCCCATCACAGTCTCGATCCCGACCTCCGTCCAACCTCCCATCACAGTCTCGATCCCGACCTCCGTCCAACCTCCCATCACAGTCTCGATCCCGACCTCCGTCCAACCTCCCATCACAGTCTCGATCCCGACCCCCGTCCAACCTCCCATTACAGTCTCGATCCCGACCTCCGTCCAACCTCCCATTACAGCCTCGATCCCGACCTCCGTCCAACCTCCCATTACAGTCTCGATCCCGACCTCCGTCCAACCCCCCATTACAGTCTCGATCCCGACCTCCGTCCAACCTCCCATTACAGTCTCGATCCTGACCTCCGTCCAACCTCCCATTACAGTCTCGATCCCGACCTCCATCTCACATCTCCGCCCACTGTCGGATCTTGGGAATGTCACCCCCCAAAGACCCGCACCTCATTCCCATTGGCGGTACACGCCCACCCCCGAGCCCTTTGCTCTGCCCGGTATTGCCTCCTCCACCTTGTGACATTGTCCCTTTTTTATTTCTTCTCCCATTAGGACCGGGAGCGTGATGGAGCGGCGAGCGATCACTCCCCCCGTAGGGTCTCCGATCGGCCGGCCGCTTTACCTTCCGGCCGAGAAAACGGTGCTCTCCGTAGACAAGATCGCCAAGCGGGAGTGCAAGGTGCTGGTGGTGGAGCCCATCAAATAGGAACCAGCGGGCGAGAGGGAAATCGGAGGAGCGGGCGGGAGGGAGGGGAGAGCGGGGAAATCCCGCTCCGCCGCTGCCTCGAACAAAGCTACTCCCAAGCAACTGTGCACCACACAGGAACAGCACGAAGCCTTCGCTGCTCACTCAACCAAGGAAGGGCTTTTGTTTTTTTTTGATTGCGCTGGCTTGGAAACCCCATCGTTTCGACGCTTGGGCCTTGACGTTGTGCCGCGTTTCGTGCTCGGTGGAGGTGGTTGAAGCAGTTGGTGATTTCAAGGATGGTTTCATATCGGGCGGAGGGGGGATTCTGAATTCTTTGACCGAAGTTGTGTTTTTAATTGAGGGTTGGGGGGAAGCCACAGATATCTGAATGCAGTATTACGGGTTGACCAATATTGATTGCGATCATTGTTTGCTTTAGAGGGGAGAGGAGCCAGCCACACATTGTGTCGGCCTCGCAATTCAGAGTTGAATTATCAAACTTGCCCCACCCACACCCCAGTTTTGCTTTCCACTTATTAGGAGAGGATCTATCAAGTTATCTTCTATGTTTCTATCAGGGACAGGGTACTGAGTTTGGATGATCAGCCATGATCTCATTGAATGGCGGAGCGGGCTCGAGGGGCCGAATGGCCTACTTCTGCTCCTGTCTTTATGTTTCTACAACCCCAGCCCCCAAATATCATTGCTGCATTATGCCACTGCGAATTTCTCCCAATCTCCCACCAAGAATCTCGATGCCACTCTCAAATGTACCAGTGCAGAGTCTTGCGGTGTGGACCCGTGTCCATTCGGAGCATCGCGATTGCTAAACTCTCACTTCAGACTCTTGTGTCAGTCAGGAGAGGAAGCCCTTGGTTCCTGAGTGTGGGGCGGTTGCGAGTCCAGGTCCGACATGAAAGGACACTGTGGCCCCCCCACCGCCCCCGAGACTTGTACAGCACCCTTTAAACAGTGCTGGTGTTTAATATTTGAGCTGCGTGCATGGTGAAGAGGGTAATAGCAGGTTTCTGGTATTGTTCCCACCAACTTGCAAAAACCCTTCAACCAGGGGTGGCTGACCAGTTGGAAAGCCAGTCAAGGTTGACGTCATCGACTCTGAGAGTTGGTTTCAGTGATGTGCTAGTTATGCAAATGGCCCCGACATTCTGCTGCTGGAGTCTTGAGGCTCGGGGGGGGTATTTTAGAGGCTTTTGATTTGCGTTCTCAACCCCAATTTGTGGTGTCTTTGTCTTTGTCGCTGTCCACCTGTCCCCGGCACTCTGCCAGCGCCGTGTTATAACTGACAGCTGCGAGGTGCAGGTGGGTGGCTCGAGGTACCTTGCCAATTTTTTTTATTATCTCTTTTTTTGGCCCAGCAACCTTGGTCAGAAGCCTCCGCTGACCCATCTGAGATTGGCATCTGGCCAAAGTGTGTGTGTGTGTTGTCTCACCAACCCTCGGCTGCACTGGTCCAACTCCTTGAACCCCACACATCGGTAAAGCAACTGTACCTGAGCCTCAAGCAGCCGGAGGATTCTTGACTCCCCTCATGGCGATGTGGCACGGGCAGTGAACGTGGCCACCCAAACGTTGCCCCCAGATCCAGTTGAAACACAAGGGATGGGACCAAGACCCTAACTGGAGATGTCCCGCGCTGCTGCTGCTTGTATGTGTAATGGGGTAGCACGAGGCTTTTCACACACGTGCTGCACAGAATGTGATCTTTGAACCATTAACCAAATGCACTTTACAGATTGTTTAGCCAACTCTGCAGCTGTCACTCTTAACAACAAACGCACAAACGTCAACACTGGCCCACTTGACACTCCTGCGTGTGACTGCAGGCGCCCGGAGATCTCGGCGTTTCGGGGACTTTCAGCTCCAACAAAGGCCGCGCCGTAACTCCAGTTAACTTGTCAGTCCGCATTCGCTCCGACCCCTTTTCAATAAGAGACACGGGCTCGGTCACTGACTGGGAGATCGATGACTGAAACCTCCGCCTTCGAAAGGAAGTGATTAATTAATGATGTGTTCATTTAATAGACTTAATGTGGCACCACAAAACTTCGATAATATGACGTTTTTACTGTCTGTCTATTCCTACCGTAGCGGAATGCAAATGCTGTGAGTGCCGCCATTTAACCTGCTCAGACACTGACATTGTGGCTTGCTCATGTATCCTCTCACTTGAAGGAAACTATGAAAATGGGAAAGAGGTGGGGAATTGAGAAGGGAAATCTAACGTTTTTATTTTAAAGAAAAAAAACTAGTTCAAGACGCCCATCAGTGGGCCAAACATTTCAGAATGATGGTATTGTCCAACGGCATCTTCCAGTCAGGTGGCAGTCGCTGTCCCCTGGTGTCTGTCGGCCTCCTTGTTGCTCTGTTCCTGTGGATTGCCAAACGCTGCTCTTGACACAGGTGGGGGTGTTGAGCTGCGACTCTGCTCACAGGCTCGGGGACTGAGGTGAGATTTATTCTGTACATATCTGTCAATAGTGAAGCTGGGAACCGGTGGTTTGATGGCTGTGTTTTCGAGAGCGGTCAGGATCATCCTCCGCGCGCACACACGCACACTCTCTCCAGGTCGAGGGGAGCGTTCCGTCAGACCGCAGAAAGCAAAGGGAAAGCAGCAAAGCCGTTCCCACCACTCCGACCTTCGCACTCCGACCCCAGCGTGCGTCAATGTGCCATACCCGTTCTGCTTTTCACCAGCTGCCCAAATTTCTTTTCCCGCGTTACTTGATTTAGAACGGAAATCTTGGATCTGTTGGGAGCAGTGTTCTTGAAATTGTGTGAACTCGGGATTATTTGTTTTTTAAAAGTAGGCGCTCAAATTATGCATCTCGAGGCTGAACTGTGCAACCTGGGTGCGGCTGGCTGGCATTTCTTTCCTTGACGGGAAGTGACCGCTGACTCTATCGAGGGAGTTGACCCAGTGACGGCTGAGCTGGTGCGTTTCTGATCTCTCTCTCTCCCGCTCTCTTTTTTCCGGCAGTCCGTGCCTGTCACTTAATGCGTTGCGGCTCTCAGTCACCGGTGCTGGTTATGCCGCACTGACTGAAAGTGGCGGTGGGGCTGCTACAGTGGGCCTTTCGTCGGATCCTCATCTCCCATTGGCATGAAATTCAAAATTCCCGTCCTCCATGTACAATTCCTGCCATGGCCTCTCGCCATGGCCTCACCCCGACACCTCCAACTTTAGATCTCTGCTTCTGGTCTCTCGTGTACATCCTGCCCCACCCCCCACGACCGTCCACATGCTCCCACCTTTGAGGGCAGAGCCTTGTTTGAGAGGAAGTGTGCAATACCCTATGAGCTCCAAAGTGCGGTTAAACAATGGAATTTCTTCAGATTTGTGTCGCCCGTCAGACATCGAGGCTGTGGTCGTCAATGTTCCTTCTAAATTTTTTCTGCGCGCGGTCCCTTTAGCTGGCTGCGTGGCCCATTCAAATTTTCGCACGTATGCGGTTTCATCCATGTAAAAGCTGCCGAGCAACTTGGCGGGAACGTTGGTGGTCATTATATCTGCGATTGTCCGTCGGTGCCGCACTTTTCAGTATCGTGTCTCTCTCCCACAGTGTAGAAGCCCCGACTCCCATGGGGTCTCCTGCCCTGAAGCTCCAGCTCCGCGGGGCGGGGGGAGCTGGAATCTCCTGCCCTGAAGCTCCAGCTCCCATGGGCGGGGCGGAGGTGGAACCTCCTGGCCTGAAGCTCCAGCTCCCATGAGATGTGCCCGGGTGAGCGGTGTCTGTGCTGCCAGTGGTGTCACGTTGCCACCATGCAAGAAACTGGCAGGGTTGGCAGCTGGCGATCGCCGGATGGACCCATGCAAGGAGATGCATGGCAACCCGCCAGCTCTGCCTCCTTCCACCACGGACTTGCACCCTTCCTTGTGGGGTGGGGTGGGTTGTGTAGTGAGGTCATTTCCTCTGCCGTTGGCCCCCTTCAGTGCATCTCCAGACTGCACCACCGCTTCCCGCGGCCGTAGTATCCGGGTTTGACCCCTCGTGGCCAGTCCATCCGGGTTTGACCCCTTGCGGCCGTTGTACCCGGGTTTGACCCCTCGCGGCCGTTGTACCCGGGTTTGACCCCTCGCGGCCGTTGTACCCGGGTTTGACCCCTCGCGGCCGTTGTACCCGGGTTTGACCCCTCGCGGCCGTTGTACCCGGGTTTGACCCCTCGCGGCCGTTGTACCCGGGTTTGACCCCTCGCGGCCGTTGTACCCGGGTTTGACCCCTCGCGGCCGTTGTACCCGGGTTTGACCCCTCGCGGCCGTTGTACCCGGGTTTGACCCCTCGCGGCCGTTGTACCCGGGTTTGACCCCTCGCGGCCGTTGTACCCGGGTTTGACCCCCCTCGGCCGGCCGTTGTACCCGGGTTTGACCCCTCGCGGCCGGCCGTAGTACCCGGGTTTGACCCCTCGCGGCCGGCCGTTGTACCCGGGTTTGACCCCTCGCGGCCGGCCGTTGTGTCCGGGTTTGACCCCTCGCGGCCGGCCGTTGTGTCCAGGTTTGACCCCTCGCGGCCGGCCGTTGTACCCGGGTTTGACCCCTCGCGGCCGGCCGTTGTGTCCGGGTTTGACCCCTCGCGGCCGGCCGTTGTGTCCGGGTTTGACCCCTCGCGGCCGGCCGTTGTGTCCGGGTTTGACCCCTCGCGGCCGGCCGTTGTGTCCGGGTTTGACCCCTCGCGGCCGGCCGTTGTGTCCGGGTTTGACCCCTCGCGGCCGGCCGTTGTGTCCGGGTTTGACCCCTCGCGGCCGGCCGTTGTGTCCGGGTTTGACCCCTCGCGGCCGGCCGTTGTGTCCGGGTTTGACCCCTCGCGGCCGGGTTTGGCCCCCCCCCCCCCCCGAAGGCCTCCTTTCCGTTCTCAGCGGTGTGAATGACGTTTAAGTACACGTTGGAACAGGACAGAGATTTCAGGGGAAGAAAAATTGAAAGTGACGGGGATCCTGGGGCACAATTCACACGCACACGTCACAACAGGGAAAGGGGCCATTCATAGAAACATAGAAAAAAAATAGGAGCAGGAGTCGGCCATTCGGCCCTTCGAGCCTGCTTCGCCATTCAATATGATCATGGCTGATCCTCTATCTCAATACCATATTCCCGCTCTCTCCCCATACCCCTTGATGCCTTTTCTGTCTTGAAATCTATCTATCTCTTTCTTCAATATATTCAGTGACTGGGCCTCCACAGCCTTGTGTGGTAGAGAATTCCACAAGTTCACCACCCTCTGAGTGAAGAAATTTCTCCTCATCTCAGTCCTAAATGTCCTACCCCGTATCCTGAGACTGTGACCCCTCATTCTGGACCCCCCCCAGCCAGGGGAAACATCCTCCCTGCATCCAGTCTGTCTAGCCCTGTCAGAATTTTATACGTTTCAATGAGATCCCCTCTCATTCTTCTAAACTCCAATGAATACAGGCCGAGTCGACCCAATCTCTCCTCATAGGACAGTCCTGCCATTCGGCCCAACCAGTCCGTGTTGGTGTTTTACCAAACCGTTCTAACCGCATTTACCCGCCCTGGTCTTGTACCCGTGGCCTCTTGTTCTAGACCCCCCCCCCGACTACTGGAGACAATCTGCTTGCATCCTTTGAAATGGCCCGAGCCTCACTGCCTTTTTCGGGAGCTGAATGGAAGGGAAAGTGGTGATGCCTGACCCTCCAGTACCCCGAGCTTGTGCTGAGGGGGGAGGGGGTAGAAAGCCGCCACCTTCCACCCGGGATCTCGGGCCAGGAGAGTCGGGTCCCTGTGTGTGTGTGTGTGTGTTACTGAACGACGCGGCTGAAATAAATTAACAGATGAGAAAGCTGCTTTTCCTGCCACTGTCTGTCGGGGGTGGATTTATCTCCTTGCTTATGCTGTTTGTGAAGTGTCCACTACTTATAATTATGAATTGTAAAGGTGCTGGTCAGGGATTTTTTTGTGATACTTTGTATTAATGCATAATAATCTGGTTTGAGGTGTCTACAATGCAATGTAACTAATATCTGATGGTGACGGGTATGTTTCTCTGCCTAGCCCAGGGAGGGGGCTTATTATCCAACAGTCACACAGCACGTTACCTGAGCCATGTCCTGTTCTTTACTCCCCCTGGTCGGGTGCAGTTAGAGATTATAATGCAGCGGGGAATAGTTCAGCGGGTTTCCTGATCTGCACTGAAAATCGCTGAGAAAGCAAAAGCAATGTCCCCCTGTAATCCCAAACTCCAGTGCACAGCTGTTAAGGGAGATGGGAATGAACTGTACTTTTCAGTAAGGTTAGGAATGAAGGGAATAGAATTCTGATTAAACTACATAAATAAGAAATACTTGCACAAAGTACAACTCTTTTTTAAAAATCTCCAAAAAGCAGCAATTTTAATTTATTTTTCCATTTTAAAAAGCATATTGCAACTTGAGGCCCTCTCCTGCGCTCACTCTCCGAGGGCCGGGGACGCACTGAAGCTCGGGCTGCGGCTGGTTTGCTCCCAGGACCGCGGCCTGGTGACTTGTGCAAGAGTCTTTGAGTATGTTCAAGGTAGATAGATTTTTGGACTCTAGGGGAATCAAAGGATATGGGGATCGGGCGGGAAAGTGGAGTTGAGGTCGATGATCAGCCATGATCTTATTAGATGGCGGAGCAGGCTCGAGGGGCCGTATGACCGACTCCTGATCCTGTTTCTTATGTTCTTAGTGCGACGCGAATGTGGCTCCGTGCTGGCAAAGACATCGAGGCTTCAGCACCTGCGCAGATACAGCCAGGAGAGCGTGCTAACCTGGCAGCTCGGAAATGGATACATTATATTGCACTTGACTTTCAAAGATTTATTTTTAAGATATAATTTAAGGAACGCATGAAATGGCCCAGAAATTCGGGTCGGGGGCTTCCCACAGGTGCAAGCCCCCGACCTGCACTTACCTACCGCGCCAGCCGTTGAGCTGTGGGCCCACGTGGGATTCCGATCCTGGGCCTCCTCCAACTGCCGGCGCGCGGTGCTTGCGTATCCCAGGGGCGCAGTTAGTTCGAAGCGTCCCCTGGGATCACGTGGGCCATGGGGAGCCAATGGTAGCAGGGAATGCTTCATTCATAAGTTTGACAGGAAGAGCTGTCAAACCTATAAATACTATAAGCCCCAAAACATCACTAAATCTTCAAATAAATTGTTTTTTAAATCACATTTTTAAAATAAACTATAAATTACATGAAATAACTATTTTAAACAGTAATTAAAATTTTTGGAAAAAATAATTTTATTTTCTAACAGGGCTAAAAATAAACTTACCTTTATTTAAAGTATTTAAAAATAATAAACCTGTGGAAAAAATGTTTTAATTTTAAATAATTCACCACTTACCTTGTAAAAAGCAGGCCTTGCGACTGCTTTTTACATGTCTAACTTCTGGAGTCTTACCCTCCCGGGAAAACCTGCAAAAAAAACGTAAGTGCGATGCGCACGCGCTGCCTCTCCGGCGCACACGTTCGAACTCTGAACCTCTTTCAGGGGAACGGAAGTGCTGGTTTCCCGTGCATGCAGGAAACCGGCACTTCCATTGGGCTCACCCGTGGAGACCCAAATTTCTGGGCCATTGTATTTAATTTTTTTTGTTGTCTTTTTGCAAACTACAGATTTGTAACTGTGGGAGCTATAGGGTCAGTTAAGCTGTGACATAGGAACAGGAGGAGGCCATTCAGCCCCTCGAGCCTGTTCTGCCAGTCAATTAGATCATGGCTGATCTATCCCTTAATACCCTGGCTTAACAAAAATCTTATCAATCTCAGTTTTGAAATTGTCACTTGACCCCCAGCCTCCACAGCTTTTTGGGGGAGGGAGTTCCAGATTCCCACCACCCTTTGTGTGAAGAAGTGCTTCCTGACATCACCCCTGAACGGCCTGGCTCTAATTTTAAGGTTCTGCTCCCTTGTTCTGGACTCCCCCCACCAGAGGAAATAGTTTCTCTCTCTATCGACCCAATCAACTCCTTCAATCATCTTCAACACCTCGATTAGATCACCCCTTAATCTTCTAAACTCGAGGGAATACAAGCCCAGTCTGTGCAACCTGTCCTTGTAATTTAACCCTTTTAGCCCCCGGGTATCGTTCTGGTGAATCTGCGCTGCTCCCCCTCCAAGGCCGAGATATCCTTCCTGAGGGGCGGGGCCCAGGACTGAACCCGGTCACTCCAGGTGGGGTCTGACCGGAGTTTTATACAACTTTGTATTCCAGCCCCCGGGAGATAAAGACTAACATTCCCTTAACCGTTTCAATTTTTTTTGTGCCAGCTGTGTATTTTTTTAATAGCGCTATTTGAGGTTTGCCACGCTCACTCCTGATTCTTTATCGATTGGCACGCGAGAGGCAGAGTTCTGTCACCACGTGAGCCGTCACAGTCCCGTGTCAGAGGGGGAGGAGGGGAGGGAGAGGTGAAAAATAGGAGCAGGAGTCGGCCATTCGAGCCTGCTCCGCCATTCAGTATGATCATGGCTGATCCTCTACCTCAATACCATATTCCCACTCTCTCCCCTGAAGGAGGGGCGGGGGGAGGGGGGGGAAGGGAGAGGGGTGAGGAGAGGGTGGGAGGGATCCATTAATACAGCTGGACAGAGTGAATCCAGGCTACAACTGATTGATCTGCGAATTTCTGTGCCGTGTCACTACTGAGAGATAAGCCGCCCTCCCCGGGTTATATCATTTACTGGTGGTGCAATGCTTTGCAAACTACTGTACATTTTAGATGCCGGGTTTACCCGCCTCTTGTCTTTAGACTGTTTACTCTGCCACCCCATCGTAAAAGAGGGACCTGTGCAGCTGCCGCTCGCGTTTGGCGCTTGGACCGCTGCCGGCGAGGGGCATTACAAGCGGCGAGATCTGTGGGATTTACCCCCTCCCCGCCCACCTTGCAAACTCCGCTCCACCAGCAATATTGCAAGCGAGCTCATTGAGGCGATGATCGAGCGCTCCCCCTTTCACAATACGGGGGCGGGGGGGGGGGAAGAATGTGCCCAGGACTGGCTCCCAGTCTCGACCATAAAGCACATGGGAGTTTGCCGAGAGGCGTCTGAGGCTGCACAGACGGCTCCTCGCCGATTGGGTGGCAGTCTAGTCGATCACGGTTGCTGTTTTTGCCAATGTTTGTGTATTATTAATGCATCGTTTACATAAGTAACTGGGGGGGGAGAGGGACGCTTGTCACTTCTGGGCAATGCAATATGACGTGGAAGTGTTTTTCTTGCAATGCAAGTTCCCCATGGACCTGCGATCCCTGCACTAATGATTCCTGCCCAGGGAGATGGGCAGAGCAGTCGATTGTGGGGACGCGCCATCATTCTCACTCCAAATCGTACAAATTTATAGTGGAAAATGTGTACATTTCATCTGGAACTCTCATGGACCAGCCAAGCACCAGCCTGGGTTGGAATTGGGCTCCAATGCAAGACAAGGCTTGTGTTCTTCCCTAATACCCTGGGGCTAGATGTTTGTGACCCAGGATATTAAGTCGTGAGATGTTTTTTGTTGCTGCTGCTGCTGTTGTTGAACGTGCATCGTTTACTTGATAATCAGCTCTTTCAAGTGAATTGCACTTCCTAAAGAGTTACAAGACTGAGCCGCAATGCAATTTCTGTTCGCCAATCGGTCCGTCCAACCATTCCTGCTGCCCAGTCACCCAAGCACCGAGTGTTGTCCGACTTCAGGAGACGCATGCTATGCATTGGGATGCAAACGAGCGCTGCGTCCTCCTGCCATAAGATTGCTTCTCGTCAATCAATGTTTTTTTTGACCCTTCAGTATTTCGCGCGCTCTTTCCCCCCCCCCCCATCCCCCCCAAAAAAGAATCCTCATCCCTTGTTCGAGAACTCCCTTTTAAAAAAAAAAAAAAAAAAAAAATCTGTTCCAAAAGTCTGTCCGCTACTCTCCAATGTCTTTCCCCAAGTGTCCATCCATCCAAGTGAGAGAGAGAGAGACTTGGCAAGCTAGTTGAACATTGGTAGGGGCTGGGAGATTGCAACTGAGCCTGACCTCGCTCATCCATCCACATTTACATAGGTACGGTAGCATAGTGGTTCTGGTACTGGACTACTATTCCAGAGGTCTGACCTAATGATCTGGGGACATGAGTTCAAACCCCACCACGGCAGTTAATTAAATAAATCTGGAATAAAAAGCTAGTATTAGTAATGGTGACCATGAAACTATCGGATTGTCGTAAAAACCCATCTGATCTGGTTCACTAATGTCCTTTAGGGAAGGAAATCTGCTGCCCTCACCCGGTCTGGCCGATATGTGACTCCAGACCCACAGCAACGTGGTTGACTCTTAACTGCCCTCGGCAGGTCACTCGGTTGTATAAGGTGGCCCGCCATCACTTCGAGGGCAATTAGGGATGGGCAATAAATGCTGGCCTTGCCCACATCCCATGAATGAATAAATTTAAAACAAAACCCAGAACCCTGGCTTATCCCACCTCCACTTCCCCCAGCCCACCAACTCCGTGCAAGGGCACTGAGATCACTTGCCCTACTGCCACAAGAACATAGGAGCAGGAGTCGGCCATTCGGCCCTTCGAGCCTGCTCCGCCATTCAGTAAGATCATGGCTGATCTTCTAACCCAACTCCACTTTCCTGCACTATCCCCCTATCCCTTGATTCCCTTAGTATCCAAAAACCTATCGATCTCAGCTTTGCACATACTCAGCGACTGAGCCTCCACTGCCCTCTGGGGTAGAGAATTCCAAAGATTCACCACCCAGTGAAGAAATTTCTCATCTCAGTCCGAAATGGCCGACCCCTTATTCTGGGACTGTGACCCCTGGCTCTAGACTCTCCAGCCAGGGGGAAACAATCTCTCAGCATCTACCCTGTCAATCCCCATCAGATCCCCATCAGGATAAAAGTATACTTCAGGCAGTCTGGCTGATCCACCACACTTCACCAAGGCTAACAGTCCAAGTAAAATGTCACAAGCAATTAAAAGTTAATAAGATATTCATATTAAAGTTGTTTTAAAGAATAAAAATAAGGATTTAAATGGGGTAGAAGAGCAAAGGGATCTCGGAGTACAAATACACAAATCACTAAAAGTAGAAACACAGGTTAATAAAGCCATATAAAAAGCAAACCAAGCACTAGGGTTTATTTCTAGAGGGACAGAATTGAAAAGTAGGGAAGTTATGCTAAACCTGTATCGAACCTTGGTTAGACCACACTTGGAGCACTGCGCACAGTTCTGGTCGCCATATTATAAAAAGGATATAGAGACACTGGATACCAGAAATGCAAGGGTATACATATCAGGAAAGGATGAACAGGCTGGGTCTCTTTTGAAAAGAGAAGGCTGAGGGGTGACCTAATAGAGGTCTTTAAAATTATGAAAGGTTTTGATAAGAGTGGACACAGAATGTTTCCACTTGTGGGGAAGAGCATAACTAGAGGCCATCAATATAAGATAGTCACCAAGAAATTCAATAGGGAATTCAGGAGAAACTTCTTTACCCAGAGAGTGGTGAGAATGTGGAACTCGCTACCACAGGGAGTGGTTGAAGTGAATAGTATCGATGCTTTTAAGGAGGGCTGGACAAGCATCTGAGGAAGAAGGGAATAGAGGGTTACGCTGATAGATTTAGATGAGGAAAGACTAGAGGAGGCTCGAGTGGAGCATAAACGCCGGCATGGACTGGTTGGGCCGAATGGCCTGTTTCTGTGCCGTATGTCCTGTGTGTGAGCCTCTTGCAGGGCAAGAATGTGCCAATGTCCATTATTTAAGCTCGCACGTGAAGAACAGCCTGAGGTGGGGAGGGGGCGGGCAACAGTGTGCAGGAGGGTCACTGGTGTCTGGAAGCAGTAGGCAGCGCTTTTCAGGAGATGGGGATTGGGGATCAAACCTGACATTGTGGTGATCACTGCTGTCCTGGCACACAAGCACCTCCCTTACCTTGAATACCATGGTTACCCCCGCCATCTTTAGAGAGATGGCACACAGGTGCCCAGACTACAGAAGTGGGACGGACGGAAGGGCATTTGCTGTACAAACCCAGTCTTGGGGGTTAAACGTGAGCAAAACTAGCGCTGGGGGACCCCTTGTATGGAGCCCTGTGTTACCACGATTGGGGCTGCTGCATTCCTCGAGGAGCAAGATGGGACAATCTAATCCAGAATAAGTTCAACAATTCTGGGAGTGCACGAATTTGGAGTCTCTCCACTGCTGAGGTGCTCCAAAGTTTGGTTTTAATTCCTATTTAAGTGTTTTTAAGGGGAGAGATGGCATTGTCCTGTGCAGGACGACTGATGCAGGGACACTGTACAATAGAAAGGGCCTGACATCATGAAGCGAAAAGCATCAGAGAACAGCCTTTCCTTAGCAAAGTTCTTTTTTAATATCATCAGTTTTAACGACAGCTGACACAGAATGCACTTTATTTAAATGTAACTTATTTACTTTGTGATATTGTTTTAACAATCAGAAAACTGGAATTCTTGTGTTTTTTGTGTGTGTCTGGTGTTTTTTTTCCTCCCAAACTGGCACGTTTCATTCCTGCAGTGGAACGTCGGGGTGCTGTAGCAATCATGTCACTACTGAGAAATCTGGTCCTTCTGTGTATTAATAGGTTGATTTGAAGAGGGCGGTCGCAGGCTTGACGACTCTGTCCAGGTTACTTGTATATTATGGTTGTGGTACATCGCGCTGTTGTAAATAAACGCCCATTCGTCACAATGTGGTTTAACCGACTATTAATTACACGTTTCCTAACACGTCCTATTAAAGCTGTTTCACAAGACGGAGATCTCACTCTGGCTGAGCATGGCTACGTTCTGCCTCCAGCACAATACTTTCACCAAAAACGTTCTCTGAAGCAGTGATTGTCGAGCTTTTCACTTTGTACATTCTTTGCGAGAAGGTCGCACCCTCCCTCACTATTGCCCCTCCCACGGTGTAGCGCTCCCTCTGTACTGCCCCTCCGACAGTGCGGCGCTCCCTCCGTACTGCCCCTCCGACAGTGCGGCGCTCCCTCTGTACTGCCCCTCTGACAGTGCGGCGCTCCCTCCGTACTGCCCCTCCGACAGTGCGGCACTCCCTCCGTACTGCCCCTCCAACAGTGCGGCGCTCCCTCAGTACTGCCCCTCCGACAGTACAGCTTTCCCTCAGTACTGCCCCTCCGCCAGTGCGGCGCTCCCTCAGTACTGCCCCTCCGACAGTGCGGCGCTCCCTCAGTACTGCCCCTCCGACAGTGCGGCACTCCCTCAGTACTGCCCCTCCGCCAGTGCGGCGCTCCCTCAGTACTGCCCCTCCGCCAGTGCGGCGCTCCCTCAGTACTGCCCCTCCGACAGTGCGGCGCTCCCTCAGTACTGCTCTGGGACACCGTCTGCAAGTATAACCGTGCACCCGGGCTAGCCCGTGTCCTGACGTCTGAAAAACTGACCACTTCAAAAGTAATTAATCAGCTGTGAAGAAATTTGGGATGTCCCGAAGACAACAGCTTGCATTTATATAGCGCCTTTAATGTAGTAAAACGTCCCAAGGCGCTTCACAGGAGCGATTATCAAACAAAATTTGACACCGAGCCACATGAGATATTAGGACAGGTGACCAAAAGCTTGGTCAAAGAGATAGAATTTAAGGAGCATCTTAAAGGAGAAGAGGGAGGCAGAGAGAATTAGGGAGGGAATTCCAGAGCTTCGGGCCTTTGCAGCTTAAGGCACAGCCACCCATGGTGGAGCACTGAAAATCGTGGATGCACAATAGGCCAGAATTGGAGGAGCACGGAGATCGCTGAGGGTTGTAAGGCTGAAGGAGGCAAAGCCATGGAGGGATTTGAAAACAAGGATGAGAATTTTAAAATGTAGGTATTGTCGGACAGGCAGCTAATGTAGGTCAGCGAGCACGGGTGATGGGTGAACGGGACTTGGTGCAAGTTGGGACACAGGCAGCAGAGTTTTGGATGAGCTCAAGTTTGTGTGTGCAATGTGGGAGGCCGGGCAACAGAGCATTGGAATTGAAGGACATGACAAAGCAATAAGTTGTTTCCTTCCAGGTCCAGGTCTGCATCCTTTGTGACTGATTTAATCACAGAGACTGGTTAAGTGGTAGCCTGAACTTTTTGCAGCCTTGAAGATGATTATATCTTATTCTGCAGAGCAGTCATAGAACCATAGAATGGTTACAGCACAGAAGGAGGCCATTTGGCCCGGCGAGACCGTGCCGGCTCTCTACAAGAGCACTTCAGCGAGTCCCACTCTGCCGCCCTTTTCCCGTAGGCCTGCAAATTTTTTTCCTTCAGGTCCTTATCCAACTCCCTTTTGAAAGCTGCGATTGAATCTGCCTCCACCACCCCTTCAGGCAGTGCATTGCAGATCCTAACCACTCGCTGCATAAAAAAGTTTTTCTCTCGTCGCCTGTGGTTCTTTTGCCAATCACCTTGAATCTGTGACCTCTGGTTCTCGACCCTTCCGCCAATGGGAACAGTCAATGTTGCTAGCACTCGGAATACAAACTGGGTTGTAAGTCACCCTTTCACCATGGGCACTTTCTCAGACCTGCTGTTCCATAGTCTGCTGCGATGTTGATTGAGCTGGAAGCTAGTGCTTGCTGGCAAAAACTGCAAAAATCTGTTGGGAGAAAGTCACCCCAGCTTCCACACAGCAAGTGAAATGCCCTAGTGAAATAGTACGACTGGTCATAGTGCTTCCCTCTTCCCCCCACTTAGTAACCACCCACAATACTCGAAATATTTTGTGGCTCGGGATCAAATTTTGTCTGATAATGCTCTTGTGAAGTGCCTTGGGCTGTTGTACAACATTAAAGGCGCTATATAAAATGCAAGATGCACTGCAGCAACTCGCCATGGCTTCTTCGACAGCATCTTCCCCAACCCGCGACCCCTGCCACCTAGAAGGACAAGGGCAGCAGGCACATGGGAACCCCACCCCCTCCAAGTCACCCACCCCCCCAAGTCACACACCATCCTGACTTGGAAATATATCGGCCGATCCTTCATCGACGTTGGGTCAAAATCCTGGAACTCCCTCCCTAACAGCACTGTGGGAGCACCTTCACCACACGGACTGCAGCTGTTCAAGAAGGTGGCTCACCACCACCTTCTCAAGGGCAACTAGGGATGGGCAATAAATGCTGGCAAATACCCAAATCACAAAGTAGTGATACAGGTTAATAAGGCCATTTAAGAAAAGCAAACCAAGCACTAGGGTTTATTTCTAGAGGAATAGAATTGAAAAGTAGAGTAGTTATGTTACACTTGTATCGAACCTTGGTTAGCTCACACTTGGAGTACTGCATACAGTTCTGGTCTCCATATTATAACGAGATATCGAGGCACTGGAGAGGGCGGAGATTTACAAGGATGATGCCAAAATGTTCGTATCCCGTGAACAAAAAAAAATGTTCTGAAACCAGGAACTCACCGTGCAGTCACAAACCTGCATCTTTTCACTCTGAGCTACAGTGTTTTGGAGATACGCCCTGGAGCAAGACATTGGTTTGGGTTCATGGTCCTTGACCATAGGTCAGTACAAGCTGAGCAATCACCTCGTATAATGCACCAGCTTTGTTTGAAGTGCTATTTGCTACTAGCTGTTGGAAGGGCCATTTGGAGCCAGCAACAGTTGCTTGCTCATTAGGTGATAGGAAGCTTTACATAAGAATTAGCAGGAGTCGGCCATACGGCCCCTCGAGCCTGCTCCGCCATTCAATAAGATCATGGCTGATCATCGACCTCATCTCCATATCCCTTGATTCCCCGAGTCCAAAAATCAATCGATCTCAGTCTTGAATATACTCAATGACTGAGCCTCCACAGCCCTCTGGGGTAGAGAATTCCAAAGATTCACCACCCTCTGAGTGAAGACATTCCTCCTCATCTCAGTCTTAAATGGCCGACCCCTTATTCTGAGACTGTGATCCCTGGTTCTGGACACTCCAGCCAGGGGAAACAACCTCTCAGCATCTACCCTGTCAATCCCTCTCAGAATCTTGTATGTTTCAATGAGATCACCCCTCATCTTTCTAAACTCCAGAGAGTATCGGCCCATTCTACACAAACTCTCATCATAGGACAGCCCTTTCATCCCAGGAATCAATCTAGTGAACCTTTGTTGCACCGCCTCCAAGGCAAGTATATCCTTCCTTAGATGAGGAGACCAGAACTGTGCCCAGTACTCCAGGTGTGGTCTCACCAAGGCCCTGTACAATTGGAGCAAGACTTCCTTACTCTTGCACTCCAACCCCCTTGCAAAATAAAGTGAATAACCTCACATATCCCTACATTATACTCCACCTGCCACCTTACTGCCCACTCAGTCTATCTATATCCCTTTGCAGACTGTTCTCCTCACAGCTTACTGTCCCACCTAGCTTTGTATCGTCAGCAAACTTGGATACATTACACTCAGTCATCTAGGTCATTAATATAGATTGTAAATAGCCGAGGCCCCAACACTGATCCTTGTGGCACCCCACTAGTTACAGCCTGCCAGCCTGAAAATGACCCATTTATCCCTACTCTCTGTTTCTGTCTGTTAACCAATCCTCCAGCTATGCTACTATATTACCCCCAACCCCATGAGCCCTAATCTTGTGTAATAACCTTTTATGTGGCACCTTATTGAATGCCTTTTGGAAATCCAAATACATCCACTTTATCTACCCTGCTAGTTAACTCAAAAAACTCTAGGATGTAGGCCATCAGGCAGGGAAAGGGGGCGGGGCGGGAGGAAGGAACATTCTGTGCCAGGGTAGGGGACAGGAGAGATACCTGATCAAACACGAGAAGGGAAACTGAAAGCAATGAAGATGAACAAGGTTGAAGAGACAAACGGAAATCCCGTCGGAGAGAAGAGCAGAACTTCTTCAAGGTTGGGCATTCCTGGAAGAGAGGTGGCAGTGAACCAAACACTAATACAATAGCAAAATACTGCGGATGCTGGAAATCTGAAATAACAGAAAATGCTGGAAAAACTCAGGCGAGGCAGCATCCGTGGAGAGAAACTGAGGTAACATCCTGCCTCTGCATCTGCTTAAAATCTGTTATATCTCTAGCCTTTTCCAGTTCTGATGGTCGCAGACCTGAAACGTTAACTCTTTATCTATGGGATGTGGGCGTCGCTGGCAAGGCTGGCATTTATTGCCCAGCCCTAGTTGCCCTCGAGAAGGTGGCGCTGAGCCGCCTTCTTGAACCGCTGCAGTCCGTGTGGTGAAGGTACTCCCACAGCGCTTAGGGAGTTCCAGGATTTTGACCCAGTGACGATGAAGGAACGGCCGATATACTTCCAAGTCAGGATGGTGTGTGACTTGGAGGTGGTGGTGTTCCCATGCGCCTGCTGCCCTCGTCCTTCTAGGTGGAAGAGGTCGCGAGTTTGGGAGATGCTTTCCAAATCTGCAGCCTCGTCAGGTAAGGCCGTTGAACTATTTGGTCCCCCTTAACCACGTCATCACAGACGGGAACAAGAGAAGACAATGGAATCGAGAGCATACAAAAGCTTTATTGTGACTCTACAGTTATCTTAAGCAGACAGTGTGAGTTACAGCAGAGAGGAACAAAAATGGGTCCTGCACTCCCAACAGCATGTTCTAAACCATTTACCAGTCTCTCTCCTCCCCCTCCATTCCATCAGTGTGCATAGTATCAGCAGACATCTAGACCAATGCAGGTTGAAACTATTTTTCTACTGGTAACTGTGACTCAAGAGGACAATAAATCGATCTAGTAGCTTCGTCGTCCAAGCATTTTTGTGTGTGGGTGGATGGGATGAAAGGCGGTTGCTGAACAATGCAGAGGAGCTACAGTCATTGAGAAGAAGCCAGATGTTACTGTTAATTACCCGATACATAATTCTGTTAAAGAACAAGTGAGGGGAAAGCTAAACCAAACTGGGAAAAAAAACAGTAAACAGGAGATTCGGGTGTTAACTGCTAGGAAGTGGTTCACGTTCAAAGTCTCTGATGATGTGATCCAGTGACCATCAGGATTCAAGGCTCCATCTCTCCGGTACCGGGTTAAACTTCGATTGCCTCGTGAGGGTTATTGTGTCTTTTTACTACAAACACTTTCTGTCCAGAGATCGTTGCCATGTACGTGTGCTCTCCAAATACCACTGAAAGAGAAGACATCCTGTTAGTCTTCAGCCTTCTATTGACCCGACTCTCAGACCCACTCACCCTCCCAGCCAACCCACCCTACTCACACACCCACTCACCCACCCACCCTACTCACACCCACTCACCCACCCTCCCAACCCACCCTACTCACAGACCCACCCTACTCACACCCACTCACCCACCCTCCCAACCCACCTCACAGACCCACCCTACTCACACCCACCCACCCTACTCACAGACCCACCCTACTCACACCCACTCACCCACCCTTCCAACCCACCCTACTCACAGACCCACCCTACTCACACCCACTCACCCACCCACCCTACTCACAGACCCACCCTACTCACACCCACTCACCCACCCTCCCAACCCACCCACCCTACTCACAGACCCACCCTACTCACACCCACTCACCCACCCTCCCAACCCACCTCACAGACCCACCCTACTCACACCCACTCACCCACCCTCCCAACCCACCCACCCTACTCACACCCACTCACCCACCCTCCCAACCCACCCACCTCACACCCACCCTACTCACCCTCCCAACCAACCCTACTCACGTACCCACCCACCCAACTACCCACCCCACTCACACACCCACCCCACCCACTCAACCCACATCCCACCCACCCCAACTCACCCACCCTACTTACTGCAGTTAGTGACACTACCAGGTGCATATTTCTGCAAATTTGATAATTAAGAGGTTGCTCACATTTAAAAAAAAATAAAAACTATTCCCCAAAATCCAGCCCTAAAACCCAAGGTCAACGACGACACTGTAGAGACCAAGGTCAATACAGGTGAGGGAGTTCATTCTCACCCCAGCCCATCCAGCAAGAACTACCAGCTCCTCCCCATCACAGCAACGATTGCCAGATGTCTCCCTCCACGACCTACCCTGGTCGAAATCCATTCCACGCTAATCGCGGTGTGTGATGGACCTCCAGTTGCAAGATAGAAGTGCTAAACTACCCTTTAACGAGCTGAATCCCCTCTGTCTTATGGTACCATTTAACATCTTGTACGCCTCTTTTCAAGGCCCAACTCTCTCTCGTACCTCAGTCCTCTGATCGAAGACGAGGCATCGCCGGTTGCCGCCCGCCAAACCATTTAACCGCTGGTGTTGTTTCTCTTTTGTTACTCAATGCAGATTTGCTCTTTTTAACCTCTCTCGTGTCTATACCCAATAGCAAAAAAAGTGATCACCCAAATCGGGTCACTGCTTTGTTTTTTTTATTATTTATTCCTGGGACGCTAGAGTCACAGGCAAGGCGGAGATTTACTGCCCCACGGCGGTGGTGGTGAGCGTCCGCCAACTTTCAGCAATCTCATATGACCGAGTGGCTTGCGAGGCCACTCCAGGGCAGTGGTTCTCTAACTATTTTGGTTGGAAGACCCCTTTTCAACTGGATTAGTAATCACATCAGTCGACCCCCCACCCCCAATCTAAATTATAATATCCATAATATGAAAGTGCTACATGTAAAGACAGTGTCTTAAATAATGCTTTTCAATAAAACGGGTATTTACTTGCAGATATCAGTGAGATGGGTGTGCCCGCTTCTCACACCAATCCTGGGCACTCCGCAGCAACAGACGGCCACTGTTAGCCACTTAGTGCTGGACAGTGCTTAAAGCCGTCAGCAGGCTGGCCGAGGCGAGTGAGGGCACGAGCACGACTCATCGCCACACCGTCCCGCCCGGCACGCTCTGTAACAGCCACACCGTGGGATCGTGCGTTTGCGTTCAGGCGCGTGCTTGAAGGTTCCCCCCCCCCCCCGCGGGCGTTCTGATCGCGGGTCGGGAGGACGGCCCAGGGTCGCGCGGGCGGGGAGAGGGATCGCTCGACCAGCAGGGAGCGCTCGTTGCAAATTGAGTGGGAGCTGTGGGCCTCTGTGAGGAGGCCGTTGAGAATAATGCGCAAGAACTGAATCAGTGTCGGTTTTATAAAGGGGAGCAGGCTTGAAGTTACCCCCAGGTCGCAGAGTCCGTGGAAAGTCTCCACAGTCCCACCAAGAGTCCGTGAACTCCAGTTTGAGAAACACTGCTCTAGAGGACGGTTTTAAGAGTCAACCATGATGGGGTGGGACTGGAGTCACATACAGACCAGACCGGGTAAGGATGGCAGCTTTCCTCCCCAATAGAGGACATTAGTGAACCAGTTGCCTTGGTCAAAGCTGCCAGATGTCAGCTGTGGCTGAGTGGTAGCACATTCGCCTGAGTCCAAGAACATGGGGTTCAAGTCCGACTCCGGAGACTTGAACACAATCTAGGCTGACACTCCAGTGCAGTGCTGAAGGAGCGCCGCACTGTGGGAGCGCCGCGCTGTCGGAGGGGCGGTTCTGAGGGAGCGCCGCGCTGTCGGAGGGGCAGTACTGAGGGAGAGCCGCGCTGTCGGAGGGGCGGTACTGAGGGAGCGCCGCGCTGTCGGAGGGGCGGTACTGAGGGAGCGCCGCGCTGTCGGAGGGGCGGTACTGAGGGAGCGCCGCGCTGTCGGAGGGGCGGTACTGAGGGAGCGCCGCGCTGTCGGAGGGGCGGTACTGAGGGAGCGCCGCGCTGTCGGAGGGGCGGTACTGAGGGAGCGCCGCGCTGTCGGAGGGGCGGTACTGAGGGAGCGCCACGCTGTCGGTACTGAGGGAGCGCCGCTGAGATGAACAGATTTTTGTTAGGCTAGGGTATTAAGGGTTACGGAAACAAGGCGGTTAGATTGAGTTAAGATACAAATCAACCATAATCCAACTGAATGGCAGAACAGGCTCGAGGGGCTGAGTGGCCTCCTGCTCTCGCTATAAATCACTAAAGGATACAGTTTGGGAATGGTGGCTGCTGCTAAGATTGATGCTACCCTGCCGTCTAGGTTTTGTATTGAGCTGCTGCTCTAGTGCTCTGTCCTTCCCCTCCACACACAGACACTACATAGCAATTCACAGCACAGAAACAGGCCACTCGGCTACAGGTCTACGCTCCGCCCGCCCTACCACATCTCACCCCATCAGCACCTCCTTCTATTCCCTTCTCCCTCGTGTGTTTATCCAGCTTCCCCTCAACTGCAGCTGTGCTATTCGCCTCAGCCAGTCCACATGCACACGCAACTCTCTCCGACAGATGGTCACATCCAATGGACACATCTGGTCAGTGGGGGTGAAGGACGCCCGTTAACGTACCAGACATTCTCTTGAAGAAGGGCTCGGTGCTGCCATTCATGCAGAGTTTGACCGCGGTCTGCATCATGCGCATGATCACTCCAGCGGTGTGTTCATCGTTCTCCAGCTCACCTGCTGACTAGATCATCAAAAGGACCAAGGTTACACGACGACAGGGATAAGCAAGCGAGGAGCAGTCAGCAGACCCGCTGCCTCAGCACTCAAGCTAGGATGGTCATCGGCACTGCGGACCCAGCCAGCTGTGGCTCAGTGGGCGGCACTCTCTCGCCTCAGAGTCAGAAGGTCGTGAGTTCAAAGTCACATAATCCAGGCTAACACTCCGCACTGTCGGAGGGGCAGTACTAAGGGAGCGCCGCACTGTCGGAGGGGCAGCACTGAGGGAGCGCCGCACTGTCGGAGGGGCAGCACTGAGGGAGCGCCGCACTGTCGGAGGGGCAGTACTGAGGGAACGCCGCACTGTCGGAGGGGCAGCACTGAGGGAGCGCCGCACTGTTGGAGGGGGAGTACTGAGGGAGCGCCGCACTGTCGGAGGGGCGGAGCTGAGGGAGCGCCACACTGTCGGAGGGGCAGTACTGAGGGAGCTCCTCCGCTGCACTGTCAGAGGGGCAGTAGTGCGGCACTCCCGCAGTGTCAGAGGGGCAGTACTGAGGGAGCGCTGCACTGTCGGAGCGGCAGTACTGAGAGAGCGCCGCACTGTCGGAGGGGCAGTACCGAGGGAGCGCCGCACTGTCGGAGGGGCAGTACTGAGGGAGCGCCGCACTGTCGGAGGGGCGGTACTGAGGGAGCTCCTCCGCTGCACTGTCAGAGGGGCAGTACTGCGGGAGTGCCGCACTGTCAGAGGGGCAGTACTGAGGGAGCGCTGCACTGTCGGAGCGGCAGTACTGAGGGAGCGCCGCACTGTCGGAGGGGCAGTACCGAGGGAGCGCCGCACTGTCGGAGGGGCGGTACTGAGGGAGCGCCGCACTGTCGGAGGGGCAGTACTGAGGGAGCGCCGCACTGTCGGAGGGGCAGTACTGAGGGAGCGCCGCACTGTCGGAGGGGCGGTACTGAGGGAGCGCCGCACTGCCGGAGGGGCAGTACTGAGGGAGCTCCTCCGCTGCACTGTCGGAGGTGCCATCTTTCGGATGAGATGATAAACCGAGGTCGCGGTCTGTGACCATGTTATCTAATGGCTGCCTTCACTTCCCTTGCAGCCAGATAACCAGGGGAGAGAGATTTAACATAATTGGCAAGGGAGGAGAATTTTGTTTACGCAGCGTGTTATGATGATCCGGAATGCGTTGCCTGAAAGGGCGGTGGAAGCAGATTCAATAGTAACTTTCAAAAGGGGAATTGGATAAATACTTGAAAAGGAAAAACTTACAGGGCGCTCGGACAAAGGGTGGGGGTAGAGTGGGACTAATTGGAGGGCTCTTCCTTAAGAACCAGCACAGGCACGATGGGCCAAATGGCCGCCTCCTGTGCTCCACGATTCTATGAGAGCCGGGGAAGGTTCGTACAGCACGGAGACCGTAAGGACAGCACCGGTGAGCTGCTCAGCGACCAGGTAGCCGGACTGACAGTCACCTCCGGCGGGGAGATCCTTTGTGTTGACGTCGCCTCTGCGACCGGCTGTTTTTGGTCACGCCCGTGACCTCTGAACTGTGCTGCCTCATGTACTCGGCCCTTCCTGGTCGACAGGGAGAAGTGCAGCAAAAACACCTCAGCCTCTCTTGGATATTCAGGGTTCTCCAAACGTCTCCGCCCGAGCTCCAGCACTTGAACGACCTGGGATTTGGCAAGCCTCAGCTCACGTCAGCTGTTATACTTACAGACAGTACTCCATCTTCACTGATGACCAGGTAGCCCAGCTGGTCGGGGATTCTCTCCAGCCCTTGAGTCAAAGCAGAAGCCTAGTTTACAACAAAAAAAGACAAAAAGGAACTAAAAAAAGGAAATAACCACAGAAAACGCTGGAAAAGCTCAGCAGGCCAGGCAACATCCATGGAGAGAGAAACAGAGTTAACGTTTCAGGTCGAAACCCTTCGTCAGAACTGAGAAAAAAGCAGGAAATGAAACAGATTAAAAAGGCCAGTTTGGGGGCTGGGAAATGGGGGAGGGGATGAAAGAACAAAAGGGAAGGTCTGTGAGAGGTGAAGAGACATTAAGAGATATTCAAGGCGAGAGGAGATGGTAATAGGACAGGTAAAGAGACAAAGGATGGCTCTAGATGAAGTGTGAAATGCGCTGGCGGAGTGAGAGACAGCTGCCATGTGGGAGAGAGAGGAAAAAAAAGGAAAAGGCACAAACCAAAAGTGTGGATAAAAAAATATATAAAAATATGACAGGGGCAGAGGTTATGATCGGTACTAAAAAAAACGGTTGGGTTACAAGCCGCCAAACACCAATCTGAACACTGGGCGTTGAAAAGCACCAGGAACACCCAGGCCCTGGGAGGGAACGCAAAGGAAAACCATGAGTTTGATCCTGGTGTTAGAGGATCAAGCAATAAAAAAACAGGACTTACATAGAATCTACAGCACAGAAACAGGCCATTCGGCCCAACTGCTCCGTGCTGGTGTTTAGAAACATAGAAGATAGGAGCAGGAGTAGGCCATTCAGCCCCTCGAGCCTGCTCTGCCATTCAATGAGATCATGGCTGATCATCCAAACTCAGTACCCTGTCCCTGCCTTCTCCCCATATCCCTTGATCCCTTTAGCCTTAAGAAATATATCTAACTCCTTCTTGAATATATTTAATGAATTGGCCTCCACTGCCTTCTGTGGTAGAGAATTCCACAGGTTCACTACTCTCTGGGTGAAGAAATTCCTCCTTATCTCTGTCCTAAATGGCTTACCCCTTATCCTTAGACTGTGACCCCTGGTTCTGGGCTCCCCCACCATCGGGAACATCCTTCCTGCATCTAGTCTGTCCAGTCCTGTCAGAATTTTATAAGTTTCAATGAGATCCCCTCTCATTCTTCTAAATTCCAGTGAGTATAAGCCCAATCGACCCAATCTCTCCTCATACGTCATTCCTGCCATCCCAGGTATCAGCCTGGTGAATCTTCGCTGCACTCCCTCCATGGCAAGAACATCCTTCCTCAGAGAAGGCGACCAAAACTGCACACAATACTCAAGGTGTGGTCTCACCACATGAGCCTCCTCCCACCCCATCAACATATCCTTCTATTCCTTTCTCTCTCGTGTTTATCTAGCCTCCCCTTAAATGTATCTGTAATATTCGCCTCAACCACTCCCTGTGGTAGCGAGTTCCACATTCTCACCACTCTCTGGGTAAAGCGGTTTCTCCTGAATTCCCCATTGGATTTATTAGTGACTGTCTTATATTGATGGCCCCGAGTTCTGGTCTCCCCCACAAGTGGAAACATTTTCTCTACGTTTACCCTATCGAACCCTTTCATAATTTTAAAGACCTCTATCAGGTCGTCCCCTCAGCCTTCTCTTTTCTAGAGAAAAGAGCCCCGGCCTGTTCAGTCTTTCCTGATAAATATATCCTCAGTGTTCTGGTATCATCCTGGAGCATCATTTTTGAACTTGCATTTCTCCAGCGCCTTTCACCACCTCAGGACGTCCCAAAGCGCTTTACAGCCAATGAAGTACTTTTTGAAGTGTAGTCACTGTTGTAATGTGGGAAACACGGCAGCCAATTTGCACACAGCAAGCGCCCACAAACAGCAATGTAATACTGACGGGATCATGTTTTCGTGATACTGGGTTGAGGTGTAAATATTATCCAGGACACCGGTGAGAACACCCACTGCTCTTCAGCGATATAGTGCCCGTGGAAACACTTGCGTCCACCGGAGAGAGCAGACGGGCGCCTCGGTTTATCGTCTCACCCGAAATGCGGCACCTCCGACGGTGCGGCGCTCCCTCAGCACCGCACTGGGAGTGTCAGCCCAGATTTTAGTGCTCAAGTCTCCGGAGTGGGACTCCAACCCACAGCCTATGTCTCTGAGGTGAGAGAGGGTGACACCCACAGCAGACAGCAAACCTTTATCTATCATGCACTTTTCAAAATGAACTGCCTGCTTTTTACATGATAAAACCATCGCAAACAGCAATACTGGGAGGCCACAGCACAACAGGAGGGAAGGTATAATCCTCACACAGCAGGAGGGCGGACACTGTCACAGGAGGGAAGGTATAATCCTCACACAGCAGGAGGACGGACACTGTCACAGGAGGGAAGGTGTAATCCTCACACAGCAGGAGGGCGGACACTGCCACAAGAGGGAAGGTGTAATCCTCACACAGCAGGAGGGTGGACACTGTCACAGGAGGGAAGGTGTAATCCTCACACAGCAGGAGGGCGGACACTGTCACAGGAGGGAAGGTGCAATCCTCACACAGCAGGAGGACGGACACTGTCACAGGAGGGAAGGTGTAATCCTCACACAGCAGGAGGACGGACACTGTCACAGGAGGGAAGGTGCAATCCTCACACAGCAGGAGGACGGACACTGTCACAGGAGGGAAGGTGCAATCCTCACACAGCAGGAGGGTGGACACTGTCACAGGAGGGAAGGTGTAATCCTCACACAGCAGGAGGGCGGACACTGTCACAGGAGGGAAGGTGTAATCCTCACACAGCAGGAGGGCGGACACTGCAGGAGGGAAGGTGTAATCCTCACACAGCAGGAGGACGGACAGTGTCACAGGAGGGAAGGTGTAATCCTCACACAGCAGGAGGACGGACACTGTCACAGGAGGGAAGGTGTAATCCTCACACAGCAGGAGGGCGGACACTGTCACAAGAGGGAAGGTGCAATCCTCACACAGCAGGAGGGCGGACACTGTCACAGGAGGGAAGGTGTAATCCTCACACAGCAGGAGGGCGGACACTGTCACAGGAGGGAAGGTGCAATCCTCACACAGCAGGAGGGCGGACACTGTCACAGGAGGGAAGGTGCAATCCTCACACAGCAGGAGGGCGGACACTGTCACAGGAGGGAAGGTGTAATCCTCACACAGCAGGAGGGCGGACACTGTCACAGGAGGGAAGGTGTAATCCTCACACAGCAGGAGGGCGGACACTGTCACAGAAGGGAAGGTGCAATCCTCACACAGCAGGAGGGCGGACACTGCCACAGGAGGGAAGGTGCAATCCTCACACAGCAGGAGGGCGGACACTGTCACAAGGGGGAAGGTGCAATCCTCACACAGCAGGAGGGCGGACACTGCCACAAGAGGGAAGGTGCAATCCTCACACAGCAGGAGGGCGGACACTGTCACAAGAGGGAAGGTGCAATCCTCACACAGCAGGAGGGCGGACACTGCAGGAGGGAAGGTGTAATCCTCACACAGCAGGAGGACGGACACTGTCACAGGAGGGAAGGTGCAATCCTCACACAGCAGGAGGGCGGACACTGTCACAGGAGGGAAGGTGCAATCCTCACACAGCAGGAGGGCGGACACTGTCACAGAAGGGAAGGTGCAATCCTCACACAGCAGGAGGACGGACACTATCACAGGAGGGAAGGTGCAATCCTCACACAGCAGGAGGGCGGACACTGTCACAGGAGGGAAGGTGCAATCCTCACACAGCAGGAGGGCGGACACTGTCACAAGAGGGAAGGTGTAATCCTCACACAGCAGGAGGGCGGACACTGTCACAGGAGGGAAGGTGCAATCCTCACACAGCAGGAGGGCGGACACTGTCACAGGAGGGAAGGTGTAATCCTCACACAGCAGGAGGGCGGACACTGTCACAGGAGGGAAGGTGCAATCCTCACACAGCAGGAGGGCGGACACTGTCACAGGAGGGAAGGTGTAATCCTCACACAGCAGGAGGACGGACACTGTCACAGGAGGGAAGGTGCAATCCTCACACAGCAGGAGGACGGACACTGTCACAGGAGGGAAGGTGTAATCCTCACACAGCAGGAGGGCGGACACTGTCACAGGAGGGAAGGTGCAATCCTCACACAGCAGGAGGGCGGACACTGTCACAGGAGGGAAGGTGTAATCCTCACACAGCAGGAGGGCGGACACTGTCACAGAAGGGAAGGTGCAATCCTCACACAGCAGGAGGACGGACACTATCACAGGAGGGAAGGTGCAATCCTCACACAGCAGGAGGGCGGACACTGTCACAGGAGGGAAGGTGCAATCCTCACACAGCAGGAGGGCGGACACTGTCACAAGAGGGAAGGTGTAATCCTCACACAGCAGGAGGGCGGACACTGTCACAGGAGGGAAGGTGCAATCCTCACACAGCAGGAGGGCGGACACTGTCACAGGAGGGAAGGTGTAATCCTCACACAGCAGGAGGGCGGACACTGTCACAGGAGGGAAGGTGCAATCCTCACACAGCAGGAGGGCGGACACTGTCACAGGAGGGAAGGTGTAATCCTCACACAGCAGGAGGACGGACACTGTCACAGGAGGGAAGGTGCAATCCTCACACAGCAGGAGGACGGACACTGTCACAGGAGGGAAGGTGTAATCCTCACACAGCAGGAGGACTGACACTGTCACAGGAGGGAAGGTGTAATCCTCACACAGCAGGAGGGCGGACACTGTCACAGGAGGGAAGGTGCAATCCTCACACAGCAGGAGGGCGGACACTGTCACAGGAGGGAAGGTGCAATCCTCACACAGCAGGAGGGCGGACACTGTCACAGGAGGGAAGGTGCAATCCTCACACAGCAGGAGGGCGGACACTGTCACAGGAGGGAAGGTGTAATCCTCACACAGCAGGAGGGCGGACACTGTCACAGGAGGGAAGGTGCAATCCTCACACAGCAGGAGGGCGGACACTGTCACAGGAGGGAAGGTATAATCCTCACACAGCAGGAGGACGGACACTATCACAGGAGGGAAGGTGCAATCCTCACACAGCAGGAGGGCGGACACTGTCACAAGAGGGAAGGTGCAATCCTCACACAGCAGGAGGGCGGACACTGTCACAGGAGGGAAGGTGCAATCCTCACACAGCAGGAGGGCGGACACTGTCACAGGAGGGAAGGTGTAATCCTCACACAGCAGGAGGGCGGACACTGTCACAGGAGGGAAGGTGCAATCCTCACACAGCAGGAGGGCGGACACTGTCACAGGAGGGAAGGTATAATCCTCACACAGCAGGAGGACGGACACTATCACAGGAGGGAAGGTGCAATCCTCACACAGCAGGAGGGCGGACACTGTCACAAGAGGGAAGGTGCAATCCTCACACAGCAGGAGGGCGGACACTGTCACAGGAGGGAAGGTGCAATCCTCACACAGCAGGAGGGCGGACACTGTCACAGGAGGGAAGGTGCAATCCTCACACAGCAGGAGGACGGACACTGTCACAGGAGGGAAGGTGTAATCCTCACACAGCAGGAGGACGGACACTATCACAGGAGGGAAGGTGCAATCCTCACACAGCAGGAGGGCGGACACTGTCACAGGAGGGAAGGTGTAATCCTCACACAGCAGGAGGACGGACACTATCACAGGAGGGAAGGTGCAATCCTCACACAGCAGGAGGGCGGACACTGTCACAAGAGGGAAGGTGCAATCCTCACACAGCAGGAGGGCGGACACTGTCACAGGAGGGAAGGTGCAATCCTCACACAGCAGGAGGGCGGACACTGTCACAGGAGGGAAGGTGTAATCCTCACACAGCAGGAGGGCGGACACTGTCACAGGAGGGAAGGTGTAATCCTCACACAGCAGGAGGGCGGACACTGTCACAGGAGGGAAGGTGTAATCCTCACACAGCAGGAGGGCGGACACTGCAGGAGGGAAGGTGTAATCCTCACACAGCAGGAGGGCGGACACTGCCACAGGAGGGAAGGTGTAATCCTCACACAGCAGGAGGACGGACACTATCACAGGAGGGAAGGTGCAATCCTCACACAGCAGGAGGGCGGACACTGTCACAAGAGGGAAGGTGCAATCCTCACACAGCAGGAGGACGGACACTGTCACAGGAGGGAAGGTGTAATCCTCACACAGCAGGAGGACGGACACTATCACAGGAGGGAAGGTGCAATCCTCACACAGCAGGAGGGCGGACACTGTCACAGGAGGGAAGGTGTAATCCTCACACAGCAGGAGGACGGACACTGTCACAAGAGGGAAGGTGCAATCCTCACACAGCAGGAGGGCGGACACTGTCACAGGAGGGAAGGTGCAATCCTCACACAGCAGGAGGGCGGACACTGTCACAAGAGGGAAGGTGCAATCCTCACACAGCAGGAGGGCGGACACTGTCACAGGAGGGAAGGTGCAATCCTCACACAGCAGGAGGGCGGACACTGTCACAGGAGGGAAGGTGTAATCCTCACACAGCAGGAGGGCGGACACTGTCACAGGAGGGAAGGTGTAATCCTCACACAGCAGGAGGGCGGACACTGTCACAGGAGGGAAGGTGTAATCCTCACACAGCAGGAGGGCGGACACTGCAGGAGGGAAGGTGTAATCCTCACACAGCAGGAGGGCGGACACTGCCACAGGAGGGAAGGTGCAATCCTCACACAGCAGGAGGACTGACACTGTCACAGGAGGGAAGGTGTAATCCTCACACAGCAGGAGGGCGGACACTGTCACAGGAGGGAAGGTGTAATCCTCACACAGCAGGAGGGCGGACACTGTCACAGGACGGAAGGTGTAATCCTCACACAGCAGGAGGACGGACACTGTCACAGGAGGGAAGGTGTAATCCTCACACAGCAGGAGGGTGGACACTGTCACAGGAGGGAAGGTGTAATCCTCACACAGCAGGAGGACGGACACTGTCACAGGAGGGAAGGTGTAATCCTCACACAGCAGGAGGGCGGACACTGTCACAGGAGGGAAGGTGCAATCCTCACACAGCAG
The DNA here is from genome assembly GCF_052327205.1 of Somniosus microcephalus. NCBI lineage: Eukaryota > Metazoa > Chordata > Chondrichthyes > Squaliformes > Somniosidae > Somniosus > Somniosus microcephalus. Next base: position 48,369,922 of record NW_028225182.1, on the reverse strand, counting down.
GAGGGCGGACACTGTCACAGGAGGGAAGGTGTAATCCTCAAACAGCAGGAGGGCGGACACTGTCACAGGAGGGAAGGTGCAATCCTCACACAGCAGGAGGGCGGACACTGTCACAGGAGGGAAGGTGCAATCCTCACACAGCAGGAGGGCGGACACTGTCACAGGACGGAAGGTGTAATCCTCACACAGCAGGAGGGCGGACACTGTCACAGGAGGGAAGGTGCAATCCTCACACAGCAGGAGGGCGGACACTGTCACAGGACGGAAGGTGTAATCCTCACACAGCAGGAGGACGGACACTGTCACAGGAGGGAAGGTGCAATCCTCACACAGCAGGAGGGCGGACACTGTCACAGGAGGGAAGGTGTAATCCTCACACAGCAGGAGGATGGACACTGTCACAGGAGGGAAGGTGTAATCCTCACACAGCAGGAGGACGGACACTGTCACAGGAGGGAAGGTGCAACCCTCACACAGCAGGAGGGCGGACACTGTCACAGGAGGGAAGGTGCAATCCTCACACAGCAGGAGGGCGGACACTGTCACAGGAGGGAAGGTGTAATCCTCACACAGCAGGAGGGCGGACACTGTCACAGGAGGGAAGGTGCAAGCCTCACACAGCAGGAGGGCGGACACTGTCACAGGAGGGAAGGTGCAATCCTCACACAGCAGGAGGGCGGACACTGTCACAGGACGGAAGGTGTAATCCTCACACAGCAGGAGGACGGACACTGTCACAGGAGGGAAGGTGTAATCCTCACACAGCAGGAGGACGGACACTGTCACAGGAGGGAAGGTGCAACCCTCACACAGCAGGAGGGCGGACACTGTCACAGGAGGGAAGGTGTAATCCTCACACAGCAGGAGGGCGGACACTGTCACAGGAGGGAAGGTGCAATCCTCACACAGGACGGACACTGTCACAGGAGGGAAGGTGCAATCCTCACACAGCAGGAGGACGGACACTGTCACAGGAGGGAAGGTGTAATCCTCACACAGCAGGAGGGCGGACACTGTCACAGGAGGGAAGGTGCAATCCTCACACAGCAGGACGGACACTGTCACAGGAGGGAAGGTGCAATCCTCACACAGCAGGAGGACGGACACTGTCACAGGAGGGAAGGTGTAATCCTCTCACAGCAGGAGGACGGACACTGTCACAGGAGGGAAGGTGCAATCCTCACACAGCAGGAGGACGGACACTGTCACAGGAGGAAAGGTGTAATCCTCACACAGCAGGAGGACGGACACTGTCACAGGAGGGAAGGTGTAATCCTCACACAGCAGGAGGACGGACACTGTCACAGGAGGGAAGGTGCAATCCTCACACAGCAGGAGGGCGGACACTGTCACAGGAGGGAAGGTGTAATCCTCACACAGCAGGAGGACTGACACTGTCACAGGAGGGAAGGTGTAATCCTCACAGCAGGAGGACAGACACTGTCACAGGAGGGAAGGTGCAATCCTCACACAGCAGGAGGACGGACACTGTCACAGGAGGAGGGCGGACACTGTCACAGGAGGGAAGGTGCAATCCTCACACAGCAGGAGGACGGACACTGTCACAGGAGGGAAGGTGTAATCCTCACACAGCAGGAAGACTGACACTGTCACAGGAGGGAAGGTGTAATCCTCACACAGCAGGAGGGCGGACACTGCAGGAGGGAAGGTGTAATCCTCATACAGCAGGAGGACGGACAGTGTCACAGGAGGGAAGGTGCAATCCTCACACAGCAGGAGGACGGACACTGTCACAGGAGGGAAGGTGTAATCCTCACACAGCAGGAGGGCGGACACTGCAGGAGGGAAGGTGTAATCCTCACACAGCAGGAGGGCGGACACTGTCACAGGAGGGAAGGGTGCAAATGACTATTTTTGCAATCCTAAAGCTGGCTGAACCTGCATTAAAATCCACACCTAAAAAAAAAGCAAATTTGCAATTTACAGCATGTTTTTTTTTAAGTCTAGCAGCCAGCCTGCTGGAAATAAGGAGAATACTAAAACAGAAACGCTGCACAGCCCCGGGGTGCTGCAGCCAGATGACCCTTGACCCCGTCCCCCGCGGCAACAGCGGCCGGGCTCGCACAGAAAGGCGAGGCCTGGCCGGGGTCCAAAGCTCCCAATACTGCGGACTCCCCGCTGCTTCCACTGGTTAACCCTCCCCTGACAAAAGGGGAAATAAACACCCACTGCCCTCGATTCCCGGTGGTCCCCCGCCATACTCACCATGGCCGCCCGCTCCCGATCGCCGAGCGCCCGGGTCACCTGACCCCGCAAACCCCGCCCCTGCAACCGCCCCATTGGCTGAGAGCCGCAGCCCCCCTATTCCTATTGGTGAAGCCTGACGTCAAGTATCCCTCAAAGACCCGCCCCCTCGCCCCGCCTCATTGGCTGAGACTCTCACCGCCGACTCTTCATTCCCATTGTCCAGATAACCTTCAATCATCCCTCAGGCCAACCCACCACACACCTCATTGGCTGAGACTTTCAGGGCGTCCCCATTCCCATTGGTTAAGCCAGACGTTAATTATCCCTCAAAACCACCCGCCCCCTCTTCCCGCCTCATTGGCTGAGACTGTCAGGGCGTCCCCATTTCCATTGGTCGAGCCAGGCGTCAATTATCCCTCAAAACCACCCGCCCCCCTCGCCCCGCCTCATTGGCTGAGACTCTCACTGCCGACTCTTCATTACCATTGGTTAGTCCGGACGTCAATTATCCCTCAAAAAAAAACACTCGCCCCCCTCACCGCGCCCCATTGGCTGAGACCCTCCCAACTCCCCCTGCCCATTGGTCAAGCCAAGTGTCAATTATCCCACAAACACCCGCCCTTCTTCGCCCCGCCCAGCACTCAGAATGATTGACAGCTGGCTGTCACAAGACTTGCCTTTCTTAAGAACTTGCATTTCACCAGCACTTTTCACCACCTCAGGAGGTCGCTTTACAGCCAATGAAATACTTTTTTTTTGAAGTGTAGTCATTGTTGTAATGTAGGAAACACAGCAGCCAAATTGTCATTTCCATTCGTCAGTATGGACGTCAATTATTCCTCAAAAACCAACACCTTGTTCCGTCAGAGAGACAAGTCCAAGGCTTCATGGCAGCACCCTCGCTCCAAGCACTGGCATCTGCTGGACTATGTCATCGTCTGAGCGAGGGACCGCAAGGACGTCCGCATCACCCGCGCCATGACAGGAGCTGATGACTGCTGGACAGACCCCCCGCCTAATCCGCTCTGTCATCTCCATCGACATAGTCCCAAAACAGCGGCAGTAACAGAAGCAATGCGGCAGGAAAATCAACGCTGGAGCACTCAAAGACCCCGCTAAGAAAGCCCTATTCAGCCTGCGCCTCACAACCAACCTGACGACTCCCAGTGATTCAAAGACACAGAGTGTCCACAGCGCCTGGTCTGCACTCAAGGCCTCCATAATCAGCACCTGTGAAGAGACACTCAGTCACTCGACCAGGAAACATCAAGACTGGTTCGACGAGAATGACCAGGAGATCCAGGAGCTAATAAGCTGCAAACGCAAGGCATTCCTGATCTGGAAACAGCAACAGAACTCGAGAGCAAGAAAGCAGCTCTACAGACGCCTGAAGGCCGAAGTCCAACAAAAAACTCGCGACCTAAAAAATAGATGGTGGGTGGAGAAAGCGCATGAGATCCAGCAGCTAGCCAACAACCACGACGTGCGTGGATTCTTTAGCGCAGTCAAGACCATCTACGGCCCAAGCACCCAAGGTCCTACCCCACTGCGGGCCAAGAACGGAGAGGTACTCATCAAGGACAGAGAGGCAGTCAGTGCCCGCTGGAAGGAGCACTTCGAAGATCTCCTTAACCAAGACTCTGTCTTCGACACGAGTGTCCTCAACTCCATCCCGCAGCATGCTACCCGCCACCCCCTCAGCACAACCCCAGCCCGGCATGAGGTTGAAAAGGCCATCCGACAGCTGAAGAACAACAAGGCTCAGGAGCAGATGGAATCCCCGCCGAGGCGCTAAAACATGGTGGAGAAGCACTATTGGCGCAAATACATGAACTCAATTCTCTTATTTGGAAGGAGGAGAGCATGCCAGGGGCTCTCAGAGATGCCGTAATCGTGACCATCTTCAAGAAAGGTGACAAGTCCGAATAGTGGTAATTACAGAGGAGTCTCCCTGCTGTCTGCCACAGGGAAAGCCATCGCAAGAATCCTCCTCAATCGCCTTCTCCCAGTGGCTGAAGAGCTCCTCCCAGATGTCGCAATGCAGATTCCGCCCACTAAGGGGCACAATGAGCATGATCTTCACCGTGCATCAACTACAAGAGAAATGTAGGGAACAGCACCGAACGCTGTACATGGCCTTCTTTGACCTCACAAAGGCCTTCGACACCATCAACTGTGAGGGATTATGGAGTGTCCTCCTCAAATTCGGCTGCCCTCAAAAGTTTGACACCATCCTCCGCCTGCTTCACGACGACATGCAAGCCGTGATCCACCACAGACCCAATTCATGTACGGACCGCGGTCAAGCAAGGGTGTGTCATCGCACCAACGCTCTTCTCAATCTTCCTTGCTGCAATGCTTCATCTCACCCTCAGTAAGCTGCCCACTGGAGTGGAGCTAATTTACAGAACAAACGGGAAACTGTTCAGCCTCCATCGCCTCCAGTCCAGATCCAAGGTTGTCCCATCGAATTACAGTATGCAGACGACGCTTGCGTCTATGCTCACTCGGAGGTCGAACTCCAAACCATCGTCAAAACCTTCACCGAAGCATATGAGAGCATGGGCCTTACACTAAACATCCGTAAGCCAAAAGTCCTCTACCAAGCTGACCCCGCCACACAGTGCTGCTTCCCAATTATCAAAATCCATGACGAGGCCTTGGACAACGTGGACCACTTTCCATACCTTGTGAGCCTACTGTCAACAAGGGCAGACGTCGATGACGAAGTCCAACACCTCCTTCAGTGTGCCAGTGCAGCCTTCGGTCGCCTGAGGAAGAGAGTGTTTGAAGACCAGGACCTCAAACCCAGCACCAAGCTCATGGTCTACAGAGCAGCAGTGATACCCGCCCTCCTGTATGCCTCAGAGATATGGACCATGTACAGCAGGCACCTCAAAGCACTGGAGAGGTACCACCAACGCTGCCTCCGCAAGATCCTGCAAATCCATTGGCAGGATAGGCGCACCAACGTCGGTGTTCTTGCTCAGGCCAACATCCCCAGCATCGAAGCTTTGACCACACTCGATCAGCTCCGATGTACAGGCCACATTGTCCGCATGCCCGATACGAGACTCCCAAAACAAGCACTCTACTCGGAGCTCCGGCACGGCAAGAGAGCCCCAGGTGGGCAGAGGAAACACTTCAAGGACACCCTCAAAGCCTCCTTGAAAAAGTGCAACATCCCCACCAACATCTGGGAATCCCTGGCCCTAAGACCACACAAAGTGGAGAAGAAGCATCTGGGAAGGCGCCGAACATCTCGAGTCTCTTCGCTGGGAGCAAGCGGAAGCCAAGCTCAAACAGCGCAAGGAGCGCACGTCCACCCAAGCACCCCACTCACCTGCCCCTTCAACCACCGTCTGCCCCACCTGTGACAGAGACTGTAGGTCCCGCATTGGACTCATCAGTCACCTGAGAACTCATTTTTAGTGTGGAAGCAAGTCATCCTCGGTTCCGAGGGACTGCCTAAGAAGAAATAGCAAACGCAGCAGCGAAATTGAGCACAGCAAGCTCTCACAAACAGCAACGTGATAATGACCAGATAATCTGTTTTTAATGATCTTGGTTGAGGGATAAATATTGGTCAGGACACCGGGGAGAACTCCCCTGCTCATAGAATCTTCAAGAGCACTTCAGCTAGTCCCACTCCCCCGCCCTTTCCCCATAGCCCTGCAAATTTTTTTCCTTCCGGTACTTATCCAATTCCCTTTTGAAAGCCATGATTGAATCTGCCTCCACCACCCTCTCAGGCAGTGCATTCCAGATCCTAACCACTCACTGCGTAAAAAGTTTTTCCTCATGTCGCCTTTGGTTCTTCTGCCAATCACCTTACATCTGTGTCCTCTGGTTCTCGACCCTTCCACCAATGGGAACAGTTTCTCTCGATCTACTCTGTCCAGACCCCTCATCTATCAAATCTCCTTTCAACTTTCTCTGCTCTAAGGAGAACAACCCCAGCTTCTCCAGTCTATCCACGTAACTGAAGTCTCTCATCCCTGGAATCATTCTTGTAAATCTTTTCTGCACCCTCTCTAAGGCCTTCACATCCTTCCTAAAGTGCGGTGCCCAGAATTGGACACAATACTCCAGTTGAGGCCGAAACCAGTGTTTTATAAAGGTTCATCATAATTTCCACGCTTTTGTACTCTATGCCTCTATTTATGATCCCAGATGCTTTTTTAACGGCTTTCTCAACCTGTCCTGCCACCTTCAACGATTTGTGCACATATACCCCCAGGTCTCTGTTCATGCACCCCCTTTAGAATTGTACCCTTTAGTTTATATTGCCTCTCCTCATTCTTCCTGCCAAAATGTATCACTTCACACTTTTCTGCGTTAAATGTCATCTGCCACGTGTCCGCCCATTCCACCAGCCTGTCTATATCCTCTTGAAGTCTATCACTCTCCTCCTCACTGTTCACTATATTTGCAAGTTTTGTGTCATCTGCAAAATTTGTAATTGCGCCCTGTATACCCAAGTCCAAGTCATTAATATGTATCAAGAAAAGCAGTGGCCTTAGTACCGACCCCTGGGGAACACCACTGTATAACTTGCTCCAGTCTGAAAAACAACCGTTCACCATTACCCTGTTTCCTGTCACTTAGCCAATTCCGTATCCATGCTGCCACTGTCCCTTTTATTCCATGGGCTTCAAATTTGCTGGCAAGCCTATTATGTGGCACTTTATCAAACGCCTTTTGGAAGTCCGTGTATACCACGTCAACCGCATTGCCCTCATCAACCCTCTCTGTTACCTCATCAAAAAACTCAATCACGTTAGTTAAACACGATTTGCGTTTAACAAATCCGTGCTGGCTTTCCTTAAAATAGTGGCCAGGGGATCTTTTGCGTCCATCTGAGAGGACGGACGGAGCATCCGTTTAACGTCTCATCCAAAAGACGGCATCTCTGGCAGTGCGGCGCTCCCTCAGAGCTGCATTGGAGTCAATAAGAAATCTTAATGTTAACTATCGTTCATGTAATCGGATGTTGCTGTGGCTCTTGTTGAAATAGAAGGCTGCGACCTATACATAGAAGCAAGGTTTCCATATACCACCAACGCAGCCAGGGTAATGCACTCCACACAACCTGTAAGGGAGACGAGCTTAATGGTCCCCCTTTAGACAGGCAATTGCAGATCTGATCGTAGCCACCGAAGGCTTGAAAAATCATCTTTAATTCAAGGCATTCTTTCCTGTCAGAGGACTGTGGGCTCCTTGAGCCGTTGGCTGAATGTCCCATGGTGCCGTCAAGAGGTGTGAATTTTCCCCCTTCTCCCTAAAACAAAATTGTAGAGCTCATTCTCGCCAGCAGCTCAACAGAGAGTAAACAGGGGCCCCAGCTATTCATGTGAAACTTGGAGGGAGCTTCATTGATTCCTATCTGGATGAAGGTTTTCTTTTCGATCAGAAAATTGGAGTGAACCAACCAGAGAGAGTGGAAAATAGGAAAAATCTCAGTGCAGACAATAGTATAGATACAGACAAAATGAAGATATTGGGTTCTCGTGTGCGAGTGGAATCTACAGCGAGTCGCAGAGATTGAACTGGCTGAAAATGAAAAATTGAAAGAAAAGGTGGACCAAACCTTGAAACATGGGGTTTAATTGTTTTATCGTGTCACCTCTACAGTATGGGGGATGGTCAGGCCCCTTGTGTACTGGGACAAGGTGTGAAATCTCCGCCACACCCCTCAAAGAGAATGGCAGCGCCCATTCTCGGCGTGAGCCCAATAGAGAGTAACGGGGTAACACCATGTCGCCTCTACAGTAGGGGGCGGGGTGATCGGTCCCCTCGGTACTTGGAAAGAGGTGTGAAATCTCCTCTGCATCCCTCAAAATGAATGGCAGAACCCATACACGTCATCAGCCCAATAGAGAGTAACAGGGGCTTAGCCGACTGCACCATGTTGGCCCTCCAGTATTGGGGGGGGGGGGGGGAGGAGGGGCTGTCAGAATGATCGAGGCGCGGCCGCCATCTTGGTAAAGTTTTGGCGGGCGGACTGCCGCTGCCATCTTGCCCATGGTCGGGTCGGCCGGCGGCTGTCTCTCACCGCGTTTGGTTGGTTTTATTTGTGTTTTTTAGGGGTTCGGTAGCCGGCTGGATTTGCAGCTGGAGGCGGATGGTGGAGTTTGTGCCGCTTTCCCGAGCAGAGCCGTCTCTCCTTCCCGCCCCCCCCCAGTCTGAGGGAGCGGAGGCTCGGCCGCCATTTTAAGGAGATGGCGCCTCCTCCTTCTCCTCCCCCGCGGGCCGGGACACTCGCTCTCGGGCAGCAGGTCGGTGGAATCAGGGTCTCGCTCTATGGGCAGCACTCTGCTTATTCCTGAGAAAAAAATAATCGGATCCCCGATTTCTTGCCTTAAAAAAGCCCCACCGAGCAGGGTCGGGGGTTGTTGGTGATCAGGGGCTGCCGCTCATTCCCCGCTCATTTTCACCCAGCGGCCGCTCTCAAAAAAATCATCCCAAGAGCTTCAGCATCATTTGGTTTACAAAAGAAAAGAAAGACTTGCATTTCTACAGTATCTTTCGCGACCACCAGAGGTCTCAAGTCGCTTTACAGCCAATGAGGTACTTTTTGAAGTGCGGTCACTGTTGTAATGTGGGAAACACAGCAGACAATTTGCGCACAGCAAGATCCCACACACAGCAATGTGACAATGACCCAGATCATCTGTTTTTGTTATGATAGTGGAGGGATAAATATTGGCCGCAGGACACCGGGGATAACTTCCGCCCTCGCCCCCGCCCCCGCCCCCCCGTCCGCTCTCCGAAATACTGCTCGTGGGATCTTTAATGTGCCCCTGAGAGAGCAGACGGGGCCTTGGTTTAATGTCTCATCCCGAAAGACGGCCCCTCCGACAGTGCGGCACTCCCTCAGTACTGCCCCTCTGACAGTGTGTCGCTCCCTCAGTACTGCCCCTCTGACAGTGCGTCGCTCCCTCAGTACTGCCCCTCCGACAGTGCGGCGCTCCCTCAGTACCGCCCCTCCGACTGTGCGGCACTCCCTCAGTACCGCCCCTCCGACAGTGCTGTGCTCCCTCAGTACTGCCCCTCCAAAAGTGCGGCGCTCCCTCAGTACCGCCCCTTCGACAGTGCGGCTCTCCCTCAGTACTGCCCCTCCGACAGTGCGGCGCTCCCTCAGTACTGCCCCTCCCACAGTGCGGCACTCCCTCAGTACTGCCCCTCCGACAGTGCGGCGCTCCCTCAGTACTGCCCCTCCGACAGTGCGGCGCTCCCTCAGTACTGCCCCTCCGACAGTGCGGCGCTCCCTCAGTACTGCCCCTCCGACAGTGCGGCGCTCCCTCAGTACTGCCCCTCCGACAGTGCGGCGCTCCCTCAGTTCTGCCCCTCCCGACAGTGTGGCGCTCCCTCAGTACTGCCCCTCCGACAGCGCGGCGCTCCCTCAGTACTGCCCCTTCGACAGTGCGGCGCTCCTTCAGTACTGCCCCTCCGACGGTGCGGCGTTCCCTGAGCACTGCCGCTCCGACAGTGCTGTGCTCCCTTAGTACTCCCCCTCCGACAGTGCGGCGCTCCCTCAGTACTGCCCCTCCGACAGTGCGGCGCTCCCTCAGCACTGCATTGGGGTCAATTAGATATCTCATTGTTAACTACCGTACATGTAATCGGATCTTGCTGTCGCTCTTGTCAAAATAGAAGGATGCGACCTTGGCATAGGTCCAAGATTTCCATATACCACCAAAGCAGCCAGGGTTATGCACTCCACACCACCTGCAAGGGAGGCGAACTTAATGGTCCCCTTCAGACAGGCAATTGCAGATCTGATCGTGGCCACCAGAGGCTTGAAAAATCACCTTTAATTCAAGGAATTCTTTCCTGTTACAGGACTGTGGGCTCCTTGAGCCATTGGCTGAAGCTCCCATGGTGCTGTCAAGAGGTGTGAATTTTCCCCTTCTCCCTAAAAGAAAATTGTAAGAACATAAGAAATAGGAGCAAGAGTTGGCCATTCGGCCCCTTGAGCTCGCCCCGCCATTCAATGAGATCATGGCTGATCTGATCTTGGCCTCAACGCCAATTTCCCGCCTGCTCCCCATAACCCTTGACCCCCCTGTAGTTCAAATCTCTGTCTCTCTCCGCCTTGAATTTATTCAATGACTCCGCCTCCACAGCTCTCTATAGTAGAGAATTCCAAAGATTCACGACCCTCTGAGAGAAGAAATTCCTCCTCCATCTCCGTTTTAAATGGGCGACCCCTAATCCTGAAACTATGCCCCCTAGTTCTAGATTCCCCCACGAGGGGAAACATCCTCTCTGCATCTACCCTGTCAAGCCCCCTCAGAATCTTATATGTTTCAATAAGATCACCTCTCATTCTTCTAAACTCCAATGAGTATAGGCGCAACCTGCTCAACCTTTTGTCACACGTCAACCCCTTCATCTCAGGAATGAACCTAGTGAACCTTCTCTGAACTGCCTCCAATGCAAGTATATCCCTCCTTAAATAAGGAGACCAAAAACTGTATGCAGTACTCCAGGTATGGTCTCACCAACGCCCTGTACCATTGTAATAGGACTTCCCTACTTTTATACTCCATCCCCCTTGCAATAAAGGCCAACATTCCATTTGCCTTCCTAATTACTTACTGCACCTGCATGCTAACTTTTTGTGTTTCATGTACGAGGACCCCCAGCTCCCTCTGTACCGCAGCATTATGTAGTCTCTTTTCCAATTTAAATAATAATTTGCTTTTTTATTTTTCCTACCAAAGTGGATAACCTCACATTTTCCCACATTATACACCATCTGCCAAATTTTTGCCCTCTTACTTAACCTCTCTATAATCCCTTTGCAGACTGTTTGGCTGGAATTTTGCCGGCACTCAGGGCGGGTTTGGAGGCGGGTCATCCGGCAAAATTGCAAAGATTGACAGTGGGTCAGAAACCCGCTGTCAACCTGCCTCCAAACAATCTTCCCAACTGTCGGGTCCCCAATTTGCGCATGGACCCGACACCTAGCGGCAGGAAGAGGATTATAGGCAGTTTACTACTTGTTAACAGGCAGTTAAGAGGCTTTTTGCAATTTTGACAGGTGTACTGCGGGCTTCCCGACGTCCGGACACCACGCCAGGTAAGCGTAGCGTGTTGTGGGTCTACTGTAATGTTGGTGCACTGATGACAGCTGCAGAAGTGGTGTGAAGGATCCAGTGGTACGCTAGTGAGTTTCAGAGGTAAGAAAATGTCAGGAAAATCATTTTTAATGTATTTAGACTGTTCCGTAGGTGACTAGTTTGGAATTGTTTGTGTAGTCCCACCTCATTAGAAGAACCTCTCTCACAAGTGAGAGATCGTTTCTGTAACCTCACCTGCAGCTGCCATCTGTTCTGGCCTAAGGAGGGAGTCACTGGAGAGCCTGGGTGCAAGTGCTCACCTTTGTACAGTGATTGCCAGTGTTTGCAGCAGCTCAATGCTGTAAAACACTGAAAAAATCATGTCAAAAAAATATTGTGCGTGGCCGCTTTAAGAAAACTGTCAGATGACACGTCATCAGCTGACGTCATCTGACACCGGTCTCCTCTTAATTGGCTGAAAGGCCTGCAGGGCGGGTTTAACAAGGCCAATTGACGCAAAATCGAGTCTGTGCATTGGACGTCGTTGGGGGCGGGACTGGAACCCGGAAGTCTCCTGTCCCGCCCCCAGCCGCATCGACGGGAAAAATCACGGCCTTTGTGTCCTTGCAACTTGCTTTCGCACATATCTTTGTATCATCAGCAAATTTGGCTACAGTACACACGGTCCCTTCATCCAAGTCATCAATATAGATTGTAAATAGTTGAAGTCCCAGCACTGATCCCTGCGGCACCCCACTAGTTACAGTTAGCCACTCGGAAAATGACCCATTTATCCCGACTCTCTGTTTTCTGTTAGTTAGCCAATCCTCTATCCATGCTAATATATTACCCCCAACCCCGTGAGCTCTTATCTTGTGCAGTAACCTTTTATGTGGCACCTTATCGAATGCCTTCTCGAAATCCAAATACACTACATCTACTGGTTCCCTTTATCTACCCTGCTCGTTACATCCTCAAAGAACTCTAGTAAATTTGTCAAACATGATTTCCCTTTCATAAAACCATGTTGACTCTGCTTGATTGTATTATGATTTTCTAAATGTCCTGCTATTACCTCCTTAATAATGGATTCCAGCATTTTCCCAATGACAGATGTTAGGCCTTTAGTTTCCTGCTTTTTGCCACCATCCTTTCTTAAATAGGGGCGTTAGATTTGTGGTTTTCCAATCCGCTGGGATCTCTCCAGAATCCAGGGAATTTTGGTAGATTACAACCAACTATCTCTGCAGCCACTTCTTTTAAGACCCGAGGATGTAGGCCATGACATGTCAGACTTTAGTCCCATTAGTTTGCCTAGTTCACTGTTTCCCATTATTAATTCCCCAGTCCCATCCTCTAAGGGACTAACGTTTACTTTAGCTACTCTCTTCCTTTTTATATACCTGTAGAAGCTCTTACAGTTTGTTTTTATATTTTTTGCTAGTTTACTTTCATGAACCATCTTTTCCCTCTTTATTTTTTTTAGTCATCCTTTGCTGGTTTCTAAAAATTTCCCAATCCTCTGGCCTAGAACTAATCTTTGCAATATTGTATGCTTTTTCTTTCAATTTGATACCATCCTTAGGTTCCTTCTCTTAGAGTCTTTCTTTCTCACTGGAATAAACCTTTGCTGAGAGTTATGAAATATCTCCTTAAATGTTTGCCACTGCTTATCCACCATCTTACCCTTTAATCTATTTTCCCAGTCTACTTTAGCCAACTCTGTCTTCATACCTTTGTAATTGCCTTTATTTAAGTTTAGGACACTAGTTTCAGACCCATGTTTCTCACCCTCAAACTGAATTTGAAATTCTATCATGCTAGGATCACTCTTCCCTAGAGGATCCTTTACTACGAGATCATTAATTAATCCTGTCTCATTACGCATTACCAGATCTAAAATAGCCTTCTCCCTGGTTGGTTCCACAGCGTATTGTTCTAAGAAACCACCCCGAATACATTCTATGAACTCATCCTCGAGGTTACCCTTGTCAATTTGATTTGTCCAGTTTACGTAGGAACATAAGAAATAGGAGCAGGAGTAGGCCATTCAGCCCTTCAAGCCTGCTCCGCTATTCAATGATTTCATGGCTGATCTTCTGCCTCAACTCCATTCACCGGCCCTATCGCCATATCACTTGATGCCCTTACTAGTCAGAAATCTATCGACTTCTGTTTTGAATATACCCAATGACTGAGCCTCCACAGCCCTCTGGGGTAGAGAATTCCAAAGATTCACCACCCTCTGTGTGAAGAAATTTCTTCTCATCTCAGTCCTGAATGGTCTCCCTTTTATCCTGAGGCTGTGGACCCTGGTTCCAGACTCCCCAGCCAAGGGAAACATTCTCCCAGCATCCACTCTATCAAGCCCTGTAATAATTTTGTATGCTTCAATGAGATCCCCTCTCATTCTTCTGAATTCAAGAGAATACAGGCCTATTTTACTCAATCTCTTCTCATATGAGAGTCCCACCATCCCAGGAATCAATCTTGTGAATCTTCGTTGCACTCCCGCTGTTGTATCCGTGTGTTAATGGAGACACGGAATGCAGGAGTTGGTTTAACAGGTGTTTACTGAACAAAGTCTGGAGGTGAACTAAAAGATACAAGACGCTATACAGGCTTATATACCCGAGTGGTCACTACCGGTATTACAGTACACAGGTGCTCTTAAAGGTACATACACTACAGTTCCTCCCCTTTTAGATAATTAGTACATAACATTTTAAGTAATCATTAATTAACATGTTTACAAGAACAATAATCTACACATTTGCTGCAGTTAATCAATTATAAGTCAGTCTCTCTGGAGGCTTACTGACTCGGTCCGGATAACGCCTCGGTGGTGTAGTAGTTTTCGGTGGTGTAGTAGGTTCTTTTGGCAAGGTCGATTCGGCTTGAATGCCAGTGTCGGGTTCATCTGGTTCCAGTATCACCGGATCGGAGGTAGATACTATGGGTATCTCTGCTTTATCATTAGGCGTATAGAGTTGTGGTGTAGGTTGTCCCTTTTCGGATGACTCTATGATCTGGTCAGCATGGCGCCTTATTATGCTTTCTCCAATGCCCACGGTATACATCAGCGGTCCTAGTCGTGTGCAAATAGTTCCAGGCTGCCATTTCTCGGTACGGTAGTCCCGGGCCAAAACATGTTGACCTATCTGGAAGGTTCTAGTTGGCCTTTCATTCATGCCTTGAAATTGCCGGTTCTCTACGTCCCTTCTGATGTTTGGCTTGATCAAATCCAGACGGCATCTTAGTCTTCTATTGAAAAACATCATGGCGGGAGTTTGGTTTGTAACCACGTGTTGCATTCCTGTACGCAAACAAGAAGTTATCTACCTTATGTTGTAGATTTATGTCTTCATTACCCATGGCCTTTATGGCCTTTTTGAAGGTCTGGACAAACCTTTCAGCTAATCCATTGGTGGCGGGATGGTATGGGGCGGACGTGTAGTGCTTAACCCCATTGTTTTTTAAGAACTTCCTGAATTCTTCGGACACAAATTGCGGTCCATTATCAGAACAGATCTGTTCAGGCAGCCCATTCCTGGCAAATATGGTCGTTAATACTGTGATGGTTTTTTCTGTGGTGCTGGAGGACATCTTTATTACCTCCGGCCACTTGGAGTGTGCATCAACCGCGATTAAGAACATTGAGTCCATAAATGGACTAGCAAAGTCGATATGTACCCTTTGCCATGGAGATGAGGGCCACTCCCATGGATGTAGAGGGGCTTGTGGTGGGGCGTTTTGGACCTTCTGGCATCCTAGACAGCTCTTGGTCATTTCTTCGATGTCTCCATCGATACCTGGCCACCACACAAACGCTCTGGCTAGGTTCTTCATTTTCACTCCACCCAGATGCCCCTCGTGAAGCTCCTTTAGCACTTTATCCTGGAGTTTGGGTGGAATCACCACTCTGGATCCACACATCAAGGTTCCTCGGCACACTGACAGCTGTTCTCTTCTTTGCGAGAATGCTGGCAACAGTGGTTTGCCATATGCTGGCCATCCCTTCACCGTTAAATCGTAGACTCGTGAGAGAGTCGGGTCATTTCTCGTTTCCTTTTCAATGGTAGAATTTGTTACTGGTAGACATTCCACTATGGTTGAGTGGAACATCTCCACTGTAGGTGCCTCTTCTACCGTTGGCAAAGGTAGGCGCGATAAACCGTCAGCATTCCCATGCTGTTTTGATCCTTTGTATTCTATGTCATATTGGTATGCTCCTAGGAAAAGGGACCACCTCTGTAGCCTTTGCGCTGTCATAATGGGAACGCCCTTTCTAGGGTTGAATATGGAGACGAGGGGCTGATGGTCAGTCAACAAGGTAAATTTTGTCCGTGTACGTAATGGTTGAATTTCTTCACTCCCCACACCAGGCTGAGTGCTTCCCTGTCGATCTGGGCATAGTTACGCTCAGCTGAGTTCAATGAGCGTGACGCAAAAGCTATCGGCCGCTCCGAGTCATCAGGGAATCTATGCGATAATACCGCTCCTACGCCGTAAGGGGATGCATCGCACGCCAGTCTGATTGGCAGTGATGGGTTGTAATGAGCCAACACTTCCTTGGATGTGATCAAGCCTTTGCATTTATGGAAGGCACGTTTACAGTCTTCGCTCCATTTCCAAATTACTCCCGTTTGTAGCAGTGTGTTAAGAGGGTGCAGAACAGTTGACAAGTTCGGTAAAAATTTATGATAGTAATTTATCAATCCCAGGAACGACCTTAATTGTGAGACATTTTCAGGTGCTGGGGCTTTTACGACCGCTTCAATTTTTTCAGGTGACTTATGCAACCCTTCTTCGTTAATTATATGGCCACAATATGATATTTGTTTCTGGAAAAATTCGCACTTGGGGCGATTTGCTCGTAGGCCCCGTTCTCTCAGCCTAGTGAGCACCTGCTCCAAATTGGCAAGGTGCTCGTTGTCGTTTTCTCCTGTTACAAGGATGTCGTCTAGGTAGCATTGAGTCCCCGGAATCCCTTGCAGGACTTGCTCCATAGCTCTTTGCCAGATAGCTGGAGCTGATGCTACTCCGAAAACCAGTCGATTGTACTGGAATAGGCCTTTGTGTGTGTTTATCGTGAGATACTTTTTAGAGGCCTCCTCAACCTCCATCTGTAGATATGCCTGTGCCAAGTCAATTTTGGTGAAATGTTTCCCTCCGGATAGTGAGGCGAAAATATCTTCTATCCTCAGAAGAGGATACTGTACCGTGTGAAGGACCGGGTTTACAGTCACCTTGAAGTCCCCACAGATGCGAATTTTTCTCTGTTCTTCAGATTTATCATTATTCAACGTTTTCTTCATGACCGGGATGATGGGTGTTGCCCACTCGCCCCAATCTACCTTGGATAACACGCCTGCCTTTTCCAAATTCTCCAGCTCTGCCTCGACTGCTGGACGAATTGCGTATGGCACTGGCCTTGCCTTAAAAAACTTGGGAATTGCTGCATCTTCCACTTTTATTGAGGCAGTGACGCCTTTCAAGGTTCCTAGTTCCTGTTGAAACACTTCTTTGGCGTTGGCCAAGATGTCTTTTAATCGTTCAGGTATGACGTCATCATCATTTTTTTTCTTACTGGTCACCGTCAGTGCCTGAATGGAGTGCCAGTCGAAACGTATCTTCCTGATCCATTCACGTCCCAACAGCGGTGGCCCACCATCTTGCAGAACGTATAAATACAACTTCTGTATTTCCTTGCCGTTGTATACAACAGGCACCCTTATTTTCCCTCTGGGGTATACTTTCTGCCCCATATATGTCTTCAAGATAATGGATGTGTCTTTCAAAGGTATATGCGGAAATAGCCGCTCGTAATCCCGTTGACTTATGACGGTCAGAGCTGATCCTGTATCTAGCTCCATTTTAACTGGGGACCCCGCTGTCGTGAGGGTAACCCAAATGGTCTGGTAATCTGTTTTGGCAATTACATTATGTAATTTGAGACAGCTTAGTCTCTTGTTTCCGGAGTCGCTATCGCTCTTCTGGTCTTCGGAGCTACTGTCCGTCATCATTTGCAACTTTCTGTACTTTTCCTTATTGATTTTTTTTCTGTCAGTGGATTTTTTTTTTCAGATCGGCATACACGTGCAATGTGTCCCATCTTTCCGCATTGCCTGCATGCTTTGTCCTTGAACCAGCAGTCCCCTCTGGTCATGGGTGGATCTGCCGCAGCGATAACATCTCTCGAAACCCCGTGTCATTTCATGGGTGCCGAAGTCCTGTGGCTTTTGCTGTATCTCTGCAGCTCCTCTTGCTGCTGCTTCGTATGATACAGCCACACTGAAAGCCTTGTCCAGTGTCAAATCTTTCTCAGAAAGTAGCCTTTTCTGTGTTCCTTCACTTAGGAGACCGCAGATGAATTTGTCTCGTAGAGAATCTGCCAGTCCTGACCCGAATTGGCAGTGCTTTGACAGCTTTCTTAATTCGGTGAGGTAATCAGCGTTACTTTCATTCTTGTGCTGATTCCTCCTGAAGAATTTGAATCGTTCCGCTATCAGCAGCGGTGTTGGGTTTAAGTGCTCCTGTAGGGTATCAACAATCTCCTTAAAATTCTTGTCTATCGGTTTGGCTGGAGTAATTAAGTTTTGTAACAGCCCGTATGTCCTTGCGCCCATCAGATTTAGAAGTACCGATGCCTTTTTATCATCCTCTAATTCATTCGCTGTGCAATATACCTCCACTCTTTCCACATATGTGGTCCAATCCTCTATATTACTATCGAAAGCAGTAATATTGCCAGTCTTAGGCATCCTGAAAATCAAAAATGGCGCCGCCCGCGCTTTCCTTTCTTCCCTGCCGAGAAAAAAATGGCGCCTCCCGCGCTTTCCCGCCGCTGCCGCTGCTGACAACGCTGTTGTCCGTGGTTTTTATTTACACAGATATTTTTAATAGTTGGAGACTCGTTCCCGCCGGACTCTCTGGGACTTTTCCCTCCCTCTGCTTGGTCCGAACGCCGACCTGCTTTGCAGCACCGGCCGTATCCTGAGTGCTCCACCCTCCGTCTCTGTTTGCCTCCGCCTTACGACTCGCTGCTCGGCCCCGCTGCAGAGCCACCCGATCGAGCCCCAGCCCGCCGCCCAGGAAGGATTAGTGCAGTACCTGCCATCAGCCCGGCTAGCTGGTGAAACCAGAGTTTTTTTTTTGTTTTTTTTCTTCTTCCTTCGTCTGAGGAATCGATCTCCTTGAGGTGCTGCCGAATTGCAGGTAAGTCCGTTTCCAATTCGTCGCCACTGTTGTATCCGTGTGTTAATGGAGACACGGAATGCAGGAGTTGGTTTAACAGGTGTTTACTGAACAAAGTCTGGAGGTGAACTAAAAGATACAAGACGCTATACAGGCTTATATACCCGAGTGGTCACTACCGGTATTACAGTACACAGGGGCTCTTAAAGGTACATACACTACACCTTCTATGGTAAGTATATCCTTCCTTAGGTAAGGAGACCAAAATTGTACACAGTACTCCAGGTGTGGCCTCACCAAGGCCCTATATAATTGGAGTAAGACTTCTTTACTCCTGTACTCAAATCCTCTTGTAATGAAGGCCAGCATACCATTTGCCTTCCTAATGGCTTGCTGCACCTGCACATTCCCTTTCAGTGACTCATGTACAAGGACACCCAGGTCCCTTTGAGCATCTGCATTCCCCAATCTTTCACCATTTCGGAAATACTCTGTGTAGTGTCCGAGGATCAATAATACTCAGACTGCAGGAGAACAATAAAACAGGTATTTACTGAACAGAGAGTAATTCAAGACTAAAGTACAGAAGCCTGCTATGGCTTTATATACAACAAGGGTGGTCACTGCCGGTACTGCAGTATAGAATCAGTTCTTCTCTTAAAGGTACATACACAACAATTCCTACCCTTTTAGATAAACAGTACATAACATTCATTTAACAACTAAATAATAACTAATTACAATTACAATTTTCTCTGTACTATATACATCAACTGAAATAATCATTTATAAGTTCAGTCTTTGAGGAGGCTTCCTGATCCTGACTGGATAACACCTTTCTCGAGTATCCTGTTCTTGCGGCGGAGTTGATTCTGGCTCATTGTCATTGGTTGGTTCGTCAGCTTCCAATACCACTGCTTCTGAGGTAGACGCAATCTGTACTTCGGGTTGATTACCAGGTGCACCTGCTCGTGGTATGGGTTTGGCTTGTTCCTGTGACTCTAGAATCTGGTCAGCATGGCGTCTCACGATGCTCTCTCCAACGTCCACTGTGTACATTAGTGGTCCCTGCTGTGTGCATATCGTTCCTGGCTGCCATTTTTCTGTTCGGTAGTCGCGGGCCAAGACTGGTTGCCCTATCTTGAAGCTCCTGGTTGGCTTCTCATTTATGTGCTGGAATTGCTTATCCTCAACATCTCGTCTTATGTTTGGTTTGAGCAAATCCAGGTGACATCTTAGCCTTTGGTTGAAGAACATTATGGCTGGAGTTTGGTTGGTGACTGCATGTGTCGCATTCCGGTAAGCAAACAAGAAATTATCCACCTTGTGTTGTAGTGGTATGTCGTCATTATGCATTGCCTTTATTGCCTTTTTAAAGGTCTGAACAAACCTCTCAGCCAATCCATTTGTGGCTGGATTATATGGGGCAGATGTGTAATGTTTCACCCCATTATTCCTCAGAAACCTCCGGAAATCCTCGGACACAAACTGTGGCCCATTATCGGAGCAAATCTGTTCTGGCAAGCCATTCCTGGCGAAGATGGTCCGTAGGACTGCAATTGTTTTCTCCGTGGTGGTGGAGGACATTTTGATGACCTCTGGCCATTTTGAATGGGCGTCCACAGCGATTAGGAACATTGAGTCCATAAATGGACCAGCAAAATCAATGTGTACCCGTTGCCATGGAGATGAGGGCCACTCCCATGGATGTAGCGGGGCCTGTGGTGGAGCGTTTTGGACCTTCTGGCATCCTGTGCATCTCTTGGTCATATCCTCGATTTCTTTATCGATTCCCGGCCACCACACAAACGCCCTGGCTAGGCTCTTCATTTTTACCCCTCCCAGATGACCCTCATGAAGCTCATTGAGCACTCTATCTCTCAACTTGGGTGGAATTACCACTCGGGATCCACACATCAAGGTCCCCCGGCACACTGACAGCTGTTCTCTCCTTGGCGAGAATGCTGGCAACAGTGAGTCGCCATGTGCTGGCCATCCCTTCACCGTCAAATCATAGACCCGAGAGAGTGTCGGGTCATTTCGGGTTTCCTTCTCTATACTTGAGTTTGTAACAGGTAGACATTCGACTATGGTCGCATGGAATATCTCAACAGGGTCCACTGCAGGTGCTTCCTCTACCATAGGCAACGGTAGGCGCGACAGCCCATCAGCGTTTCCATGCTGTTTCATACCCTTGTACTCTATGTCGTACTGATGTGCCCCTAGAAAAAGTGACCATCTTTGCAGCCGTTGCGCCACCGGAACGCCCTTTGGGTTAAAAATGGAGACCAGGGGCTGGTAATCAGTCAGTAGGGTGAATTTCTGCCTGTGCAGATAGTGATTGAACTTCTTCACCCCCCACACCAGGCTGAGGGCCTCCCTGTCAATCTGGGCGTAGTTACGCTCGGCTGAGGTTAACGAGCGCGACGCAAAGGCTATTGGCCTCTCTGAACCGTCAAGGAATTTGTGTGACAGCACCGCTCCGATGCCGTAGGGAGACGTATCACATGCTAACCGAATCAGTAGTGTTGGATTGTAGTGGGCCAATACTTCTTTTGAAGTGATTAGGCATTTACATTTCTGAAAGGCACGCTTACACTCATCACTCCATTTCCATGTTACTCCAGTTTGCAGTAGGGCATTCAGTGGGTGCAGAATTGTAGATAAATTTGGCAAGAACTTATGGTAGTAGTTCACCAACCCGAGGAACGACCTCAGTTGCGACACATTTTCCGGTGCTGGAGCCTTGACTACAGCCTCAATCTTGTCCGGCGACTTATGCAACCCTTCCTCATCAATCATGTGGCCACAATACGAGATTTGTCTCCTGAAGAACTCGCATTTGGTGCGGTTGGCTCGTAGCCCATATCCCTGTAATCTCGTGAGCACCTGCTCCAGGTTGGCAAGGTGTTCACTGTCATTTTCGCCCGTAACCAGGATGTCGTCCAAATAACACTGGGTCCCCGGGATCCCTTGCAGGACTTGTTCCATCGCCCTCTGCCAAATAGCCGGGGCTGATGCTACCCCGAATACCAGTCGATTGTACTGGTAAAGGCCTTTGTGAGTGTTTATCGTAAGGTATTTCCTAGATGCTTCTTCCACCTCCATTTGTAGATATGCTTGGGCCAGATCAATCTTTGTAAAGCGTTTCCCTCCAGACAGTGAGGCGAAAATATCTTCCATCCGTGGAAGTGGATATTGTACTGTGTGCAGGACTGGGTTCACAGTTACCTTGAAGTCCCCACAGATGCGAACCTTCTTCGGTTCCCCAGGCGTGCTGCTCAATGATTTCTTCATTGCAGGAACGATGGGTGTGGCCCACTCGCTCCAGTCCACCTTGGACAGCACACCCGAACGCTCCAGACTCTCCAGATCTGCTTCAACGGCTGGGCGGATCGCGTAAGGTACCGGACTGGCCTTAAAAAAATTTGGGTTTGCGTTATCTTCGATTTTTATCGTTGCCGTTGCTCCTTTTAGAGTCCCAAGTCCATGTTGGAACACCTCTTTCGCGTCAGTTAGAATTTTTGACAGTCGTCCAGGTGTGACGTCATCATCCTTTTTATCAGTCACAGTTAGCGCCTGAATGGAATGCCAATCCAATTGTATTTTTCAGATCCATTCACGTCCCAATAGTGGTGGTCCTCCATCGGGTAGTATATATAGATACAGTTTCTGTGTTTCCTTGCCGTTGTATTCAACTGGCACCCTTATTTTTCCTCTGGGGTAGACTTTTTGCCCCGTGTATGTCTTCAATACAATGGACGTGACCTTCAAGGGTATGTGTGAGAATAGCCGCTCATAGTCTCGTCGATTCATGACAGTTAGGGCTGATCCTGTATCCAATTCCATCTTTACTTGGGACCCTGCTATCATGAGGGTGACCCAAATGGTTCGGTGATCCTCCTTTGCGATCACGTTGTGTAACTTTAGACAACTTAGTCTCCTGCTCCCGGAGTCATTATCACTCTCCTGATCTTCCGAACTACTGTCTGTCATTTTTTTTACTTTCTTGTACTTTTCCTTAGTAGTTCTTGTAGTGTTGGTTTTCTTTCCCGACCTGCAGACTCTTGCTATATGTCCCATTTTCCCGCATTGCCTGCATACTTTGTCCTTAAACCAGCAGTCCTTCTGATCATGGGTTGTTCTGCCGCAGCGATAGCACTTTTCTGCTCCATACGCCATTTCATTAGCGCTGTATTCTTGTGGTTTCTGTTGTATTTCCGCAGCTCCCCGTGCTGCTGCTTCGTAGGATATTGCCACGCTGAAAGCCTGTTCTAGCGTCAGGTCCTTTTCTGAAAGTAGTCGTTTCTGGGTTCCTTCACTCTGGAGCCCGCAGACAAACTTATCCCGTAAGGTGTCTGCCAGTCCTGCTCCGAACTGGCAGTGCTTCGATAACTTGCGTAGTTCCGTAAGATAGTCAGCATTGTTCTCATCTTTGTGCTGGTTTCTTTTATGGAACTTGAATCTTTCTGCTATCAGCAGCGGCAGCGGTGTAGGGTTTAGGTGTTCCTGTAAGATATTAACAATCTCTTCAAAACTTTTCTTCATTGGTTTAGCTGGGGTAATTAAATTCCGCAATAGGCCGTACGTTCTCGCGCCCATCAAATTTAATAATACCGACGCCTTCTTTCCATTGGCCACCTCATTGGCATTGCAGTACACTTCAATTCTTTCCACATACGTGGTCCAGTCTTCTACCTCGTTGTCGAAAGCAGTGATACTGCCACTCATCGGCATCTTGGGTGATTTAAAATGGCGCCTCCCGCGCTTTTTCTTCTTCCCCAATGTAATAAAATGGCGCCTCCCGCGCTTTTCCTTCTTCCCCAATGGAATAAAATGGCGCCTCCCGCGCTTTTCCTTCTTCCCCTTGCTGCCATGCTGCTCCTAGCTTTCTACAGGGTAATGGCGGCGACCCGCGGCCTTGGCGCATCTCACTTTTCCTTCCCCGCGTTCTATCCTCTCCACGCTGCCCTGTTCTTGAGCACCGACCGCGCCCTCTGCGCTCCACCCTCTCTCTCTCTCTTCCTCCCGACGACGCTGCATGGCCCCTTTGCAGAGCCGCTCAATCGAGCCCGAGCCTGCCACAGTCCGGAAGGGTTAGCGCACTACCTGCTACCAGCATGACTTGCTGGAACACCTCGACTGGGGAGCCAGGCCCAGCTCTCCACTGCCTCCCCTGCAACTCTCCGATGGATCCCTGGGCGGTTGCCCGCGGTCGACGCCCGCCGTTCTGACTTCGACCTCCAAGAAGCTTCTCTTCAGGGAAAAGATCCCCGTGAGGTAATGCAGTACTGCAGGTGAGTTCAAACCTGCCCGTCGCCAGTGTAGTGTCCGAGGATCAATAATACTCAGACTGCAGGAGAACAATAAAACAGGTATTTACTGAACAGAGAATAATTCAAGACTGAAGTACAGAAGCCTGCTATGGCTTTATATACAGGGGTGGTCACTGCCGGTACTACAGTATAGAATCAGTTCTTCTCTTAAAGGTACATACACAACACTCTGCTTGTCTGTTTTTTCTACCAAAGTGGATAACTTGACATTATATTCCATCTGCCATGTTCTCGCTCACTCACTGAGCCTGTTGAGATCCCCTTGAAGCCTCTTCACTTCCTCTTTACAACTGACACTGCCACCTAGCTTTGTATCATCAGCAAATTTCGAAATGTTACATTTAGTCCCCTCATCCAAATCATTGATATAGATTGTGAATAGCTGGGGCCCAAGCACCGATCCTTGCGGTACCCCACTAGTCACAGCCTGCCATCCTGAAAAAGACCCGTTTATCCCATCTCTTTGTTTTCTGTCTGTTAACCAATTCTCAATCCATGCTAGTATATTACCCCCAATTCCATGTGCCCTAATTTTGTTCATCAACCTCTTGTGTGGGACCTTATCGAAGGCCTTCTGAAAATCCAAATACAGCACATCTACCAGTTCCCCTTTGTCTACTCCACTAGTTACATCCTCAAAGAACTCCAATAGGTTTGAGAAACAGGATTTCCCTTTCATAAATCCATGTTGACTCTGCCAAATCTTACTATTAATTTATATGAAGATTAAAATCGCCCATGATTATCGCAGTACCTTTCTTACAAGCTCCCATTATTTCTTGATTTATGCTCTGTCCTACAGTGTAGCTACTGTTAGGGGACCTATTGACTACTCCCACCAGTGACTTCTTTCCCTTACTATTTCTTATCTCCACCCAAACTGATTCTACATCTTGATCTTCTGAGCCAATATCATTTCTCACTACTGCACTGATGTCATCCTTTATTAACAGAGCTACCCAACCTCCTTTTCCTTTCTGCCTATCCTTCGGAAATGTCAAATACCCCTGGATATTCAGTTCCCAGCCTTGGTCACCTTGCAACCACGTCTCCGTAATGGCGATCAGACCATACCCATGTAGAGCTCATTCTCGCCAGCAGCCCAGTAGAGAGTAAACAGGGCCTCAGCTAAAGTTGGAGGGAGCTTCATTGATTCCTATCTGATTCCTATCGATAAGAAAATTGGAGTGAACCAACCAAAGAGAATTGAAAATGGGAAATATCTGATTGCAAACAATAGTACAGATACAGACAAAATGGAGATATTGGGTTCTCTTGTGCGAGCAGAATCTGCAGCAAAAGCCGCAGAGATTAAACTGGCTGAAAATGAAAAAATTAAACCCTGAAACACGGGGATTAATTGTTTTATCGTGTCGCCTCTACAGTATGGGGGATGGTCAGGCCCCTTGGGTACTGGGAAGAGGTGTGAAATCTCCTCTACACCCCTAAAAAAGAATGGCAGAGCCCATTCGCGTCATCAGCCCAATAGAGAGTAACGGGCTCAGCTGACTTCACCGTGTTGGCCCTCAAGTATGGGGGGGGGTGTGGTGTCAGATGGATTGAGTGCGCGGCCACGATTTTGGTAAATTTTTGGCGGACGAGTGGCCGCTGCCGCAGCCGCCATCTTGGTCATGGCGGAATGGATCGGAGGTGGTTCTCGGCTGTCACCTATCGCGTTTGGTTGGATTTATTTGTGTTTTTTAGGGGGGTGATCGCTGGCTCGATTCGCAGCTGGAGGCGGATGGTCGAGTTCGTGCTGCTTTCCTGAGCAGAGCAGTCAACACCCACAGAAAGTCTGAGGGAGCGGAAGCTCAGCCGCCATTTTAAGGAAATGGCGCCTCCTCCTCCTCCCCCGCGGTCCGGACCCGGATACTCGGGCAGCAGGTAGGTGAAATCAGGGCCACGCACTCGGCAGCATTCTGCTTATTAAAAAAATCATCGGATACCCTACTTATTAAAAAAATCATCGGATCCCCCATTTCCTGCATTAAAAAAGCCCCACCGTGCGGGTGCGGGTGGGGGTGGTTGTTGTTGAACAGGGCTGCCAGTCATTCCCCGCTTATTTTCACCCAGTGGCTGCATCAAACCGCACCCCCCCCGCACAGAGCTTCAGAATCATTTGGTTTACAAATGAAAAGTAAGACTTGCATTTCTACAACACCTTTCACGACCACCGGACGTCTCAAAGTACTTTACAGCCAATGAAGTACTTTTTTTTTTAAGTGGAGTCACCTCAAACCCAGCACCAAGCCCATGGTCTACAGAGCAGTAGTGATACCCACCCTCCTGTATGCCTCAGAGACATGGACCATGTACAGCAGGCACCTCAAAACACTGGAGAGGTACCACCAACGCTGCCTCCGCAAGATCCTGCAAATCCATTGGCAGGATAGGCGCACCAACGTCAGTGTTCTCGCTCAGGCCAACATCCCCAGCATCGAAGCTTTGACCACGCTCGATCAGCTCCGAAGGACGGGTCACATTGTCCGTATAACCGATACGAGACTCCCAAAGCAAGCGCTCTACCCGGCGCTCCAGCACGGCAAGAGAGCCCCAGGTGGGCAGAGGAAACGCTTCAAGGACACCCTCAAAGCCTCCTTGAAAAAGTGCAACATCCCCATCGACACCTGGGAATCCCTGGCCCAAGACCGCACAAAGTGGAGGAGAAGCATCTGGGAAGACGCCGAACACCTCGAGTCTCTTCGCCGGGAGCAAGCGGAAGCCAAGTGCAGGCAGCGCAAGGAGCGCACGTCAACCTGAGCACCCCACCCACCTGCCCCTTCAACCACCATCTGCCCCACCTGTGACAGAGACTGTAGGTCCTGCATTGGACTCATCAGTAACCTGAGAACTCAATTTTACTGTGGAAGCAAGTCATCCTCGGTTCCGAGGGACTGCCTAAGAAGAAGTAGGAAACGCGGCAGCCAATTTGCGCGCAGCAAGCTCCCAGAAACAGCGATGTGATAGTGACCAGATCATCTGTTTTTGTTATGTTGGTTGAGGGATAAAGGGATAAATATTGGACACAGGAGCCAGGAGACCAGGGATAACTTTCCCCCCCCCCCCGCCCCTGGCCCGCACTTCTTCGAAATAGTGGCTGTGGGATCTTTAACATCCACCTGAGAGGGCAGATGGGGCCTCGGTTTAATGTCTCATCCGAAAGACGGCACCTCCGACAGTGCGGCGCTCCCTCAGTACTGCCCCTCCGACAGTGCAGCACTCCCTCAGTGCTGCCCCTCTGACAGTGCAGCACTCCCTCAGTGCTGCCCCTCCGACAGTGCGGCGCTCCCTCAGTACTGCCCCTCCGACTGTGCGGCGCTCCCTCAGCATTGCCGCTCCGATAGTGCAGCACTCCCTCAGTGCTGCTCCTCCGACAGTGTGGTGCTCCCTCATCACTGCACTGGGAGTGTCAGCCTAGATTTATGTGCTCATGTCCCTGGAAGAGACTAATGGTTCAAGAAGCTGCAGCTTTGAAGTACCGTGAACATAGGAACAGGAGGAATATAAGAAATAGGAGCACGAGTCGGCCATATGGCCTCTCAAGCCTGCTCTGCCATTCAGTAAGATCATGGTTGATCTTTGACCTCAACTCCACTTTCCCGCCCAATCCCCATATCCCCATTAATTCCCTTAGAGTCCAAAAATCTATCGATCTCAGCCTTGAATATACTCAACGACTGAGCATCCACAACTCTCTGGGGCAGAGAATTCCAAAGATTCACCGCCCTCTGAGCGAAGAAATTCCTCCTCATCTCGGTCTTAAATGGCCGACCCCTTATCCTGAGACTGTGCCCCCCTAGTTCTAGACACTGCAGTCAAGGGAAACAACCTCTCAGCATCTACCCTGTCAATGCACCTCAGAATCTTGTATGTTTCAATGAGATCACATCTCATTCTTCTAAACTCCAGAGAGTATAGGCCCAATCTACACAATCTCTCCTCATAGGACAGCTCTCTCATCCCAGGAATCAGTCTAGTGAACCTAAATTGCACCGCCTCCAAGGCAAGTATATCCTTTCTTGGATAAGGAGACCAAAACTGCACAGTACTCCAGGTGTGGTGCCATTCAGCCCCTTGAGCCTGCTCCGCCATTCAATGAGATCATGGCTGATCTGTGACCTAACTCCATCTACCCGCCTTTGCCCCATATCCCTTAATATCTTTGGTTAACAAAAATCTGTCAATCTCAGATTCAAAATTAACAATTAACCCAGCATCAATTGCCGTTTGTGGAAGAGAGTTCCAAACTTCTACCATCCTTTGTGTGAAGAAGTGTTTACTAATTTCACTCCTGAAAGATCTGGCTCTCATAGAGTCATAGAGTTATACAGCACAGAAAGAGGCCCTTCGGCCCATCGTGTCGGTGCCTGCCATCAAGCCCTGTCTATTCTGATCCCATTTTCCAGCACTTGGTCCGTAGTCTTGTTTGCTATGGCGTTTCAAGTGCTCATCTAAATGCTTCTTGAATGTTGCGAGGGTTCCTGCCTCTACCACCCTTTCAGGCAGTGAGTTCCAGATTCCAACCATCCTCTGGGTGAAAAAGTTTTTCCTCAAATCCCCTCTAAACCTCCTGCCCCTTACTTTGAAACTATGCCCCCTGGTTATTGACCCCTCTACTAAGGGGAAAAGTTCCTTTCTATCTACCCTATCTATGCCCCTCATAATTTTGTACACCTCAATCAGGTCTCCCCTCAGCCTTCTCTGCTCTAAGGAAATCAACCCCAGCCTGTCCAGTCTGTCTTCATAGCTGAAGCGCTCCAGCCCAGGTAACATCCTGGTGAATCTCCTCTGCACCCGCTCCAATGCAATCACATCCTTCCTAGAGTGTGGTGACCAGAACTGCACACAGTATTCCAGCTGTGGCCTAACTAGCGTTTTGTACAGCTCCATCATAACCTCCCTGCTCTTATATTCTATGCCTCGGCTAATGAAGGCGAGTATCCCATATGCCTTTTTAACCACCTTATCTACCTGTCCTGCTGCCTTCAGGGATTTATGTACATGCACACCAAGGTCCCTCTGATCCTCCGTCCTTCCTAGGGTCCTACCATTCATTGTGTATTCCTTTGCCTTGTTAGTCCTCCCAAGATGCATCACCTCACACTTTTCAGGGTTAAATTCCATTTGCCACTGTTCTGCCCATCTGACCAACCCGTCTATATCGTCCTGTAGCCTGAGGCTTCCCTCCTCGCTATTTACCACTCCACCAATTTTCGTGTCATCTGCGAACTTACTGATCATACCTCCTACACTCATATCTAAATCATTAATGTACCCTACAAACAGTAAAGGACCTAGCACCGATCCCTGCAGTACACCACTGGACACAGGCTTCCAGTCACAAAAACAACCTTCGACCACCACCCTCTGCCTCCTGCCACTAAGCCAATTTTGGATCCACTGTGGATCCCATGGGCTCTAATTTTTAGACTATGCCCCCCTAGTCCTAGACTCCCCAACCAGCGGAAATAGTTTCTCCCTATCTACCCTATCTCTTCCACTTAATAGCCTGAAAATGTAAATCAAATCACCCCTTAACCTTCTAAATTCTAGGGAATGCAACCCTAATTTACATCGGAATACATAGGATATACGGCACAGAAACAGGCCATTCGTCCTAACCAGTCCATTCTGGCATTTATGCTCCACTCGAGCCTGCTCCAGTCTTTCCTCATCTAACTTGATCAGCATAACCCTGTAGTCCCTTCTCCCTCATATGCTTATCTAACCTCCCCTTACATGCATCTATACTAGTCACTTCATCCAGTTGTTTTATATATATTCTGCTCAATGGCATTTTCCCAATTTATTTGCTTCTGTGAATCATTTTAATCGTAAGTCAGTTTAATGAGCTATTTTCGTCTGTGCAAAGCTGGTCTCGCTTGTGATGTTTTCTGACATTTGAGAGAATTAAGACATGGTGAGAATTCTACATAAATTCTAGTATGCAAGTTCCTGCAAAGATGGTTAATTATCAGACCTGGTTTAGGCAGAAGAAAGTGAAAGACACACATTTTAATTCACAATAGATGTGACATTATTGTGAGATGGTTGGAGTGAGGAAGTTGTGTTACAAAAGCTAGAAATGTTGCATTTTTAATTGAAGGATAAGCTTTAGAAATGAAAGTATTTAAGCTCCTTTCTACAATAAAGACGGATGAAACCATGCTACAACAATTAAGAAATGATTAATATGTAGGAAAAATGGATTCAAGTTTACCATTAGCGCCTTATGTGTGATGTGTAGTCTGGCTCTGACTTTTCCTGGCTGTAGTGCTGAAAACCAGTGTTCCAGAACTAGCCGTACCCCTCGCCAAGCTGTTCCAGTACTGCTACAACACAGGCATCTATCCAGCAATGTGGAAAATTGCCCAGGTATGTCCAGTCAATGAGGTTAAATACAATCCATAGAAACAGAAGATAGGAGCAGGAGTAGGCCATTCGGCCCCTCGAGCCTGCTCCGCCATTTAATGAGATCATGGCTGATCATCCAAACTCAGTACCCTGTCCCTGCCTTCTCCCCATATCCCTTGATCCCTTTCGCGTTAAGAAATATATCAACTCCTTCTTGAATATATTTAATGAATTGGCCTCAACTGCCTTCTGTGGTAGAGAATTCCACAGGTTCACCACTCTCTGGGTGAAGAAATTCCTCCTCACCTCAGTCCTAAATGGCTTACCCCTTATCTTTAGACTGTGACCCCTGGTTCTGGACTCCCCCGCCGTCGGGAACATCCTTCCAATTCAGCCAATTACCGCCCCATCAGCCTGCTCCCAATCATCAGCAAATGATGGAAGGAGTCGTTAAAAGTGCTCCCAAGTGGTACTTACTCACCAATAGGCTGCTCACCGATGCTCAGTTTGGGTTCACAGAATCACAGAAACCCCACAGTGCAGATAGAGGCCATTTTGGCCCATCGAGCCTGCACCGACACATATTCCACCCGATCCCCGTAACCCCCACACCAACACATATCCCACCCCATCCTTGTAACCCCACATATTTAATCCCCCTAACACTAAGGGTCAATTTATCATAGCCAATCAACCTAACCTGCACATCTTTGGACTGTGGGAGGAAACCGGAGCACCCGGAGAAAACCCACGCAAACACGGGGAGAATGTGCAAACTCCACACAGACAGTCACCCGAGGCCGGATTCGAACCCGGGTCTGTGGCGCTGTGAGGCAACAGTGCTAACCACTATACCACCGTGCTGCCTCCTGCCAGGAACACTCTGCTTCAGGCCTCATTTACAGCTTTGGTCCAAACATGGACACGAGCTGAATTAGAGGTGAGGTGAGAGTGACTCCCCTTAACATCAAGGCAGCATTCGACCGATTGCTACTAAAACTGGTGTTACTGGGAATTAGGGGAACGCTCTCCAGTGGCAGGAGTCATACTTGGCACAAAGCAAGATGATTGTGGTTGTTGCAGGCCGTTCATCTCAGCCCCAGGACATCATTGCAGGAGTTCCTCCAAGCTGTGTCTGGTTCAGCTGTTTCATCAATGACTTTCCCTCCATCATAAGGTCAGAAGTGGGGCTGTTTACTGATGATTACACAGTGTTCAGCTCCATTCACAATTCCTCAGATAATGAAGCAGTCCCTGCCCGCATACAGCAAGACCTGGAAAACATCCAGACTTGGGCTAAGTGGCAAGTAACATTTGCGTCACACAAGTGCCAGGCAATGATCATTTCCAACAAGAGAGCATAAGCACCTCCCCATGACGTTTAATGTTATTACTGTCATCCACCATCAACATACTGGGGGTCACCATTAACCAGAAACAAGAAGTGCGTTCAAACAATTCCCGATCAAGGCGTTTCCTCCTTTAAATGCCCAGTGAGGCTGGTGTGAAGACTTTGGAGCTTCCATTTGATCGTGAATCCAAGGTTTGTTGCTCTATTGAGCGCTTTGCTGCACTGCATAATGCAGCGTTACTCATCTGCACACCCACAACAACATGGACCGCAATCTTACTCAATAGTAGTGGATGCATCTAAACCACAAAGAGCTGAGGCGCTTCTGGAGGAGTACAGGATTTTGGTAGGTTTTTAAAATGTTATTTTGCCATGTAAACATTACAGGGCTGTCACCATCAGGAAATGTGAAGAATGAGATTTTTAATCAAAAGGAAGTCAAAGATTGCACGTCCACTTGAACATATAGGAGGTGTTTTGTCCACAAGAATCATGTACATAGTTCACACTTTTAAACCCTCCACTGCCTGGATGAGTGCAGCTCCAACAACACTAAAGAAGCTCAAAACCATCCAAGACAAAGAGCCCACTTGATTGGCACCCCATGCAGCACCTTAAACATTCACTCCCTCCACCACCGGCGCACCATGTCTGCAGTGGGCACCATCTACAAGATGCACTACAGCAACTCGCCAAGGCTCCTTCGACAGCACCTCCCAAACCCGCGACCTCTTCCACCTAGAACAGGGGTATGCAAGTATTTGGGCTGGAGGGCCAGTTAACAAGTTTTGGTGAGCTGTTGAGGGCCGCACAACAATGTTCCCCCTAAAGTGTGCGGCCACACGGTCGTGCACCAATCGCGAAGTCCCACGCAGGCCGCTCACCAGCTCCTGCTGCTGGAAGAGATACTGTGCAGCAAATTTAAAGGGACTGCGCACGTTGATGAGAGCAAAGTGTTAAATTGGTAAATTTGAAACAGGCCAACAGGTGTTGATCATCACTTCCACTTCTACCCTCCCAATAATTTATCAACATAAATGTAGTTGGTAGTCAGATACTATCTTAAATACACAAAATGTAGTGTATAGTAGTAAAATCTTCCATTACTAAATGAATGAAATGATTGATCAATCGATCGATTATATGTTGTACTGAAAGTCTACGTGGCTGTTTGGCAGAGCGGCTCGAGTTTGTGTTCTTTTTTAGTGTGGTGAGTACAGGAACCCGAGGCTTCGCAAGGCCTGAACTACAATCAAGTGCCATTACCTGGAGTCCTTGTGCTCCGGAATCTACTCCTGTATCTAAGATGGTGATGAGAGCCCCCCTGCCATCGTACTCTGGGTACCGGGAGAGGAAAGACATAGCGCCTGTCTCTTTCTTTGGTGGAAGTCATATCGAGATGAGCAGCCGTGACTCGACTCAGACTAATATGCAGCTCGAGTTCTATTTCAGTCATGTACAGCGAGCTGGATAGAATGAACTGGTGGGCTGGATACGGCCCGCAGGCCACATTTTGCCCACCACTGGGCTAGAAGCTCCCACGCACTTTACTGAGGAAACCCCCAGAAACGGCAGGGACCCGACTTAACTCGGTCTGTTCCAGAGTTACGCCGGGAGGCTGGCGGTAATCCTGTGGAATAGATGCCCTGGACCTGATGGCCCACATCCTAGGGTTTTGAAAGAGGTGGCTATAGAGATAGTAGATGCATTGGTTGTAATTTTCCAAAATTCCATAGATTCTAGAACAGTTCCCGCAGATTGGAAGGTAGCAAATGTAACCCCACTATTTAAGAAAGGAGGGAGAGAGAAAACGTGGAACTGCAGACCAGTTAGCCTGACATCTGCAGTAGGGAAAATGCTAGAATCTATTATTAAGGACATGGTAACAGGGCACTTAGAAAATAATAATAGGATTGGGCAGTCAACACGGATTTATGAAAGGGAAATCGTGTTTGACAAATCTGTTAGAGTTTTTTGAGATTGTAACTAGCAGAATAGATAAGGGGAAACCAGTGGATGTGGTGTATTTGGATTTTCAGAAGGCATTCGATAAGATGCCACACAAGAGGTTATTAACCAGATTTGGGCTCATGGGATTGCGGGTAATATACTAGCATGGTAATAATAAACGGGTAATTTTCAGGTTGGCAGTCTGTGACTAGTGGGGTACCGCAAGGATCAGTGCTTTGGCCTCAGCTATTCACAATCTACATCAATGATTTGGATGAGGAGACCAAATGTAATATATCCAAGTTTGCTGAAGATACAAAGCTGGGTGGGAATGTAAGTTGTGAGGAGGCTTCAAGGGGATATAGATAGGCAAAGTGAGTGAGCAAGAACATGACAAATGGAATATAATGTGGAGAAATGGGAAGTTATCCACTATGGTAGGAAAAATAGAAAAGCAGTGTATTTTTTAAATGGTGAGAGATTGGGAAATGTTGGTGTTCAGAGGGACCTGGGTGTCCTTGTACACGAATCACTGAAAGTTAATATGCAGGTACAGCAAGCAATTAGGAAAGCAAATGGCATGTTGGCCTTTATTACAAGAGGATTTGAGTATAAGAGTAAAGATGTCTTACTGCAATTATATAGGGCCCTGGCGTACAGTTTTGATTTCCTTACCTAAGGAATGATATACTTGCCATAGAGGGAGTGCAACGAGGGTTCACCAGACTGGGTCCTGGGATGGGGGGATTGTCCTATGAGGAGAGATTGAGTAGACTAGGCCTATATTCTCTAGAGTTTAGAAGAACGAGAGGTGATCTCATTGATACATACAAAATTCTTACAGGGCTTGACAGGGTAAATGCTGAGAGGTTGTTTCCCCTGGCTGGGGAGTCTAGAACCAGGGGTCACAGTCTCAGAATAAGGGGTTGGCCATTTAGGACTGAGATGAGGAGAAATTTCTTCACTCAGAGGGTGGTGAATCTTTGGAATTCTCTACCCCAGAGGGCTGTGGAGGCTCAGTCATTGAGTATATTAAAAACAGAAGTCGATAGATTTTTGAATATTAAGGGAATCAAGGGATATGGGGATCAAGCAGGAAACTGAAGATGAGTTAGAAGGTCAGCCATTATCTCATTGAATGGTGGAGCAGGCTCGAAGGGCTAAATGGCCGACTCCTGCTCCTATTTCTTATATTCTTATATTATATAAACTCAACTGTACCAGGCACATAAATGCTGTGGCCACTAGAGCAGGTCAGAGGCTTTGTAACCTGCGGCGACTGGCTCACCTCCTGACTCACCAAAGCCTCTCTACAACCTACAAGGCGCAAGTCAGGAGTGCGATGGAATACTCACCCCTTGCCTGGATGGATGCCACTGCTTCAACACTCAAGAAGCTCAACACCATCCAGGACAAAGCAGTCTGCTTGATCAGCAGCCCATCCACTAGCTTAAGGGTTGGGCGGCACCTCCCAAACCCACGATCTTCACCACCTAGAATGACAAGGGCGGCAGGCACATGGAAACACCATCACCTCTGAATTTCCCTACAAGTTACACACCACCCTGATTTGGACATATATCTCCGTTCCTTCATCGTCACTGGGTCAAAATCCTGGGACTCCCTACCGAACAGCACTGTGGGAGCACCTTCGCCACACGGACTGCAGTGGTTCAAGAAGAAGGCCCACCACCACCTTCTTGAGAACAACTAGGGATTGGCAATAAACGCCGGCCTTGCCAGCGTCGCCCACATCCCGAGGATGATAGCCAACCTGTAACTTTGCTGTTCTGTTATCAGCGGGAATGCAAACCAACCTTGAAGTAAAATTTGACTTTTACTCCGCAGAGATATCAAGGGCTGAACAGGACACAAGATGGTGCATTACAATCTTTATTTCACTACTTCAATACATTCCAGGATAACCATCAAAAGAATTGTTTTCAGAATTACAACACATTGATTTGGCTCAGCTTACTACAGCCTATCTTAATTTGATCATTACCCTGGCACAGCCCTAGCGGGATTCCCTTTAAAATAATGTAACTATAATGTACAGTAGCACAATCTTTGTTGAGTTCACTTTTAACATATTGAAACTCTAAGGTTCCACTTCACGAGTTGTCTGTGACTTGTTGCTGTACATTATCTGGAGAATAAAATGGAAAGATAATTCTTTTTTACTGATAATGATGAATACAACTTGTCGTACAGTGACTCTAAGATCTTTCTACTGGGGCCCTTTACCAAAAAGAAAATCATTTAAAAAACTTTCTTGATCACATTTATATTTTCGCATTTTATAATGTCTTCATCTTCTGGCAACATGTTGTTTGTAAATGATTCCATACTTTATATCCGAGGAAGGATATACTTGCCTAGGTTCACTAGATTGATTCCTGGGATGACAGGGTGGTCCTGGATTGGGCCTGCACTCTCTGCAGTTTAGAAGAATGAGAGGTGATCTCATTGAAACGTTTAAGATTCTGAGGGGGATTGACAGGGTGGATGCTGAGAGGTTGTTTCCCCTGGCTGGAGTGTCTAGAACTAGGGGGCACAGTCTCAGGATAAGGGGTCAGCCATTTAAGACTCAGGTGAGGAGGAATTTCTTCATTCAGAGGGTTGTGAAAATCTTTGCATTTCTCGACACAAAAGGGCTGTGGATGTTCAGTTGTGGAGTATATTCGAGGCTGAGATAGATAGATTTTTGGACTCTAGGGGAATCTAGGGATATGGTGATCGGGCACGAAAGTGGAGTTGAGGTCGAAGATCAGCCACGATCTTATTGAATGGAGAAGCAGACTCGAGGGGCCGTATGGTCTACTCCTACTGCTAATTCTTGGGTTCTTATGTTTAGGATTGTTAATAGTTGCATGAAAGAAATAATTTTAAAGCAAATTATAATCACTGAGATAAATGTGGCCAGGTTGTTTACAGCAGTGTACATTGATCCTGAGCTGGGCAATTCATTCTTGTAAGGAGAAGACGAGACAGTTCAGCTCAGTAATATTCTATTTGTCGCAATTCTTTTTGCTTCTTTATTTCATAAAATAGTGGATTAGCCCAAGTCCTAAACGATGATGAGAATCCTCACGTGAAACAGTGCAGTTAACTCTCTCCTGTGACTAAACTACAGTGAATGTTATTAAAAGTGAATGTCTGATTGAAGTGTCCTTCTGAAGACCTCACCTCGCACTGTTCTGGTTACTGTATATTTTTGTTCATATATTGTATGTTTTCTGGATCTCTGCTTTTATGTCTTCCTTCCGTAGCAATTTCCAGTCGGCAGGGATATCGGCTTCTTTAGCCTCGTATTCCTCAGCAAACTCTTTATTAAACGTACACAGGACGTACTTCCAGTAGGACGCTGCTTGGATGCTGGTGTCTGGTGGAATATCCCAGGAGGCAAAATAATCATTTATACTGCGATAGTCTTTGTACGGGTGAAATTCATATTGTGTTGCTGCACACCGGAATGAAGCATCCGATGCCACTGAAGAAGTGCACACTTCTTCTACAAGCTTTTCATCGGAAACATAGTAAACACGATGCAGACCCTGGGGCTGATGTGTTGCAGCAAAATGCTCTTTGTGGCCGGAACCTCCTCGTTCACAAGGCACTCCACAGAATGGGCACATCTTACCGCAGCCAAGTACTTGGCGGAAGATTTCTTCATCTGGATGCACTGGAAGACGAGGCAGAATTTCCTCGATGTCACAGACTTTATTAAAGCCTGATACGAGATTCTGCTCCACACCATCAAGGGCTGCCGCAACATCAGCTGCAAACTCGCTCGCTTTGGCCGCATTTTGAAAGCGTATAATTTCCAAACCCCTCTTGTCAATCACAAAATCATCCTTCAAGATATCACAAAATTCTGCTAAGAATTCTGACACATTTTGCTTATCAGTAGCCATTGCTTGTTCTACGGCACTTTTTGTCTTTCGTATCAGTGCTTGGATTATTTTTGTGACAATCCCTACAATTTTACTTTTGTCTGTGTAATTGTTTATTATTCTTTTTCTGATCCACTGTTTTGCAAACTCCTCATAGTTTGAAATGTAATCTTTGTAACTTTGCACGCAGTGTTGTTCCAGCAACTCCAGTAAAATCACAGACTGGAGATAGGCTCGGCTACTCAGTTCATGGCTAGTGCAGCTGGCTTTTACATCCTCAACAATCTCCACACCAAGCCTTTTGTCAATGGCATTCTGAAGAGCTGGCTGAAGGCAGTTGTTGCACAGAGCTTGAGCCCGTTTCTGACTTTGATCTTTCTCAAGGTAAAGATCTTTAAAAGTGGAAGAGTAGGCAGGTTTCATTCCTTCCAGATTTGTCAGTGGATCGTTTTCTTTAAAGAAATCTTGGTGCATCTTTTGGAAAACTGGCAGGATGTGGCCACATATGTGTAACTTTAGATCCACCTCAAAGTTAGCATTAGTGTGAAAGTTACGATGTTTTTCATCTTGTAACTTTTCATCAATCATTTTCAGCAACATCTGACAGTAAGTTTGATCAAAATCAACTTTTGCTTTAACCTTGTCCTGTGCATACTCCTCACAGTTTTTGATTAAACTATTTGCAAATGATTGCACTTCATTGCTGCCTTCACCTGTAAAAAAAATGAATAACTTTCATCAAAACACTCTTATCAATATGCTCCTTGGTAACTTGAAAGGGCTCCTTTCCTTTTTCAGACAGTTTCCCAGCTGCATCTAACCTCAGATGTGGCACTGCCCCGATGTCGTAGACTGTGCCTCAGTTGATTTTCAAACTCCTGTTCAATATTCTGTTTTTTAAATCTCAGGCCCTGAAGCGGTTTTACTGTGTCTCTCCACATCTCTTCAAACTGTTCCTCCAGTGCACCATCATCAAGTTCAGTCTCCCGCTGTTTGCATCTTTGTAAAAGTTCACTGACCTGTTTTTGAATATTTTCCTGATACTCCTTCTGTATCTTAACCAGCTTGTCCATGCCTTTGCATCTCTGAATTGCTATATTGCATTTCCCCTTGCTGTAAATCTCAAGCTCATTTCTCAAACTCTCGGCACTCAAGGTGAAGTCAGTTTTGAATTTCTCCACGAGGTGGATATTCTCTATTCTGCTGTTAAAATATTGCTCCAGGCGATTGAGAATCTTTTGTTTTTGAATCTGGAGGATTCTATTTGCTTCATGAATCAGAGTCTGATACAAGTCATCAAGCTGATCCCGAGGATGATTGTCGATATTATTCTCAGCCTTTTCAACCCAGGAATGCATGTTTTTCCTAAAGTGCCACTCCCACTCCGAGTACTTCAGACTGAGCTGGTTGTAAGCATCAGCAACTAGACTGTTCCTGAAACTGAAAATGAAATTTTCGTATTTTACTGCATTCCATAAACTTTTCATCCATTCTGTGAATTGGTGAATTGTAAATGGCTCTTTGCTTTCTTTGCGCTGTTTAAACAGATCAAACAGATACTTCTTCAGCTCGAATATATTTTCACTGTAGCCGGTGTTCACAGGCGCCATGGGAGGAACGCCGTGCCACAGGCCTGGAATGTACCAGTTGTGTTTTTCAGGATCATAGTCCATGACATCTGAAAACTCTGTGAAGACATTGTCTTTCTTCTCCATCTTTGCTGCTGCCCTTGTCATTTCATTCAACTGATCCAGGAGGTGCTTCCTGTCTCTCATGTTCTGATCATGCGCCGACACTTCGCCCACGTTTTGGTGAATGAACTGACAGTTTGGTCTATGTCCAACCTCTTTCATCCTCAGGAACGCGTGCACAACTATCTGCAAAACATCCTTCATTTCGGAAGAGTTTTCCATTGCCATGTTGACCAAGGTGACGTCACTCAATCCAACCACCAGCGTTGCAAGCTCATTGTCGTGCTCATGGCTATCTTCCAGCTTGGCCAGTTCTGGAGCTTTTAACCCTTCGGTGTCAATTATCATGAGGTACTCACTACCAATCTCCTCTTTCAGGTCACCTGTAATCTTGATCAACTGCATGAAGGCTCCTCTTGTGCATCTCCCACTGCTCACTGCAAACTGCAAACCAAACATTGTGTTCAAGAGAGTGGACTTTCCTGTGCTCTGTACACCCAGTACGGTTAAAACAAATATTTTAGTATCTGGTCCCAGTTTCTCCGAGAGATTTGTAAGCACAGCGCTGACCCACTGTTCAGATATGCTGGAAGCATCGCCATCTAAAAGTTCAAGTGGAAAGCCATCTAACATAAGGTCAGCAGCGACACTGGGAAGGGATATAAACTGGCGATTATTTTCCTGCAGAATACGTTCATGAACTAAAGTTATCTCAGCTTCATACATCTGTCCTATTTCCCGCATGAAATGTTCTAGACCCAGAGAACTGTCCGATATTCGTTTGTCGAGTTCTGTGAGCTTTTCACTTGCACCAGACGAGGCTTTGTACTGGCGTTTGTAACTCTCTCGCAGTACAGAAAGCTCCTGTCGTGCAGTGGCATCAAGAAAATATTTGGTCCATTTCAGGAAAAAGCGTCTTTCTTCATCGGTCGTATTTGCCATTTCAGTGACAAATTCGGAAAGGCTGTCAGTGATATCATGTTCTAGCTGTTTCTTTCGCAGATTTGTTTTTTCAAGTCTGAGTTCGCAGTTATACATTTCGACAGGTTTATCTCCACGCTTTCTCTGACGGCAAAGTTCCTTGTCCAACTTGGACCATTTTTTCCAGAGGTCTCCTTGTAACGGTAACTTTTTCATTTTGTACTCTGCCACATTTTTCATGCCTTTTATCGCAGCGGTAATTTCCTCTGCCACTTTTTTCCCATGTTGGCACCTTGGCTCATCTTCATCGACACATATCTCTAACTCCTGAGCTACTGCAGCCATGTCCTCAATGCTCACCAGGTCAGTAACATCTTCCATAGTGTTCCGGATGCTCAACTGGATCTGCTCAACAAACTCTGATGCATTCATCTTTTTATTTTTAATGATCACGCGATTGCGTTCCAGTTTCATCAATGGAACAAGTTTCTGGAGAAAGCTGCTCGTCCTATCCTGCTGGTCAGGCTGTGGATTCAAGATTAGAAAGTATTGTGTTTGTAATTCTGCAATGGACTCCAGGAATTCAGACTCATTGGTGCTTATCTGATCAACAAATATAAAAACTGCTGAGGATACCTTAGCCAAGAAGTGAACTTGGGAATGTAGGACACTTGCATCCCCACGGAGATTGGCAATGAGAACAGGTTCTGTGAAGATATCGATATTTCTCTTGCCACAAGGGAGGTACCAGCAGAACTCAACTAAACCATCTGAAATTTTACGAGGGATGTCACCACATTCCATGCTGTGAGTGACAAAGAAATTGTGATGATGGTGTGGGTTACTTAGCACCTCATTAAGAACCTTTGATTTAGATGTACTGCAATCACCCAAACGGATAAATGAAATCAAATGCATTGGTGTGGTTGCCATAGTTTCCTCTTTAAACCCCTTACTTGCTTCCAGCGATTGGGGTCTCCACTTCTTCACGATGAAACGCATGGCCCACAGCAGTAAGGTGGAGCTGTCCTTACTGTAGTCTGGTAACAAGAGAGGCAAAGCAAACTGACACATAGACATCTTCATCATTATCTCCCGCTGCAGGAAGCTATCTGCGCAAAGGAAAACTGCGGTAATGACATCCAGAGGATTGCATGCATCACCAGCATATTTCCTCGGGATATGAAAAAGTTCGGAGAAGTTTGCCTGATCAACGGTCTGTGTTTCATTTTTAGCAGCGTCTGCTGAGCATTTAATGTTTCTGGCCTAACAACAGAAAATGCTGGAAAAACTCAGCAGGTCAGGCAACATCCGTGGAGAGAAATTTGAGTTGACGTTTCGGGTTGGACCCTTCTTCAAAACTGGAAAGAAAAGAAACTAGATCGAAGGCAGGGCTGCGATCGGACAAAAGAATAAAAGAAACAAAAGAAGTAAAAGAGATTAGAAGCTAGACGAGATGGTAATGGGCTGGGATTAGGTGTAAAGCGTACTGGCAGGGCAAAAGATAGCTGCCAGGTGTGAGAGAGAAACAAAAGGAAAGTGGGGGGGGGAAAGAGTGGAACAAATACTAGAAAAAATGAAATGGGGGCCGAGCTTATAATCTGAAATTGTTGAACTCGATATTGAGTCCGGAAGGCTGCAGAGTGCCTAATCGGAAGATGAGGTGCTGTTCCTCGAGTTTACGTTGAGCTTTCGTGGAACAATACAAGAGGCCAAGGACGGTGAGGTCCGAGTGGGAATGGAGCGGTGAATTAAAATGACAGGCGACCGGAAGCTCGGGGTCACCCTTACGGACTGAACGGAGGTGTTCCGCAAAGCGGTCACCCAATCTGCGTTTGGTCTCCCCAATGTAGAGGAGACCGCATCGTGAGCAGCGAATACAGTATACTAGATTGCAAGAAGTACAAGTAAATCGCTGTTTCACCTGGAAGGGGTGTTTGGGGCCATGGACAGTGGGAAGGGAGGAGGTATAGAGGCAGGTGTTACATCTCCTCCGCTTGCACGGGAAGGTGCCAGGCGAAGAGAAAGGGCTGTTTATGGCCGTCAGGTTGAGAATCATAAGTTTCTTCAGAAAATAGCGAGGTACTTCTTCCAAATTATGAGGCTTTGCAGAGCCCATGGTTTCTGGGCCAATTTCAAGAACTTTCCTTGGAGAAAGTTTTTCGGTGAAGTGTTCCTGCAGTTTCAGTTTGGAAAACATTTCCTGAAGATTCTTTTCTTTGTCTGCAAAATGAGAGATGAAAATGATGTTTGTAACATGCACAGTAAACACACACTGTTTATGATGTCACTGTTCGCAACGTCCATCCAGTTGGGGGGGCATTACAGTTTTCACAAAGATTCAAAGTTTACATTGAGTTACACAGAGTTTATGACCAGAGTTTCCCCCAATAATGAAGTGCCTGTCTATTTCTGGTGAGAGGGACTTCCAGACTTTTTTTCCACATCAGTTGTTTCAAACGCAGAGACCGCTGACCCAGAGGTAACTGCATCAATGGTAGTTTTACTATTGATAACAGCTCCAATTCAGAAAGTTTATTCCTAACGCTGTACATTTTATTACTGGCTTATTGCTCTTTACCCAAATGCCAGCATCGTCTTGCAGCTCCTAATAGGTCCCAGCTGTTAGATTGTCCATACTCAGCTACCCATGGCCCCATTAAAACTCTTCCAGGTGTGCACAATAAAAATTGCTTATTTTCCCTACCACTAAATATGTCTCTTAACTCTTTTTCACCTGATGAAGTTAGATGAGCTGCTCTGCAACCATCAGGGATTTCCCCTTCATCTGACGAACTTTTAATAATCATAGAATGGTTACAGCACAGGAGAAGGCCATTGGCCCATTGAGCCCGTGCCGGCCCTCTGCAAGAGCACTTCAGCTAGTACCGCTCCCCCGCCCTTTCCCCAGAACCTTGCAAATTTTTTTCCTTCAGGTACTTATCCAATTCCCTTTTGAAAGGCACGATTGAATCTGCCTCCACCACCCCTTCAGGCAGTGAATTCCAGATCCTAACCACTTGCTGCGTAAAAAAGTTCTTCCTCATGTCACCTTTGGTTCTTCTGCCAATCACCTTACATCTGTGTCCACTGGTTCTCGACCCTTCCGCCAATGGGAACAGTTTATCTACTCTGTCGAGACCCCTCATGATTTTGAACACCTCTATCAAATCTCCTCTCATCCTTCTCTGTTCTAAGGAGAACAACCCCAGCTTCTCCAGTCTATCCACATAACTGAAGTCCCTCATCCCTGGTATCATTCTCATAAATCTTTTCTGCACCCTTTCTAAGGCCTTCACATCCTTCCTAAAGTGCGGTGCTCAGAATTGGACACAATACTCCAGTTGAGGCCGAACCAGTGTTTTATAAAGGTTCATCATAACTTCCTTGCTTTTGTACTCTGTGCCTCTATTTATAAAGCCCAGGATCCCGTATCAATTAAATAGCAATTCAAAGTTTCGCTAAATTCTATCCTGTCTTCCTTTAAAAACTTGTAGATGTATAACTGAGTGGATTTTTGTCTACTTTAAGTCAAATTGGCTCAGTTCTTAGTGCAATTGCCTCTGGGTCAGAAAGTTGTGGGCATGAGCTTGAGCTCATTGAGCAGACGCTTCAGCACACTACTGAGGGAATGCTACACTGTCAGGGCAGCTGAACTTTTGGAGGATATGTTGAATAGAGACCCCGGCTACCGGTGCTGGTGGTTTAGATAGACTTTAAGGGGGAGAAATTCAACTTGTGCCCAGAATTGGGTGGCAAATTGACGGAGCGATTCCGTTATGTGCCAGTCTGAGGCCCGGTCCAAATTCAGCATCGGACCTCGTTTAAATGGAAGTGGTGAACTGCGGGCACCAAACAGGTATCCCAGCGCAGCTCCTGATGACTTCCAGCCAGTTCAGACGCCCAGTCGGGTCACAGTTAGGTCCTGGGTCGTGGGGAGGTTATTTGTTACAGACTTGGTTCACTAAATGAATGGTAGCGCACTGGTTCTGTTACTGGACTAATAATCCAGAGGCCTGGACTAGTAATCCAGAGGCCTGGACTAATATGCCCAGGGACATGAGTTCAAATCCCATCACTACAGCTGGGGAATTTAAATTCAGTTAAATAAATCTGCAATAAAAAGCTAGTATCAGTAATTGTGACTATAAAACTACCCGATTGTTGTAAAATCTGGTTCACTTAATGTCCTTAAAGGGAGGAAATCTGCCGTCCATACCCGGTCTGGCCTATATGTGACTCCAGACCCACAGCAATGTGGTTGACTCTTAACTGCCCTCTGAAATGGCCCAGCGAGCCACTCAGTTGTCAAGATGGTGGCTCATCTCAAGGGCAGTTAGGGATGGGTAACAAATGCTGGCCTTTGCCAGTGGAAAATCAGATCATAAGAACAGGAGGAGGCCATCGAGCCTGTTCCGCCATTCAATGTGATCATGTCCGATCTATGACCGAACACCATATACCCGCCTTTGCCCCATATCCCTTAATGCCTTTGGTTAACAAAAAGCTATCAATCTCCAATTTAAAATTAACAATTGATCTAGCATCAATTGCCGTTTGTGGAAGAGAGTTCCAAACTTCTGCCAATATTTTTGTGTAGAAGTGTTTCCTAATGTCACTCATGAAAGGCCTGGCTCTAATTTTTAGACTATGCCCCCTAGTCCTAGAATCCACAAACTTTGATCAAATCACCCCTTAACCTTCTAAATTCTAGGGAATTACAACCCTAATTTGTGTAATCTCTCCTCGTAACTTAACCCTTGGAGCCCGGGTATCATTCTGGTAAACCTACGCTGCACTCCCTCCAAGGCCAAGATATCCTTCCTAAGGTGTGGTGCCCAGAACTGCTCACAGTACTCCAGGTGTGGTCTAACCAGGGTTTTGTATAGCTGCAGCATAACTTCTACCCTCTTGTACTCTAGTCCTCTAGATATAAAGGCCAGCATTCCATTAGCCTTGTTGATTATTTTCTGTA
The DNA here is from genome assembly GCF_052327205.1 of Somniosus microcephalus. NCBI lineage: Eukaryota > Metazoa > Chordata > Chondrichthyes > Squaliformes > Somniosidae > Somniosus > Somniosus microcephalus. Next base: position 48,324,975 of record NW_028225182.1, on the reverse strand, counting down.
CCTGTCCATGACATTATAATGATCTATGTACCTGGACCCCCAAGTCGCTTTGGACCTCCACTGGATGTGGGCACTCAGTGATGCTCATCCCGTGAATGAATAAAAAACGTACCTTCTTTTCTGATACTCTTCTTTTCTTGTTCTTGATTGAGCAAGAGTTCCTCAGCAGCAGTGGTTCCATCTGCGTTAGTGCTGAAAGATTTACCTGAATAAGGAGTATAAGTGGGTCTTGTAAACTATTCAATGCATTGAAATGGCATTACTTCCACAGGAAGTTAACTTCCAAAATGCTTTCTGCAAAGTCAACACAAATACGTTTAACAGTAGCAACATTTACCGGATGGAAGATTCAGAATAAAATTAAAATGGATGCAGGCAAATACCTAATTAATACAATATCAAAATACTGCGGATGCTGAAATAACAACAGAAAGTGCTGGAAATACTCAGCAGGTCAGGCAGCATCGAAGAGAGGAGAAAGAGAGTCAATGTTTCGGGTCGAACCCTTCGTCAGAACTGGAAAAAGTTCAGGAGGAGAGATTTTTCAGCAGGGGCAGGGAGGAGAACAAAGGGAAGGATTGTGATGGGATGGAAGGCAGGAGAGATTGTATGACAAAAGGAATGATAGTGTAAGGCACAAGGTAATGGGACAAGTTAAGAAACAAAAGATGGCTCTAGACGGTGTGTGAATGATGATGGCAGCAACATTAACAGCTACCATGTGAGGAAAGAAAGAGGAACTACAGGGGCCAATTTATAGTCTGAAATTGTTGAACTCGATGTTAAGTCCCGAAAGCTGTAAAGTGCCTAATAGAAAGATGAGGTGCTGTTCCTCGAGCTTAAGGTGAGCTTTGTTGGAACAATGCAAGAGGCCGAGGATAGAGAGTTCAGAGTGGGAGTGACGCGGAGAATTAAAGTGACAGGCAACCGAAAACTCGGGGTCACGCTTCCGGACTGAACGGAGGTGTTCCGCAAAGCGGTCACCCAGTATGCGTTTGCTTTGTAGAGGAGACCGCGTCGTGAGTAGCGAGTACATTATACTAAATTGTAAGAAGTACAAGTAAATCGCTGTTTCACCTGGAAGGATTGTTTGGGGCCCTGGACAGTGGAAAGGGAGGAGGTAAAAGGGCAGGTGTTGTATCTCCTGCGATTGCATGGGAAGGTGCCGGGCGAAGGGGAAGGGGAGTTGGGGTGATAGAGGAGTGGACCAGGGTGTCGCGGAGGGAGCAGTCCCTTTGGAATGCTGAAGGGGGGGGGTGGAAGGGAAGATGTCTTTGGTGGTGGGAACACGCTGGAGGTGGCAGAAATGGCGCAGGATGATCCGTTGAATGTGGAGGCTGGTGGGGTGAAAGGTGAGGACACGGGGAACCCTATCGTGGCTCTGGGAGGGAAAGGGGTGAGAGCAGAAGTGCGGGAAATGGAACGGACACGGTCGAGGGCCATGTCAACCACGGTAGAGGGGAATCCTCGGTTGAGAAAAAAGGATACTTAATTAATTCAAGTACGAAGCAATAGAAAGGCTGGAGACATCGCGGGTTGTACCTCAGTCCGAGTAGTGGAAGCGGGGAGGCGAAGAGTTTCTGCTTTGGGCGCATTCGGCAATCCGGGCGCAAATTACACCTAACTTCACTTCAGAAGGCCAGTTTTATGTTCCACTCAACTCATTTGCACAATCACAACCGTAAAATCTTCCATGAACCAGCGCAGCCGGGCAGCGTTTCAGAACGGAATTGTTTATTTTTCCCCCCTTCATTAAAAAATATTCCTTGATGTATTTAAGAGTTGTAGCCCACTGCAGTTTTATTAATACAGCTGAAAATGGGTTTTAATACGTGTTTATTCCACTTACTGTGAGTAATCGAATTTTAAACAACTGGAAATGACTTTAAAAAACTAGACAGAACCATTCACTAGTTTCATTGGTGTAGACCAGTCAGTTTCTTGGTAAATTAGATATTTTAAAAAAATTTAACAACTTTTAAAAGGTGCCCATTCGCCTGAAAAAAAACCTTAGTTTTAAGAACCTCCTCGAAGGGCCTCAAACGGGCACAATTAGCGGAAACTCGTCATGCTGATTAATTTGATCTGGGTGTGTGGCCAGTTTTGTGGGCAGGACTGGCTTCCAGCTCAATGTCTTTTAAACCAGTGCAAAAGATCGCGGAAACTGGATTCGCGCTGGACATAACTTGCGCTCGAAATTCCTCGATCTTTTGCGCTGGTTTAGCCGATTTTGGGTGAATTGTGCTGGTTTCCGAGCTCTATCCCCGATTTGTAATTCAACTGTACCATCTAATAATGAACTCCATGGTGTTTGTCAATCTTGTTGGTTTTTTTTGCCACATCAGTCATTGGACTAGTTTTTCTATTGGCGTCATACCAAAAATATCCCTGCTGTGGTAAAGCCACCAGTATACATGCATCTTGTTGTGTGTCAGTGCCAAATATTCTGTATGCTGCAGTTTATGTGATTTCTACAATAGATGTGGAATAATAAACATGAACTACTCCATCTCGTTCTATCCCTGTGGGACGATCCTATGTTTAGCAATTGATTCTTCAGGACCCTCTTTGTTCGAGTACATTTATTATTTCACTTCTTGGTTATAATGTTAACCTTTTTGCAACGTAATTGTTAACAAACATGGTAATATTGACTTGCAATGTCCCACTCACCTGGTGTTGCAGGATAGAAGTCAGACAATACCTCATCCATTCCTGGGAATTCCCTCCGTAAGCTGTGTAGAACCGCAAGTAAGTTGCCACAAGCCGCCTCTCCCTTCTGAACCACAGTGTTTATAAGTTTTCTGATTTTTGCAGTGGGGTCTGGCATCCCATCTATCTGATCATATTCATCGCTTGTGATGGCAAGCGTCGCATCCAGCTCATCAAGGACGATGTTTGGTTGTTCTTTAAGAATGTTTATGAGTTTTCTACGCATTCGCCGTAGAATGCCTGACGCATTGTGTTCGCCAGCCATTTTGTGGGACGAATAGTCACCTACAAAAATGCAAAGTCATTATCCCAACAGCCATTAGATTGTGAAAGGATTTTTTTTTAGTTATTCATCCTGGGATGTGGGCGTCGCTGGCAAGGCCAGCATTTATTGTTTATCCCTAACTGCCCTTGAGAAGGTGGTGGTAAGCTGCCTTCTTGAACTGCTGCAGTCTATGTTGGAGATAGTCATTGCCCGGCACTTATGTGGCGTGAACGTTACTTGCCACTTCTCAGCCCAAGCCTGAATTATTTCCAGCTCTTGCTGCATGCGGGCAGGGACTGCTTCATTATCTGAGGAGCTGCGAATGGAACTGAACACTGTGCAATCATCAGCGAACATCCCCACTTCTGACATTATGATGGAGGGAAGGTCATTGATGAAGCAGCTGAAGATGGTTGGGCCTCGGACACTGTCCTGAGGAACTCCTGCAGCGACGTCCTGGGGCTGAGATGATTGACAGCACAATCCAGATCACAACAACTCACTGCCTAAAAAAAGAAATGATCCTCCTCTCTGATGCTACATGTAGAGGAGGCAGTGGTGTCAGCTGTGGCTTAGTGGGTCTTGCAGTCTGATCTCTGAGTCATGAAGGTTCAAGACCCACTCCAGAGACTTGAGCACATAATCCAGGCTGACACTCCAGAGCTAGTGCTGAGGGAGCGCCGCACTGTCAGAGGTGCTGTCTTTCAGATCAGACATTCAACTCCCGGAGGCCCCGTCTGCCCTTACAGGTGAGTGTAAAAGATCCCAGGACACTATTTGAAGAAGAGCAGGGGCGTTTTCCCCGGTGTCCTGGCCAATATTTATCCCTTAAATAACATCACTAAAAAAAAACTGATCAGCTGGTCATTTATCTCATTTGCTTGTGGGGGCTTGCTGTGCGCAATTTGGCTTCCGCATTTCCTACATTACAACAGTGACTACTTCATTGGCTGCAAAGCGCTTTGGTACATCCTGAGATCGTGAAAGGTGCTATATAAATGCAAGTCTTTATTTCCTTTTGGCTGTGGGAGATGACAATGTTGGTGGGCTGATGGCTGCCAGCGTCAGTAGAGCAGGTGGAAATTTTGTCTCAGGATCATTAGCCCAGGCCTCTGGATTACTAGTGCAGTAACATAACCACTGCTCTACCGTCTCCTCTTCATCTGGTCAGCGGTCTCCAGTGGTCCCTTTAAGAGCCACTGTCGAACTAACAAAACTAGCCGGCGCTTGCAAAGCGCCTTCTCCGCCTACTGTTTCATGCACAGAGGGGTCCTGAAACAGGAGCAGGACCCTTCTTTGCATTGTATATTGAGCCAATGCTTATTTCAGGCAGCCGCTGTGGATGCCTAAAAACAGTGAGGACCAATATGGCAGCAGCCATGTCGCCCGCACAGATTAGGTGAAGGACCTCGTCATTATCAGTAATGGTGACCATGTAACTACCAGATTGTCATAAAAACCCATCTGGTTCACGAATGGTTCAGTAAGAAAATCTGCCGTCCTTACTCCGCCTGGCCTATATGTGACTCCAGACCCACAGCAACGTGGTTGACTGTTAACTGCCCTTAAATGGCCCAGCAAGCCACCCAGTTGTACCAAACTGCTACGACTTACCACATAGACTGCAGCCGTTCACGAAGGTGACTCACCTTCTCAAGGGCAACTAGGGATGGGCAATGAATGTCGGCCTTGTCAGCGACACCCACATCGCGTGAATGTGGAGCATTGAGCAAGAGTGCTCCTCCCAGCTTGACAGCGCTACTGTGGGCCGCTGCCGGCGTGTACTCGGTCCACCTGCATCTCACTCCGCCATGTAGTGGAGCTTGTGATGCTCCCGGGGCGCATTGAGAATGTTGTGTCTCCATTCACCCAACAGAGGAAACAATCTTTCACTGTTCACTCACAGTAAAGTCCCCAGGTTTCACTCACCCCTTTACTGGCTGCTCCTCTCTTGCTGCCGCTCCCACTGCTGCTCCAGGCTGTGCAGGAAATTCCGGGTCCCACCCCACCCCATTTCCCAATCCGCCCTCCTCCTCCGCCCAAGCCCAATTCTCTCTCCCCCAATGCCAAGTCCTCAGATTCGTTCTCTCCCACTTCCCCCCTGCCGTCCGACCGAGCCCCAATCTCCCAACCCCCGTCTCCCTCTTTCCCCGGAGCCCCCATCCCTGACCGCCAGTTTGCAGTCTTTGATTCCCCTAGCCATCGCCCGACCCCTATTCACCAGCCTCCCTTTCTCCACTGATCCCCCATCCCCCGCAGTAAGCATTTCGAAATTTGGAAACAGGATTGAAAGAATTTACAATTTATAAGGTTGGCCCCAGCAATCTATTGCAAATAAAGCTGCTTCACATGAACTTTTGACCAGTTGGTGGTTTGAGTTCTGTTATCTCAGTCCTACCTGGCTAAACACAACCTTCTAATAATCATTGTAAGTTTCTGCACCTTAGAGGCCAGGATATTAGAATTACTGAACCAGCACCACATCCTTAAAGCCTATATGTACAATATTCTTACACGTACTTCAAACGCACCGACAATTGAAATATTCACTGAACAAATATAAAAGTCTAAGTGAGCAGATTTATTGATTTCCACCTCTCTGGCCACTGAAATGAAATTTCCAGATTTAAAGACTCACCCAAACTTCACTCTTTCCTCCTTTTGTTGGACACAAGGCGACGTTATTCACTTTACACTCCTGAGCTTAAGTGCTCTTCTCAGTTAAATAAGAACTTGTATTTGCATAGCACCCTTATATAGTTAACCAAGGGCCCGCCTTCTGCATTCTCAGCTTCAGCACTTGATTTCCAGGAAATAATTAGCGTGCTGCACCTAGTTTCTACTTCATGAATAGTTACTCATTGTACCTCCTTAGTTTCACCCAGTGCACAACATTGCTCTAGAGACACAATGGCCATACAATTCCGCAGAGGGTCTATCAGTTCCCCACCCAGGCCGGCTCCCCCACGCGCCCCCCCCCGCCCCAACGGCTCCCCCACGCCCACCCCCCCCGTAACTTCATTTAAACACAGAAGGTTAGTGTAGTGTATGTACCCGTCTACCTTTAAGGGAACTATTGAATGTAACCGTTCGCCTTTAAGAGAACTACTTTAGGTGTGGCACTATTTGTTTGGCTTCGGTATACTGTAATACTGACAGTGACCACACCAGTATATAAGTGTTGTGGCGGGAAAACTGGGGCAGATTCGCCCTGACCTCTGAATAGTAAAGACCTGTTTGTTTGTACTTCTAAAGTCTGTGTATTTATTTACTGCCCAACCCACAGACTTTACAGTGGCGACGAGTCCGATCGTACCCTGCGGCAAGACTACCAAAGTAACAGAGTGCGTCGAGGAGAGGCAACCGCCCTCGTCGTGTTACCAAAAAGAAAACACGAGGCTACAACAACAGAAAGTGTAGTACTTTACAGAAAGTTGGAAGACTAGCAACAAAAGCTTCATCAGCAACAGGCACTGACTACCCTTCTACCACGGTGTGGAGTGAGCTGATCAGCCAGAAACAAGGCGGCCGAAAAGACTGTGAGTAGGGGAAGGTGTAGAAGTATCCGGAGGAGAAGGGCAGAACACTCGACCTCGGTCGAGGGGGAGCTGAACCGGTCAAAAGTCGGGTCCAACGGCATCGGGTGACAGCCGGACCGCGAGCGGCGGGGAAAAATCCGGGCAGCGACCGCAGCCACGAAGCGCTGAGCCTGCGAGTAGGCGCGGGAGGAGAAACCCAGCCGCAGCCGGGGAGGGAAACACCGGTCTGCGAGAGGGCTGGGAGGCGGACAAGAACCGTGCGGGTGCCGGTAGAACCGAACGTGCGGGAGAGGGAGAGACAGAGCCGAGCAAGGGGTGAGAGAGACTGCGCGAGAGCCAGTCCAGCGGCTGAACTGTTCTCCACCAACGGGGTGCCCAGAGCCGGTAGAGCCGAGCGAGCGGGAGAGAGAGCGACAGAGCCGGGTACGGAGAGAGAGACTGCGCGAGAGCCAGTCCAGCGGCTGAACTGTTCTCCACCTACGGGGTACCCAGCGCCGGGAGAGCCGTGCGGGCGGGAGGAAAAGACAGCCCAGCGGCTGGACCTGTCCGCTGTGGGGAAAGCGTACCCCTTCCACCAGGAAGAAACGCGGGAAGCCGCCATTAGGCGGAGAAGACGACAGAGGCGGGAAACCGCCATTAAAGTGGGCGGGGCGAGAAAGGAAGAGCGGGAAACCGCCATTTTCGCGGGAAAAACCGCCATCTTAGAAATAACAAATACATAAGAATTTAAAGAAATAGTAGTGTTGTACCCGAGAAAAGGAAGATGCCTAAGCGGGGGGGCCTCAACGAGTTTAACTCAGAGATAGAAGACTGGCCCACGTATGTGGAACGTATTGAGATACATTGTAAGGCTAACAAAATAGCTAAGGAGGAAAAAGCTGTAACCTTACTTAACATGATGGGTGCGAAAACATTCGGGTTGTTGAAACATCTTCTCTCTCCAGCTAAACCGGCGGATCAGACCTTCGAGGATATTGTGGCAGTGCTGAAGGATCACTTGAACCCCACACCGTTGAAGCTGGCTGAACGATTCAGATTCTATGCAAGAACGCAGAAGAAAGACGAAAACAACGCGGAATACTTGGTCGAACTGCGGAGGCTAGCGAAACACTGCCAGTTTGGAGGGAATCTGACAGAGGCACTGCGAGATAAGTTCGTATGTGGATTGTCCAAAGAAGGAACGCAAAAGCGACTACTGGAAGAGAACGACCTCACACTTGACAGGGCTGTACTCATAGCCGCATCACACGAAGCCGCAGCGAAAGGAACGGCGGTAATGCAGAAAAAGGCGGTGGCGCTAGGGGTGGACCACATCACCTCGAGGACAATAAAATGCTATCGCTGTGGGAAGACAACACACGACCAGCAGCAATGCTGGGGTAAAAACCAAGAATGCCGGAAATGTGGCAAGATCGGGCACATAGCTAAAGTGTGCCGGTCAGGAACGACGTACAACAATAATGAGTCCTCACAAAAATGGTACAGAAGGGTACCAGAGGCGGCTAGGAAGAGTCTGAAAGAACAGAAGTCGGACTCACACTCCAAAGGCAAGGGACTGGACAGTCTGAGAATTCACAACGTGAACAACGAAGCCGACCGACAAACCATTTGGATAACGCTACAGATTGAAAAGGTCCAAGTAAAAATGGAAGTAGATACCGGATCGGCGTTGACGGTCATGAATAAGCATGACTATAAAAAGTTTTTCAAGCATATTCCACTACGGAATACGGATCTAGTGCTGCAGACATACACGGGGCACAAAGTATTTCCCGTAGGGAAGATAGAGGTTAAGGTGAGATACAAGGATAAAGTTCACCACCGGTTGGATCTGTATGTGTTGCCTGAGGGAGGTCCACCACTTCTGGGACGAGAGTGGATCCGAAAAATAAAGATGGACTGGCAGACACTAAACACCATGACAGTGGAATCCGAAAAAGAGGACGTCAAACCTGAACGGTTGTCCAGATTATTAGACGAAGCTAAAGAGGTATTCCAGCAAGGTCTGGGAACGCTGCGAGGTATTAAAGCAAAGGTCAAGATTGCAGAACATGCAAGCCCAAAGTTTTTTAAGGCCAGATCGGTACCGTACGCAATACGACCAGCAGTGGAGGCTGAACTAGAAGAACTTGAACGATCAGGGGTCCTGTCAAAAGTAGACTGGAGTGAGTGGGCCACGCCCATTGTTCTGCCCTCGCAACGCGATCCTATGCAGAGCTAGACAGATAGTGAACAACTCGATATCTTCCAATAAAATCACAAGGCTTGACTTTTCTTGTAACGCTTTACTGAAAGATTCTTATTGTAAAACTGAAATACAACACAGAAATGGAAGGACACATTAGTGTACAGACGCATAATTGATATGTATACACAAATTTAGGTACGCCTGGGCAACACAGTACATCTGGCAACGAATTACATTTAGCAAGCTGGAAGGCATTCTCTTTAAATTAGCCCTGTACATAGTGTATCGAATACGGCTGCTAGTCAACCAGCTAGACAGAAAAAGTTACAACTAAACATTTTCCACAACATACAGTGTACGCTAATCGTCTATAGCATTCTAAATACTCACAGACAAACAATTTCCAAGACTGAAGCATGGGGACAATACAACTGAAGAGCACCGTGGCGCAGGTCTTGTTCCATGGTAGCTCCACGAGGAATGAACTTGCAGTGCCGTGGGGAGCGTGATGACCTCATCACGCTCGGGGTCGTGACGTCGTCGCGTTTGCCGGTAGCTGCGTCGCTGGCCGTTGGGGCCTAAGTCGGGAGCAGGAGCTGGAGGCCAGGCTGGGCCGGTGCTTGCCGCGGGAGCGGAAGATAGCGGCGCTCCCGGCGGCTGCTCGATGCGGCCGAAGACGCTGGGCCGGGCTGTGCCGGCGGTCTTTCTGGAGAGCCGGGTCGGGCCGGCAGCCGCCTGACGCACGTCACGTTGTACGTGGCGTGACGTCATCACGCTCGGGCGCGTCTTAAAGGGGCAATGGCCCTAAACGGTGAGTTAAAGGGGCAACGGCCCTAACAGGTAAGTTATACATATATAAGTGGGTTATGTACATACAGTAAGGTTAAGTTAGAGGGAGAGACAGCACACCCATTGTGCCCGTCATGAAATCCTCACCGAATAACAAGGCAGGGGGACCGGGGAAGGTCCGTATCTGCGGAGACTTCAAGATCACAGTGAATCCGGTACTCCACACGGTACAATACCCGCTTCCGCGGATAGAAGATATTTTTGCTTCGTTGGCTGGAGGGAAGCACTTCACGAAGATAGACCTGGCTCAGGCATATTTACAGATGGAGGTTGAGGAAGAGTCACGCCAATACCTCACCATCAACACTCACAGAGGCTTGTATCGCTATAATAGACTGGTCTTTGGAGTAGCTTCGGCGCCAGCAATTTGGCAGAGGGCCATGGAACAGGTGTTGCAAGGAATTCCAAGCACGCAGTGCTACTTAGATGATATTCTAATCACGGGAAAAGATGAGGACGAACACCTCACGAATTTGAAACTGGTACTCACCAGGTTGAAGGAGTATGGCCTTCAGGTTAATCGCAAGAAGTGTGAGTTCTTCCAAAAACGGATCTCATACTGCGGTCATGTCATTGACCGAGAGGGACTACATAAGTCGCCTGAAAAGATAGAAGCGGCCGTGAAGGCCCCAGCTCCAGGGAACGTGTCACAGTTACGATCATTCTTGGGGTTGATTAATTACTATCACAAGTTTCTGCCAAATTTGTCCACAGTGCTGCATCCGCTGAATGAGCTGTTGCGGAAAGAAACACCATGGAGGTGGAGTGAAGAATGTAAAAAGGCTTTTCGCAGAAGCAAGGAGTTGATTACCTCTGAAGAAGTGTTGGCTCATTTCAACCCAGCATTACCCCTTCGGCTTGCTTGTGATGCTTCCCCGTACGGAATTGGGGCAGTACTTTCGCACAGGCTACCAAATGGCTCAGAAAGGCCAGTGGCATTCGCGTCCCGATCATTGACCCCAGCGGAGCGAAATTACGCCCAGATAGACAGGGAGGCCCTCAGTCTTGTGTGGGGCGTGAAGAAATTCAACCACTACCTGCAATGTAAGAGGTTCACGTTGCTGACAGACCACCAGCCGTTGGTGTCCATATTCAACCCAAACAAGGCCGTTTCCACCATGACAGCACAAAGGTTACAAAGATGGTCAATTTTACTTGGGGCACACCAGTATGATATTGAATATAAGCGGTCCAAACAGCATGGAAATGCTGATGGATTATCACGTTTGCCATTGCCGATGGTAGAAGAAGCGAGTACAGTGGACCCGGTAGAGTTGTTCCACTCATCCATAGTGGAGTGTCTGCCGATAACAAACTCAATGATTGAGAATGAGACAAGGAATGACCCGACTCTTTCACGAGTCTATGATTTAACGGTGGAGGGATGGCAAGAACAGAGCGAACCAGCATTGCAAGCATTCTCACAGAGGAAAGAACAACTGTCAGTGTGTCGAGGAACCCTGATGTGTGGGTCTAGAGTGGTGATTCCACCCAAACTCCAAAAGAAAGTACTCAAGGAGCTGCACGAAGGACACCTGGGTGGAGTAAAGATGAAGAATCTAGCAAGAGCGTTTGTGTGGTGGCCAGGCATCGATAGGGACATAGAGGAGATCACGAAGAATTGCATGGGATGTCAGAGGGTTCAGAACGCGCCACCACAGGCTCCTCTGCACCCATGGGAGTGGCCCTCATCTCCCTGGCAAAGAGTACACATCGACTTTGCTGGTCCATTTATGGACTCGATGTTCCTAATAGCGGTAGATGCCCACTCAAAGTGGCCGGAAGTAATTAAGATGACCACCACCACGACGGAAAAAACCATCACGGTGTTACGGACTATGTTTGCGCGGAATGGCCTGCCAGAGCAGATCTGTTCTGACAATGGACCGCAATTTGTGTCTGAGGAATTTAAGAAATTCCTAAAGTGCAATGGGGTTAAACATTACACGTCAGCCCCATACCACCCCGCCTCCAACGGATTGGCTGAAAGGTTTGTTCAGACCTTCAAGAAGGCCGTAAAGGCCATGAGTAATGAAGACATAAGCCTACAGCACAAAGTGGATAGTTTTCTGTTGGCATACCGAAATGCAACACATGCGGTCACAAATCAAACTCCCGCAATGATGTTTTGTAATAGACGCCTAAGATGCCGGCTGGATTTGCTCAAACCAAACGTCAGAAGGGACGTAGAGAACCGGCAATTCCAGGGCATGAATGAAAGGGCCACGAGATCTTTCCAGATCGGTCAACGAGTTTTAGCCCGGGACTACCGTACTGAGAAATGGCAGCCTGGAACGATTGGAAAAAGGCTAGGGCCGTTGATGTACACTGTGGACATTGGAGACAATATAATAAGGCGCCATGTTGACCAGATCATAGGGTCCGCCACAAATGGGTCACCGACTTCACCACCTTACCAGAATAATGTTGAGACTGAGATACCCCGAACACCTACGTCCGATCTGGTCGTTCTAGAGTCAGAGGAACCTGACACTGTGCCTCGAGCCGAGTCAACTTCGCCAGAAACACCTACGAGCCCGCTTGAAATGACGACACCACTGCGGCGTTATCCGGACAGAATCCGGAGACCTCCAGAAAGACTGAATCTATGAACTGTATTAAATAACTCTGTATATATATGTGATGATGTATGTCCACTATGGACTCCGTAGGTTAAAAGCTAAAAAGGGAGGATTGTAGTGTATGTACCTGTCTACCTTTAAGGGAACTATTGAATGTAACCGTTCGCCTTTAAGAGAACTACTTTAGGTGTGGCACTATTTGTTTGGCTTCGGTATACTGTAATACTGACAGTGACCACACCAGTATATAAGAGTTGTGGCGAGAAAACTGGGGCAGATTCGCCCTGACCTCTGAATAGTAAAGACCTGTTTGTTTGTACTTCTAAAGTCTGTGTATTTATTTACTGCACAACCCACAGACTTTACAGTTAGTATGCGGGTACAGCAGGTGATCAGGAAGGCCAATGGAATCTTGGCCTTTATTGCAAGGGGGATGGAGTATAAAAGCAGGGAAGTCTTGCTTCAGTTATACAGGGTACTGGTGAGGCCACACCTGGAATACTGCGTACAGTTTTGGTTTCCATATTTAAGAAAAGATATACTTGCTCTCGAAGCAGTTCAGAGAAGGTTCACTCGGTTGATTCCGGAGATGAGGGGGTTGACTTATGAGGAAAGGTTGAGTAGGTTGGGCCTCTACTCATTGGAATACAGAAGAATGAGAGGCGATCTTATCGAAACATATAAGATTGTGAGGGGGCTGGATCAGGTGGATGCGGTGAGGATGTTTCCACTGATGGGTGAGACTAGAACTAGGGGGCATAATCTTAGAATAAGGGGCTGCCCTTTCAAAACTGAGATGAGGAGAAACTTCTTCACTCAGAGGGTGGTAAATCTATGGAATTTGCTACCTCAGAGAGCTGTGGAAGCTGCAACATTAAATAAATTTAAAATGGAGATAGACAGTGTGATGAAATATTTCCATTCATCACTGCCTGTGACTGAGATCGGTTTCAGTGTCATTTCCCTTCCCCCAGACCTCATTGTATTGTGTACTGGAATGTGCTGTATTGTATACTGGAATGTGCTGGAATGTGCTGTGTGTAGGGCTCCGCCCATACCTGGCCCCGTTTGTAAGCTAGCTTCAGTCTAGCCTCAATCTCCAGAAGGACGACATCTCTCTCGCTTACGTGTTTCGTTCTAAGTTAATAAAAGCCTTGTTTTGTTCTGTTACCTTCGAGTCTCGGAATTATTGAGGCACATCAGACAGTTTCCTAGCAGATAAGGGAATTAGGGGTTACGGGGAGCGGGCAGCGAAGTGGACGTGAGTCTAGGTTCGGATCAGCCATGATCCTATTGAATAGCGGAGCAGGCCCGAGGGGCCGTATGGCCTACTCCTGCTCCTACTTCTTATGTTCTTAAATGGCCATTTTTTTGGGCGTTGAACTGGTTTCCTCTTGGAGTTATGACGCGAGACTGGGAGAGCGCCTGTGGAATTATCAGCACCAATCATTCCCCAGAAAATGGAATCCTTGATTACCTTTGCTTTCAGGAATTTAGATTTAAATGACATTCATTTTTTTTTATTCATTGTGTCACTGTATTTTATAGCCCATCCCTAATTGCCCTTGAGAAGGTGCTGGTGGTGAGCCTCCTTCTTGAACCGCTGCAGTCCCTGTGGTGAAGGTGCTCCCACAGTGCTGGCTGTCATAGCGGTCTGGTACAACTGAGTGGCTCGCTCGGTCATTTCAGAGGAGCAGGTAAGAGACAACCACACTGCTGTGGGTCTGGAGTCACATATAGGCCAGACCAGGTAAGGACGGCAGGTTTCCTTCCCGACAGGACATTAGTGAACCAGTTGGGTTTATGACAACAATCCGGTAGTTTCACAATCACCATTACTGCTACTAGCTTTTTAATTCTAGATTTATTTAATTAACTGAATGTAAATTCCCCCAGTTGCTGTGGTGGAGATTTAGAACTCACATCTCCTGAATTATCAGTCCAGGCCTCTAGGATCACGAGCCCAGTAACATAACTACAGGAAACTCTTTGGTATCCGGCACCGACGGGACCTGCGTGTTGCCGGTTGATCAAAAATTCCGGATGACGGAGAGGGTTATCTACCGAGGCTATTTTTAACGAAGAAAAATAAAAAAAATCAAGAAATGTGCAGTATGCAGTAATTGGGTACTCACCTACAGAATGTTGTGTTAAATGGATGGTGGAAGATGCTTGATTAAGTACAGTACTACCAGTTGAGGATAATGCAATGCAATGACTACCAGCAGCGTGGGAGACACACAGTACCCCTGTAAAATGGCGGATCAGAAGAGACTACCTGCAGCGCGGGAGACACACAGTACCCCTGTAAAGTGGCGGATCAGAAGAGACTACCGGCAGCGTGGGAGACACACAGTACCCCTGTAAAATGGCGGATCAGAAGAGACTACCGGCAGCGTGGGAGACGCACAGTACCCCTGTAAAATGGCGGATCAGAAGAGACTACCGGCAGCGCGGGAGACGCACAGTACCCCTGTAAAATGGCGGATCAGAAGAGACTACCGGCAGCGCGGGAGACACACAGTACCCCTGTAAAATGGGGGATCAGAAGAGACTACCGGCAGCGCGGGAGACACACAGTCCCCCTGTAAAATGGCGGATCAGAAGAGACTACCGGCAGCGCGGGAGACACACAGTACCCCTGTAAAATGGCGGATCAGAAGAGACTACTGGCAGCGCGGGAGACGCACAGTACCCTGTAAAATGGGGGATCAGAAGAGACTACCGGCAGCGCGGGAGAGGCACAGTACCCCTGTAAAATGGCGGATCAGAAGAGACTACCGGCAGCGCGGGAGAGACACAGTACCCCTGTAAAATGGCGGATCAGAAGAGACTACCGGCAGCGCGGGAGAGACACAGTACCCCTGTAAAATGGCGGATCAGAAGAGACTACCGGCAGCGCGGGAGAGACACAGTATCCCTGTAAAATGGCGGTTCAGAAGAGACTACCGGCAGCGCGGGAGAGACACAGTACCCCTGTAAAATGGCGGATCAGAAGAGACTACCGGCAGCGTGGGAGACACACAGTACCCCTGTAAAATGGCGGATCAGAAGAGACTACCGGCAGCGCGGGAGACACACAGTACCCCTGTAAAATGGCAGATCAGAAGAGACTACCGGCAGCGCGGGAGACACACAGTACCCCTGTAAAATGGCGGATCAGAAGAGACTACCGGCTGCGCGGGAGAGTCAGACTCCTGTTACAGGGGTATCGAGGTGTTCCGACAGCGCCAAGAAGCCGAATAGTGGCAGTTTGGAGAACTACCCCCACTGACTAACTCGGCCACCGCGGGAGACTCGGACTCGGCAACATTGCCGCTTATTGTTTTCGGAGTGAGAATTTTGCCGGTTAATAGAGAATTCCGGATATTTAGATGCCGTTTAAACGAGAGTTTCCTGTAACTATGCTACCGTTCTCGTTTTTCTTGAAATTGAAACTGAAACTGCCTGTAACAAACAATAATTATTTCCTGAAAATCACAGCCTGAATCTAAGAATACATGCATTTTATAACGTTACGTACAGTAAGTTTGTAAGAAACAAAAGATTTCAGAATGGCCACAAGGTATTTCAAATGCTACTTTGTGAAATTAAAGATAGATAAACCCTGTTAGTTTCTGGAAGATTATTACTGCAATAGTCAGTGTAAAGGGACATTTACATTTTGCACCTATTTAGTTTGATCACTGGAGGGAGCTATCTACGTACGGCCTCCCTACGTTTAAATTGCTAAAAGTGTTTCCCTCATCCTGTTGTCAGAATCGTAGTTTTGTCTTGTCTCGGTTGAATCAACAGATGTGTCCAGCTGTACTCCGCCAACTTTGGTCAGGACATCGGGAAAAACTCCCCAACTCTTCTTTGAAATAGTGCCATGGGATGTTTTACATCCAAATCAGAGAGCAGACGTCTCCATTTAATGTCTCATCTGACAGAAGGCACCTCCGACAGTGCAGCGCTCCCTCAGTACTGTACCACCGACAGTGCGGCGCTCCCTCAGTACTGCCACTCCGACAGTGCGGCGCTCCCTCAGTACTGCCCCTCCGACAGTGCAGCGTTCTCTCAATACTGCCCCTCCAACAGTGCAGCGCTCCCTCAGTACTGCTCCTCCGACAGTGCAACGCTCCCTCAGTACTGCCACTCCAACAGTGCGGCGCTCCCTCAGTACTGCCCCTTCGACAGTGCGGTGCTCCCTCAGTACCGCCCCCCGACAGTGCGGCGCTCCCTCAGTACTGCCCCTCCGACAGTGCGGCGCTCCCTCAGTACTGTCACTCCGACAGTGCACGCTCCCTCAGTACTGCCCCTCCAACAGTGCGGCGCTCCCTCAATACTGCCCCTCCGACAGTGCAGCACTCTCTCAGTACTGCCCCTCCAACAGTGCAGTGCTCCCTCAGTACTGTACCTCCGACAGTGCAGCGCTCCTTCAGTACTGCCACTCCGACAGTGCGGCGCTCCCTCAGTACTGCCCCTCCGACAGTGCGGCGCTCCCTCAGTACTGCCCCTCCGACATTGCGGCGCTCCCTCAGTACTGCGCCTCCGACAGTGCGGCGCTCCCTCCGTACTGCCCCTCCGACAGTGCGGCGCTCCCACAGTACTGCCCCTCCGACAGTGCGGCGCTCCCTCCGTACTGCCCCTCCGACAGTGCGGCGCTCCCTCAGTACTGCCCCTCCAACAGTGCGGCGCTCACTCAGTACTGCCCCTCTGAAAGTGCGGCGCTCACTCAGTACTGCCCCTCTGACAGTGCGGCGCTCACTCAGTACTGCCCCTCTGACAGTGCAGCGCTCACTCAGTACTGCCCCTCCGACAATGCGGCGCTCCCTCAGTACTGCCCCTCCGACAGTGCGGCGCTCCCTCAGTACTGCCCCTCCGACAGTGCGGCGCTCCCTCGGTACTGCCCCTCCGACAGTGCGGCGCTCCCTCGGCACTGCCCCTCCGACAGTGCGGCGCTCCCTCAGTACTGACCCTCGGACAGTGCGGCGCTCCCTCAGTACTGACCCTCCGACAGTGCGGCGCTCCCTCAGTACTGCCCCTCCGACCGTGCAGCACTCCCTCAGTACTGCCCCTCCGACAGTGCAGTTCTCCCTCAGTACTGCCCCTCTGACAGTGCGGTGCTCCCTCAGTACTGCCCCTCCGACAGTGCAGCACTCCCTCAGTACTGCCCCTCTGACAGTGCGGCGCTCCCTCAGTACTGCCCCTCTGACAGTGCGGCGCTCCATCAGCACTGCATCTCCGACAGTGCGGCACTCTCTCAGTACTGGCCCTGCGACAGTGCAACACTCCCTCAGTACTGCCCCTCCGACAGTGCGGCGCTCCCTCAGTACTGCCCCTCCGACAGTGCGGTGCTCCCTCAGTACTGCCCCTCCGACAGTGCGGCGCTCCCTCAGTACTGCCCCTCCGACAGTGCGGCGCTCCCTCAGTACTGCCCCTCCAACGGTGCGGCGCTCTCTCAGCACCGCCCCTCTGACAGTGTGGCGCTCCCTCAGTACTGCCCCTCCGACAGTGCGGCGCTCTCTCAGTACTGCCCCTCTGACAGTGCGGTGGAGCTCCCTCAGTACTGCCCCTCTGACAGTGCGGTGCTCCCTCAGTCCTGCCCCTCCAACAGTGCGGCACTCCCTCAGTACTGCCCCTCTGACAGTGTGGCGCTCCCTCAGTACTGCCCCTCCGACAGTGCGGCGCTCTCTCAGTACTGCCCCTCTGACAGTGCGGTGGAGCTCCCTCAGTACTGCACTGGAGAGTCAGCCCAGATTTATACGCTCAAGTCTCGGGAGTGGGACTTAAACCCACAAGCTTCTACCTCAGAGGCGAGAGTGCTACCAACTGAGCCATGGCTGACCGACTGGAGACTGGAGAAGACAGAAGGTTAAGAGATCCAATAGAGGTGTATAAAGTTGCGAGAGGTTCAAATAACGTATATCAGCAAGTACTATTTCTAGTGGTTAGTGAGTCAGTAACTGGAATATATCGATTTATTATCACCGAGAGAATGAAGGGAGAGGTTAGAATCAGACAGCACAGAAGGAGGCCATTCGGCCCATCATGTCTGTGCCGACCCTTTACAGGCGCTATCCAAGTAAGAACAAAAGAACATAAGAATCAGGAGCAGGAGTCGGCCATACGCCCCTCGAGCCTGCTCCACCATTCAATAAGATCATGGCTGATATTCCACCTCAACTCCACTTTCCCGCCCGATCCCCATATCCCTTGATTCTCCTAGAGTCCAAAAATCTGCCTCAGCCTTGAATATACTCAAAGACTCGGCATCCACAGCCCTCCGGGGTGGAGAATTCCAATGATTCACAACCCTCAGTGAAGAAATTCCTCCTCATCTCAGTCTTAAATAGCCGACCCCTTATCCTGAGACTGTGCCCCTAGTTCTAGACTCTCCAGCCAGGGGAAACAACCATTCAGCATCTACCCTGTCAATCCCCCTCAGAAACAGTTCCCTGTTTACTCTCTCCCTCCTTTCTTGAATAGCAGGGTTACATTTGCTACCTTCCAATCCCTCGGACCGCTCTAGAATCTAGGGAATTTTGGAAGATCTCAACCAATCTTCTTCTTCTTGACCAACACTTACTTTTGCTACTCGCTTCCTTTTTACATACTTGTAGAAGCTCTTAGTCTATTTTAATGGGCCAGAAATTCCAGGCCAGAAGCGTGAGTACGGTCGGCTTACTCACGCTTCTGGCCGTTGGAAATGCCGGCGTTCAGCATGAACAGCGCATGCGGGGAACGCCGGCATTTCCAGACCTCGAGCGCGTGCGACTGCACAGGCAGCGCTTGCGCAGTGAACTTCGTGGATTTCATTCATGAAATCCGTGAGGTTAAGTCCTTAGAAGTTACACTGAAAAAAAGCAAGTGTAAAGTGGTTCATTGGCTGCGGAGGAAGATATATTTTATCGTGGAGCTTTTGAAATGCAATATTTTTGTTTGGGAAAGGGAGGGAAGTTATTTTAAGAAATTTTAAGTAAGTTTTAAAGTTAAATTTTTTTTTTTTAAAAAGGGTTTTCAGAACGGTAGGTAGAAGGAGCAATTGTGGCTGTGTGAATGGAATGTGAGAATGAGTTATGTATGTATGTCCACATATATTCCTTTACGTATATGTATGTATGTTTTATATTCCTTTACTATGAATGTATGTTTTTAATTATGATTTTCCAATAAGTTACTTTCTCTGAAAGTCATAATTAAATAATACATTCATACACATAAGTAAAGGAATATATACATAACACGCAAAGGAATATATACAGACATACATACTGTCTGGCCTATAAAAATGCGGTTTGCACTTGGCACAGATTTGGCAGTTCCTGGTCATGGTCCTGACCTCCTCGATGGAGTAGGGCAGGTTACGGGATTTGATGAAGTGAAAAAACCTGGTGACCCCCGGGTGGCAGAGGTCATTGTGGAGGGTCTTCAGTCTATCGACCTGCGCGTTGGCGCATGTACCACGTGATAGGGCATCTGGGGGCTCATTGAGTTTCCCGGGCCGGTACAAGATATCGTAATTGTAGGTGGAGAGTTCGATTCTCCACCTCAAGATCTTGTCGTTCTTGATTTTGCCCCTCTGCTTATTATTAAACATAAAAGCTACTGAACGCTGGTCAGTGAGCAGGGTAAATCGTTTTCCGGCCAGGTAATGCCTCCAATGTCGCACAGCTTCCACAATGGCCTGGGCCTCCTTTTCGACAGAGGAGTGTTGAATCTCGGGGCCCTGGAGGGTCCTTGAGAAAAAGGCCACGGGTCTCCCCGCCTGGTTAAGGGTTGCAGCTAGGGCAAAGTCGGATGCGTCGCTCTCCACTTGGAAAGGGATGGGCTCATCCACTGCGTGCATTGTGGCCTTCGCAATATCTCCTTTTATGAGAGTGAAGGCTGCACAGGCCTCTGCTGTCAGGGGGAAGGAGGTGGACTTGATGAGGGGTCTGGCTTTGTCCGCATAGTTGGGCACCCACTGAGCATAGTACGAGAAAAACCCCAGGCATCTCTTCAGTGCTTTTTGGCAGTGGGGGAGGGGGAGCTCCATAAGGGGGCGCATCCTGTCGGGGTCGGGGCCGATGACTCCGTTCTCCACTACACAGCCAAGAATGGCAAGGCGCTTGGTACGAAACATACATTTGTCCTTGTTGTATGTTAGGTTCAGCCGCTGGGCCGTACGGAGGAATTTCTCTAGATTAACATCATGGTCCTGCTGGTCGCGGCCGCAGATGGTGACGTTGTCTAGATAGGGGAAAGTGGCCTGGAGCGCGTTCTGGTCGACCATCCGGTCCATCTCCCGTTGGAAGACTGAAACCCCATTGGTGACGCCGAAGGGAACTCTGAGGAAGTGGTAGAGACGACCGTCAGCTTCAAAAGCTGTGTACTGGCAGTCCTCAGCCCTGATGGGGAGCTGGTGGTATGCCGACTTCAGATCAATCGTCGAGAACACCCGGTATTGTGCTATCTGATTGACCATGTCAGATATGCGGGGGAGTGGGTATGCATCTAGCTGGGTGTAGCGATTGATCGTCTGGCTGTAGTCAATAACTAGGCGCTGTTTTTCGCCAGTCTTCACTACCACCACTTGTGCTCGCCATGGGCTGGTGCTACTTTCAATAATCCCTTCCTTCAGGAGTCTTGCTACCTCAGATTTAATGAAGCTCCTATCCCCGGCACTGTAACGCCTGCTTTTGGTAGCGGTGGGCTTACAGTCGCGGGTGAGGTTAGCGAACAAGGAAGGGGGGGGGGACTTTAAGGGTGGAGAGGCTGCAAATGGTGCGCGGCGGGCGATTTAAAAGCTGCTGGCTGCAGACTGTGAGTGGGGGGAGGGGTCCGTCGTACGCTAATGTGACACTCTTAAGGTTGCACTGAAAATCCAACCCCAGTAGAACGGCAGCGCAAAGATGGGGCAGGACCAGGAGTTTAAAATTTTTGTATTCTGTGCCCCTTACTGAAAGGGTCACTACACAGTAGCCACCGACGTCCGCTGACTGGGCTTTGGAAGCCAAAGAGATCCGATGTCGCGTCGGCAGGACCGGGAGAGAGTAACTGCGCACCGTGTCGGGGTGGATAAAGCTTTCCGTGCTCCCGCTGTCAAAAAGGCAGGTAGTGGCGCGGCCGTTTACCTTAATGTCCATCATGGACCTGGACAGTTGATGAGGGAGAGATTGGTCCAGCGTCATGGAGGCCAGCGTATGGTCGAGCGAGTCGATGTGGTCGTCAGATGAGGCGGTGGTTGAGTCAGGGTCCCCCGTGGTTGAAGTTGGAGACGTCCGAGATGGCAGACAAAATGGCGGCGCCCATGGTCCTGATCCCCACGCGGCTGGGGGAGCCCAAGATGGCGGACAAGATGGCTGCCCCCACGGTTCGCACGCTGCGCTGCTGGCGTTAGCGGTTTTACCTTTGCAGGCGCTGACATAGTGTCCTTTCTTCCCGCAGCCGGAGCAGGTAGCATTTCTCGCCGGGCAGCGTGCTCTGGGGTGTTTTGCCTGGCCACAAAAATAACATTTCTGTGCCTTGGACATCGCAGCAGCAGTTGAAGGTGGCGGTCCCATGACCCAAGGTTGTGGCGTCCACGTTGCGGAGCGGTTAGGGGAGAAGGCGTCCATATTCCTGTGGGCCGCGTTGAGCGAGAGCGCGAGGGACACTGCCTTTCTCAGGTCCATTTCTCCCTTTTCCAACAGTCTCTGCCGGGAGTAGTCGGACCTAAGACCCGCAACGAAAGCATCTCGGATCAGTCCCTCCGTGTGTGCTGCGGCTGATGCTTCTTTGCAGTCGCAGTCTCGGCCGAGTATCCGTAGTGCCCGTAGGAAGGCCTCCACCGATTCCCCGGGCTGCTGTCTGCGGGATCTTAAGAGGTGCCGGGCATAGACCGTATTTACCGGGCGTGCGTATTGCGCTTTTAGCAGACCGATAGCCGCCGCGTAGGTCGTCGCGTCCTGGATTATTGTATAAACTTGGTGGCTCACCTTTGAGGCCAGGATTTCCAACTTGTTTTCGTCCAGGGTCACAGTTGAGGCTTGCAGGTAGGCCTCGAAGCAACGCAGCCAATGCGCGAATTTGGTAGCCGAACCCGCTTCTTGGGGGTCTAGGTCCAGGCATGTTGGTCTGAGGGCTCACAGCAGCTCCTGTTGCTCAGCGTTTGGTGCAGCAGCCTGCTGTTCAGCGTTTGGTGCAGCAGCCTGCTGTTCAGCAAATGTCGACATTTTGTTTTTGCTAATAAAATTGATGCGCTATCAATTACTCATAAAAGACTGAGAGTTAAGAGAGTAACTAAAGGCTTTTATTAGCAAAGAACAGAGCATGCCTCTCGTGGTTGACTGGGTTCCAAGAAGGCAGGGGGCTGCAGGTCAATCAACTTTATACCTGGGCCTGTGTGGGTGGAGCCAGCCGAGACATGTTGAGGCATGCATAGGTACAACAGTGTGTCTCAACAACAACAACAACAACAACTGGTTTACCACAACAGTATACTAAATTGCAGGAAGTACAGGTAAATCGCTGTTTCACCTGGAAGGACTGTTTGAGGCCCTGGACAGTGGGAAGGGTGGAGGTAAAAGGGCAGGTTTTGGATCTCCTGCGCTTGCACGGGAAGGGGTGTTTGGTGTGATAGAGGAGTCCACCAGGGTGTCGCAGAGGGAGCAGTCCCTTCGGAATGCTGAAAGGGGAGCTGAGGGGAAGATGTGTTTAGTGGTGGGATCACGGGAAATGGCGGACGGTGATGTTTTTTGTCATGTTGATTGTGGGATAAATATTGGCCAGGACATCGGGAATAACTCCCCTGCTCTTCTTCAAAATAAAGTCATGGGATCTTTTACGTCCATCTGAAAGGGCAGACTGGGCCTCGATGTATAAAATTATGAGGGGCCTAGATAGAGTGGATAGGAAGGAACTATTTCCCTTAGCAGAGAGGAAAATAACGAGGGGGCATAGATTTAAAGTAATTGGTAGAAGGATTAAAGGAGAGTTGAGGAGAAATTTGTTCACCCAGAGGGTGTTGGGGTCTGGAACTCACTGCTGAAAGGGTGGTAGAGGCAGAAACACTCATCACATTTAAAAAGCACTTGGATATACACTTGAAGTGCCGTAACCTACAGGGCTACGGACCAAGAACTGGAAAGTGGGATTAGGCTGGATACACTTTTAATTCAAGGCATTCTTTCCTGTTAAAGGATTGTGGGCTCGTTTTATGTGTGATGTGTAGTCTGGCTCTGACTTTTCCCGGCTGTAATGCTGAAAACCAGTGTTCCAGAACTAGCCGTACCCCTCACCAAGCTGTTCCAGTACTGCTACAACACAGGCACCTACCCGGCAATGTGGAAAATTGCCCAGGTATGTCCAGTCAATGAGGTTAAATCCAACCCGGCCCATCAGCCTCCTCCCAATCATTACCAAATGATGGAAGGAGTTGTTAATAGTTCTCCCAAGTGGTACTTACTCACCAATAGGCTGCTCACCGATGCTCAGTTTGGGTTCTGCCAGGAACACTCTGCTTCAGGCCTCATTTACAGCTTTGGTCCAAACGTGGACACGAGCTGAATTACAGGTGAGGTGAGAGTGACCCCCCTTAACATCAAGGCAGCATTCGACCGATTGCTACTAAAACTGGTGTTATTGGGAATTAGGGGAACGCTCTCCAGTGGCTGGAGTCATACTTGGCACAAAGCAAGATGATTGTGATTGTTGCAGGCCGTTCATCTCAGCCCCAGGACATCATTGCAGGAGTTCCTCCAAGCTGTGTCTGGTTCAGCTGTTTCATCGATGACTTTCCCTCCATCATTAGGTCAGAAGTGGGACTGTTTACTGATGATTACACAGTGTTCAGCTCCATTCACAATTCCTCAGATAATGAAGCAGCCCCTGCCCGCATACAGCAAGACCTGGAAAACATCCAGGCTTGGGCTATTGCGCTAAGTGACAAGTAACATTCGCGTCACACAAGTGCCAGGCAATGATCATTTCCAACAAGAGAGCATAACCATCTCCCCATGACGTTTAATGGCATTACCGTCATCCACCATCAACATACTGGGGGTCACCATTAACCAGAAACTCAACTGTACCAGGCACATAAATGCTGTGGCCACTAGAGCGGATCAGAGGCATTGTAACCTGCGGCGACTGGCTCACCTCCTGACTCACCAAAGCCTCTCTACAACCTACAAGGCACAAGTCAGGAGTGCGATGGAATACTCACCCCTTGCCTGGATGGATGCCACTGCTTCAACACTCAAGAAGCTCAACACCATCCAGGACAAAGCAGTCTGCTTGATCAGCAGCCCATCCACTAGCTTAAGGGTTGGGCGGCACCTCCCAAACCCACGATCTTCACCACCTAGAATGACAAGGGCGGCAGGCACATGGAAACGCCATCACCTCTGAATTTCCCTACAAGTTACACACCACCCTGATTTGGACATATATCTCCGTTCTTTCATCGTCACTGGGTCAAAATCCTGGAACTCCCTACCGAACAGCACTGTGGGAGCACCTTCGCCACACGGACTGCAGAGGTTCAAGGAGAAGGCCCACCACCACCTTCTCGAGAACAACTAGGGATTGGCAATAAACGCCGGCCTTGCCAGCGTCGCCCACATCCCGAGGATGATAGCCAACCTGTAACTTTGCTGTTCTATTATCAGCAGGAATGCAAACCAACCTTGAAGTAAAATTTGACTTTTACCCTGCAGAGATATCAAGGGCTGAACAGGACACAAGATGATGCATTACAATCTTTATTTCACTACTTCAATACATTCCAGGATAACCATCAAAAGAATTGCTTTCAGAATTACAACACATTGATTTGGCTCAGCTTACTACAACCTATCTTAATTTGATCATTACCCTGGCACAGCCTTAGCGGGTTTCCCTTTAAAATAACGTAACTATAATGTACAGTAGCACAATCTTTGTTGAGTTCACTTTTAACATATTGAAACTCTAAGGTTCCACTTCACAAGTTGTGTGTGATTTGTTGCTGTACATTATCTGGAGAATAAAGTGGAAAGATAATTCTTTTTTACTGATAATGATGAATACAACTTGTCGTACAGTGACTCTAAGATCTTTCTACTGGGGCCCTTTACCAAAAAGAAAATCATTTAAAAAACTTTCTTGATCACATTTATATTTTCGCATTTTATAATGTCTTCATCTTCTGGCAACATGTTGCTTGTAAATGATTCCATGCTTTGTATCCGAGGAAGGAAATAGTCGTCTTACAGTCGGTGCAACAAAGCTTCGCTAGATTGATTCCTGGGATGACAGGGTGGTCCTGGATTGGGCCTGCACGCCCTGCAGTTTAGAAGAATGAGAGGTGATCTCATTGAAACGTATAAGATTCTGAGGGGGATTGACAGGGTAGATGCTGAGAGGTTGTTTCCCCTGGCTGGAGTGTCTAGAACCAGGGGTCACAGTCTCAGAATAAAGGATCGGCCTTTTAAGACTGAGGTGAGGAGGAATTTCTTCACTCAGGGTTGTGAATCTTTGCATTTCTCTACCCCAGAGGGCTGTGGATGCTCAGTCGTTGAGTATATTCAAGGCTGAGATCGATAGAATTTTGGACTCTGGGGGATTCAAGGGATGTGGGGATCGGGCGGGAAAGTGGAGTTGAGGTCGATGATCAGCCATGATCTTACTGAATGGCGGAGCAGGGTCCAGGGGCCGAATGGCCTACTCCTGCTCCTAATTATTGGGTTATTATGTTTAGGATAGTTAATAGTTGCATGAAAGAAATAATTTTAAAGCAAATTATAATCACTGAGATAAATGTGGCCAGGTTGTTAACAGCAGTGTACATTGATCCTGAGCTGGGCAATTCATTCTTGTAAGTAGAAGACGAGACAGTTCAGCTCAGTAATCTATTTGTCGCAATTCTTTTTGCTTCTTGATTTCATAAAAATAGTGGATTAGCCCAAGTCCTAAACGATGATGAGAATCCTCACGTGAAACAGTGCAGTTAATTCTCTCCTGTGTCTAAACTACAGTGAATGTTATTAAAAGTGAATGTCTGATTGAAGTGTCCTTCTGAAGACCTCACCTCGCACTGTTCTGGTTACTGTATATTTTTGCTCATATTGTATGTTTTCTGGATCTCTGCTTTTATGTCTTCCTTTCGTAGCAATTTCCAGTCGGCAGGGATATCGGCTTCTTTAGCCTCGTATTCCTCAGCAAACTCTTTATTAAACGTACACAGGACGTACTTCCAGTAGGACGCTGCTTGGATGCTGGTGTCTGGTGGAATATCCCAGGAGGCAAAATAATCATTTATACTGCGGTAGTCTTTGTACGGGTGAAATTCACCATGTGTTGCTGCACACTGGAATCTATGATCCGATGCCACTGAAGAAGTGCACACTGTCGCTACAAGCTTTTCATTGGTAACATTGCGAACACGATGCAGACCCTGGGGCCGATGTGTTGCAGCAAAATGCTTTTTGTGGCCGGAACCTCCTCGTTCACAGGGCACTCCGCAGAATGGGCACATCTTCCCGCAGCCAAGTACTTGGCGGAAGATTTCTTCATCTGGCTGCACTGGAAGACGAGGCAGAATTTCCTCGATGTTACAGACTTTATTAAAGCCTGATACGAGATTCTGCTCCACATCATCAAGGGCTGCCGCAACATCAGCTGCAAACTCGCTCGCTTTGGCCGCATTTTCATAGCATATAATTTCCAAACCGCTCTTGTCAATCACAAAATCATCCTTCAAGATATCACAAAATTCTGCTAAGAATTCTGACACATTTTGCTTATCGGTAGTCATTGCTTGTTCTATGGCACTTTTTGTCTTTCGTATCAGCGGTTGGATTATTTGTTTGGCAATCACTACAATTTTATTTTTGTCTGTGTAATTGCTTATTATTCTTTTTCTGATCCACTGTTTTGCAAACTCCTCATAGTTTGAAATGTAATCTTTGTAACTTTGCACGCAGTGTTGTTCCAGCAACTCCAGTAAAATCACAGACTGGAGATAGGCTCGGCTACTCAGTTCATGGCTAGTGCAGCTGGCTTTTACATCCTCAACAATCTCCACACCAAGCCTTTTGTCAATGGCATTCTGAAGAGCTGGCTGAAGGTAGTTGTTGCACAGATCTTGAGCACGTTTCTGACTTTGATCTTTCTCGTGGTAAAGATCTTTAAAAGTGGAAGAGTAGACAGTCTTCATTTTTTCCAGACGTGTCAGTGGATCGTTTTCTTTAAAGAAATCTTGGTGCATCTTTTGGAAAACTGGCAGGACGTGGCCACATATGTGTAACTTTAGATCCACCTCAAAATTAACATTAGTGTGAAAGTTACGATGTTTTTCATCTTGTAACTTTTCATCAATCATTTTCAGCAACATCTGACAGTAATTTTGATCAAAATCAACTTTTGCTTTAACCATGCCCTGTGCATACTCCTCACAGTTTTTGATTATTCTATTTGCAAATGTTTGCACTTCATTGCTGCCTTCACCTGTAAAAAAATTAGCAAGTTTCTTCCAAAAACTCTTCTCAATATGCTCCTTGGTAACTTGAAAGGGCTCCTTTCCTTTTTCAGACAGTTTCCCAGCAGCAGCTAACCTCTGAGATGTGGCACTGCCCCGATCTCGTAGACTGTGTCTCAGTTGATTTTCAAACTCCTGTTCAATATTCTGTTTTTTGAATCTCGGGCCCTGAAGCGGTTTTACTGTGTCTCTCCACATCTCTTCAAACTGTTCCTCCAGTGCACCGTCATCAAGTTCAGTCTTCCGCTGTTTGCATCTTTGTAAAAGTTCACTGACCTGTTTTTGAATATTTTCCTGATACTTCTTCTTTATGTTAACCAGCTTTTCCATGCCTTTGCATCTCTGAATTGCAATATTGCATTTCCCCTTGCTGTAAATCTCAAGCTCATTTCTCAAACTCTCAGCACTCAAGGTGAAGTCAGTTTTGAATTTCTCCACGAGGTGGATGTTCTCTATTTTGCTGTTAAAATATTGCTTCAGGTGATCGAGAATCTTTTGTTTTTGAATCTGGAGGATTCTATTTGCTCCATGAATCAGAGTCTGATACAAGTCATCAAGCCGATCCAGAGGATGATTATCGATATTATTCTCAGCCTTTTCAACCCAGGAATGCATGCTTTTCCTAAAGTGCCACTCCCACTCCAAGTACTTCAGACTGAGCTGGTTGTAAGCATCAGCAACTAGACTGTTCCTGAAACTGAAAATGAAATTTTCATATTTTACTGCATTCCATAAACTCTTCATCCATTCTGTGAATTGGTGAATTGTAAATGGCTCTTTTCTCTCTCTGCGCTGTTTAAACAGGTCCAACAGAGATTTCTTCAGCTCGAATATATTTTCACTGTAGCCAGTGTTCACAGGCGCCATGGGAGGAACGCCGTGCCACAGGCCTGGAATGTACCAGTTGTGTTTTTCAGGATCGTATTCCATGACATCTGAAAACTCTGTGAAGACATTGTCTTTCTTCTCCATCTTTGCTGCTGCCCTTGTCATTTCATTCAACTGATCCAGGAGGTGCTTCCTGTCTCTCATGTTCTGATCGTGCGCCGACACTTCGCCCATGTTTTGGTGAATGAACTGACAGTTTGGTCTATGTCCAACCTCTTTCATCCTCAGGAACGCGTGCACAACTATCTGCAAAACATCCTTCATTTCGGAACAGTTTTCCATTGCCATGTTGACCAAGGTAACGTCACTCAATCCAACCACCAGCGTTGCAAGCTCATTGTCATGCTCATGGCTATCTTCCAGCTTGGCCAGTTCTGGAGCTTTTAACCCTTCGGTGTCAATAATCATGAGGTACTCACTACCAATCTCCTCTTTCAGGTCGCCTGTAATCTTGATCAACTGCATGAAGGCGCCTCTTGTGCATCTCCCACTGCTCACTGCAAACTGCAAACCAAACATTGTGTTCAAGAGAGTGGACTTTCCTGTGCTCTGTACACCCAGTACGGTTAAAACAAATATTTTAGTATCTTGTCCCAGTTTCTCCGAGAGATTTGTAAGCACAGCGCTGACCCACTGTTCAGATATGCTGGAAGCATCGCCATCTAAAAGTTCAAGTGGAAAGCCATCTAACATAAGGTCAGCAGCGACACTGGGAAGGGATATAAACTGGCGATTATTTTCCTGCAGAATACGTTCATGAACTAAAGTTATCTCAGCTTCATACATCTGTCCTATTTCCCGCATGAAATGTTCTAGCCCCAGAGAACTGTCCGATATTCGTTTGTCGAGTTCTGTGAGCTTTTCACTTGCACCAGACGAGGCTTTGTATTGGCGTTTGTAACTCTCTCGCAGTACAGAAAGCTCCTGTCGTGCAGTGGCATCAAGAAAATATTTGATCCATTTCAGGAAAAAGCGTCTTTCTTCATTGGTCGTATTTACCATTTCAGTGATAAATTCAGAAAGGCTGTCAGTGATATCATGTTCTAGCTGTTTCTTTCGCAGATTTGTTTTTTCAAGTCTGAGTTCGCAGTTATACATTTCGACAGGCGTATCTCCACGCTTTCTCTGTCGGCAAAGTTCCTTGTCCAACTTGGACCATTTTTTCCAGAGGGCTCCTTGTAACGGTAACTTTGTCCGTTTGTATTCTGCCACATTTTTCATGCCTTTTATCGCAGCGGTAATTTCCTCTGCCACTTTTTTCCCATGTTGGCACCTTGGCTCATCTTCATCGACACATATGTCTAACTCATGAGCTACCTGAGCCATGTCCTCAATGCTCACCAGGTCAGTGACATCTTCCATACTGTTCCGGATGCTCGACTGGATCTGCTTAACAAACTCTGATGCATTCATCTTTTTATTTTTAATGATCACGCGATTGTGTTCCAGTTTCATCAATGGAGCAAGTTTCTGGAGAAAGCTGCTCGTCTTATCCTGCTGGTCAGGCTGTGGATTCAAGATTAGAAAGTATTGTGTTTGTAATTCTGCAATGGACTCCAGGAATTCAAGCTCATTGGTGCCTATCTGATCAACAAATATAAAAACTGCTGAGGATACCTTAGCCAAGAAGTGAACTTGGGAATGTAGGACGCTTGCATCCCCACGGAGATTGGCAATGAGAACAGGTTCTGTGAAGATATCGATATTTCTCTTGCCACAAGGGAGGTACCAGCAGAACTCAACTAAACCATCTGAAATTTTACGAGGGATGTCACCACATTCCATGCTGTGAGTGACAAAGAAATTGTGATGATGGTGTGGGTTACTTAGCACCTCATTAAGAACTTTTGATTTAGAGGTACTGCAATCACCCAAACGGATAAATGAAATCACATGCATTGGTGTGGTTGCCATAGTTTCCTCTTTAAACCCCTTACTTGTTTCCAGCGATTGGGGTCTCCACTTCTTCACGATGAAACGCATGGCCCACAGCAGTAAGGTGGAGCTGTCCTTACTGTAGTCTGGTAACAAGAGAGGCAAAGCAAACTGACACATAGACATCTTCATCATTATCTCCTGCTGCAGGAAGCTATCTGCGCAAAGGAATACTGCGGTAATGACATCCAGAGGATTGCATGCATCACCAGCATCTTTCCCCGGGATATCAAATAGGTCAGAGAAGTTTGTCTTATTAACGGTCTGTGTTTCGTTTTTAGCAGCGTCTGCTGAACATTTAATGTTTCTAGCCATCAGGTTGAGAATCATAAGTTTCTTCAGAAAATACCAAGGAACTTCTTCCAAAGAACGAGGATTTGCACAGCCCATGGTTTCTGGGCCAATTTCAAGAACTTTGCTTAGAGAAAGTTTTTCGGTGAAGTGTTTCTGCAGTTTCAGCTTGGAAAGCAGTTCCTGAAGATTCTTTTCTTTATCTGCAAAATGAGAGATTAAAATGATGTTTGTAACATGCACAGTAAACACACAAACCCGCAGCCTCAGAATGTGCAGGCAGAGAGGGAATGGGTGACCACCAGAAAGAGAAGAAGGATCAGGCAGGTAGGGCAGGAATCCCCAGAGTGCATCTCGCTCACTAACCGGTTCACAGTGGGGGTGATGGTTCCTCTGGGGAGAGCAGCCAGAGCCAAGGCCACGGCACCACGGGTGGCTCAGCTGTACAAGGGGGAAGGAAGAAGAGTGGAAGAGTAATAGTGATGGGGGATTCATTAGATAGGGGAACAGAAAGGCGTTACCCCAGGATGGTATGTTGCCTCCCTGGTGCCAGGGTAAAGGATGTCACTGAGCGACTGCAGGACACTCTGAGGGGGGAGGGTGAACAGCCAGAGGTTGATGTCCATATCGGTATCAAAGATATAGGCAGAAAGAGAAATGAGGTCCTGCAGGCAGACTATAGGGAGCTAGGAAAGAGATTAAAAAGCAGGACGTCAAAGGTAGTAATCTCCGGATTACTCCTGGTGCCACGTGCTAGTGAGTACAGGAATAGGAGGATAGAACAGATGAATGCGTGGCTGGAGAAATAGTTGCAGGATGGAGGCATTGGGACCGTTACTGAGGTAGGTGGGACCTATACAAGTAGTAATCTCCGGATTATTCCTGGTGCCACGCGCTCGTGAGTACAGAAATAGGCGGACAGACCAGATGAATGCGTGGCTGGAGAGATGGTGCAAGAGGGAGGGCTTTAGATTCCTGAGGCATCGGGGGAGGTGTACAAGCCGGAAGGGTCACACCTCAACATTGCCAGGACCAATATCCTCGCCGGGAGGTTTGCTGGTGCTGTTGGGGAGGGTTTAAACTAGCTTGGCAGGGGGATGGGAACCTGAGAGTAGATTCAGAAGGGAGAGAAGCAATGCTGGAAATGGAAGGCAGTAAATTAGTAAGTGAGTTTGGAAGGCAGAGGAAACAAAGGCTAGAAAATAGACAACAAAGGGGGTTTGGTAATGCTAATGGTATATACACTTTAATATAAGGAGCCTAGTGAATAAAGCACATGAGCTGAGGGCACAGATAGACACGTGAAAGTATGATAATATAGCTATTACTGAAATGTGGCTGAAAGAAGAGCAGGAATGACAGCTCAGCATTCCTGGTTACGGGGTTATCAGACAAGATAGAGAGTGGGAATAAAAAAGGATGGGGTGGGGTTGGTCGCACTATTGGTCAGAGAAACAATTACAGCTGTGAGGTGGCATAATATGTTAGAAGGTTCATCAAATGAGGCCATATGGGTTGAACTGAAGAACAAAATAGGGGCAAACACACTGCTAGGAGTGCACTATAGACTCCCAAATAGAGGGAGATAGAAGAGCAAATATGTAGGCAAATTCTGAGAAGTGCACAAACAATAAGGCAGTAATAGTAGAGGATTTCAACTACATTAATATTAACTGGGATACAATCAGTGTGAAAAGTATAGAGGGTGGAGAATTCTTAAAATGGATTCAGGAGAACTTTTTTAGCCAGTACAGAGCAAGGCAAACAAGAGAGGGGGCGGTTCTGGACTTTGTTTTAGGGAATGAAGCTGGGCAGGTGGAAGGGGTATCAGTGGGAGAGCATATTGGTGGTAGTGATCATAATACAGTTAGATTTAGCATAGTGATGGAAAAGGACAAAGATAGACCAGGAATAAAAGTTCTCAATTGGGGAAAGACCAATTTTACTAAGCTGAGATGTGATTTAGCAAAATTGGACTGGAAACAGCTACTTGAAGTTAAATCAGTGTCAGAGTAGTGGGAGGCATTCTAGGAGAAGATAGTGAGGGTTCACAGAAATCACAGAAACCTCACAGTGCAGATAGAGGCCATTTCGGCCCATCGAGCCTGCACCGACACATATCCCACCCGATCCCCGTAACCCCTACACCAACACATATCCCACCCTATCCCCGTAACCCCACGTATTTAATCCCCCTAACACTAAGGGTCAATTTATCATAGCCAATCAACCTAACCCGCACATCTTTGGACTCAGAGCAAGTATGTTCCCAAAACGTGGGACTCCCACACCTAGAGCCCCCTGGATGTCATGGTATACAGGGTAGGTTAAGACATAATAGGAAGCTTATGTCAGATACCGAGAGCTAAATACTGGAGAAAGACTAGAGGAGTATAGAAAGTATGAGGGCGAAATTATGAATTAAATTAGGAATGCAAAAAGATGGCATGAAAAAATATTGGCAAGTAAAATCAAGGAAAACCCAAAGATGTTTTATAAATGGAATAAAAGGGACAGTGGCAGCATGGATACAAAATTGGCTAAGTGACAGGCAACAGAATAGTGGTGAATGGTTGTTTTTCAGACTGGAGGAAGGTATACAGTGGTATTCCCCAGGGTCAGTACTTGAACTACTGCTTTTCTTGATATATATTAATGACTTGGACTTGGGTGTACAGGGCACAATTTCAAAATTTGCAGATGACACAAAACTTGGAAGTATAGTGAATAGTGAGGAGGACAGTGATACATTTTGGTAGTAAGAATGAGGATAGGCAATATAAACTAAAGGGTACAATCCTAGAGGGGGTGCATGAACAGAGAGACCTGGGGGTAAATGTGCACAAATCGTTGAAGGTGACAGGGCAGGTTGAGAAAGCAGTTAAAAAAGCAAGGGGATTCTGGGCTTAATAAGTAGAGGCATAGAGTACAAAAGCAAGGAAGTTATGATGAACCATTATAAAACACTGGTTCGGCCTCAACTGGAGTATTGTGTCCAATTCTGGGCACCGCACTTTAGGAAGGATGTGAAGGCCTTAGAGAGGGTGCAGAAAAGATTTACGAGAATGTTTCCAGGGATGAGGGACTTCAGTTACGTGGATAGACTAGAGAAACTGGGGTTGTTCTCCTTAGAGCAGAGAAGGTTGAGAGGAGATTTGATAGAGGTGTTCAAAATCATGAGGCATCTAGACAGAGTAGATAGAGAGAAACTGTTCCCATTGGCGGAAGGGTCGAGAACCAGAGAACACAGATTTAAGGTGATTGGCATATACCCTGGAATATTCAGTTCCCAGCCCTGGTTGCCTAGCAACCACGTCTCTGTAATGGCGATCAGATCATACCCATTTGTATCTATTTGTGCCGTCAACTCATTTATCTCGTTACAAATGCTGCGTGCATTCTGAGTCTGGGATATTGGCTGAAAGGTACAATTCTGTGAGTATGACTATGTCAGGCTGTTGCTTGACTAGTCTGTGGGACAGCTCGCCCAATTTTGGCACAAGTCCCCAGATGTTAGTGAGGAGGACTTTGTAGGGTCGACCGGGCTGGGTGTGCCATTGTCATGTACGAAGCCGATGCCAAGGTCTATGCCGAGTGGTCCATCTGGTTTTATTCTTATAATTGTTTCTTGTAGCAGTTTGTTACAACTGAGTGGCTTGCTGGGCCATTTAAGGGCAGTTAAGAGTCAGCCATTGCTGTGGGTCTGGAGTCACATATAGGCCAGACCGAGTAAGGGTGGCAGATTTCCTTCCCTAAAGGAAATCTATATCACTCAATCTTTTCCAACGATCATTCAGAAACCTATGAAAACCATTTTCAGACCAAACCACTAATGAAAAGTCTCCACGTTGAAGCATTTACCTTTAGCATCGATTGTAAGAGTTGGATCTTTTGTGGGATCTTGTTTATTTTCCTGGATCTTGGTTGGATCATTGGTGACGGTAGTTTTCCTTTCTGTAATGCTGCTGTTATCTGCATCTAATAGAAGAAGGAGGGGGGGAAATGTCAATGGTGGGGAATAGAACAAATTGGAATCAGAGTTACAGTTAGTAAGTGTTCATTCACTCTTGTGTTTCCATGTATTTCAAGCTAAACAAGTGTCATTTATTACGCGCTGCCTATTTTCAGTAGTGTAACATTCAAACAGTAGGGCAGTGAGGGCTCCTCACACTTACTGTCGGAGGTGAGGGTGGAGGAGACGGGAGAG
Organism: Somniosus microcephalus; assembly: GCF_052327205.1. NCBI lineage: Eukaryota > Metazoa > Chordata > Chondrichthyes > Squaliformes > Somniosidae > Somniosus > Somniosus microcephalus. The sequence continues at coordinate 48,290,056 of NW_028225182.1, read as the reverse complement.
GGGTTTAAGTAGACGGCCAGTAGTAGAGAATAGAAGCTGGGAGTTATCTTTGCATTCCAGAATGATTCTGGAATAGTGAGCAGTTTTGGCAGACGAGAGCAGGACCCGATAATGCTTTGTGTGGTCCAGCCTGATCTGGCGGTGAATGGCTAAACCAATTGTCTGCCATATATGTTGAAGTCTGCGTCCCTTGGACTTAAGGGAGTGAAGGTGAGAGCCGTACCAGGGAGAATGGCCAGGGTGAGAGAGAGAGTAATTGTTTTAATCGGGACTAGGGCATCAAAGGTGGTGGTGAGGGTGTGGTTGAGCAGATCGGTAACTGCAGAAATCTCATGGTGAATGGAGGGCCAGAGGCTGGACAGTTGGGATTTCATAAGTGCAGTTGTTAGAGAGTTTTTTTCCAGGGCCATAGAAGGACGTAGGGTTGAGGTGGGGGAAGGGGGATGTGGGTGGATTGCGATACGAGGAAGTGGTCATTGATGGCCTTATCTGCGATTGACACGATGGGAGTAGCGAGGCCACGAGAGATGGCAAGGTTGCGGGGGTGGCTATGAATATGGATTGGGGAGTTTACATGGAGTGAGACATTAAGGGAGGTTAGGAGGGTAGTGAACTCAGAGGAGAGAGAGCATGAATTGAGATGGAGGTTGAAATCTCCGAGGATGAGAGTCGCTCGGTGCAGAGGCTGAGGGAAGAAAGCAGTGAATATATCTCGGTGATAAAATTTTCATGGTACTGGGTGGGCGGTAGAGAATGAGAGTTTTAAATGAGAGGGGTGGAATAAGGTGAGATACTCAAAGGAGGAGAAAGTGCCAGAGGAGTAGGGGGACAGACCAAGGTGTGATTTGCTGTTGAGAGCCCCTCCGTCACCACGGCGGTCTGAGCGGGGCAAGTGGTGGAAAGTATAGCCAGGCGGGGAGGCTTCATTTAAGGGTAAGGTGTCATCACCCCTCATCCAAATTTCCGTTAGGGCCATGATGTCGATGCAGCCACCCACGATAAGCTTGTGGATTGCAAGGTTCTTTTACGCAAGTGAACAGATATTCTGGAGGGAGATGCAGAGAGGTTTGGTGATGGCTGACCCACAGCCAGCGTCCACAGGATCAGCGCTGGGAGGGGTGAGTTGGATGGGCAGTAGATTGGCAAGATTAGCCCCCAGCGGGCACGCTGGATGGGAAGGTCAGTGAGAGAGTAGGATGGGACAATTGGGGTTGCTGCTCGTGAGGAGGCGGTGACAAGTGTCACAGTGGGCCTTCCAGAGGATGCTAAGAGCAGCACAGAGAGAAGCTGTAGGCTTATCTAAGAGGGAGTCAAGCTTGGGATGGCGGCAGGAGAGGAGGAAGGTCAAAGAGTAATGAAGGATTGGGGTAAGGATTTGGGAGGGCAGAGTATCCGAGAGAGGAGAGGTGAAAGGAGGCATGATGACTTGGTTTTAGGGAATGAAGCTGGGCAGGTGGAAGGGGTACCAGTGGGAGAGCATTTTGGCAGTAGTGATCATAATTCAGTTAGATTTAGTGTAGTTATGGAACAGGACAAATAGAGACCAAGTATAAAAGTTCTCGATTGAGGAAAGGCCAATTTTACTAAACTGAGATGTGATTTAGCGAACAGCTCTTGAAGTTAAATCAGTGTCAGAGCTGTGGTTTCAGAGCATATATGTTCCCACAAAGAAAAAGGGTGGGACTTCCAAATCTAGAGGCCCCTGGATGTTCAGGGTTATACAGGGTAGCATAAGGCAAAAAAGGGAAGCTTATGCCAGATACCAAGAGCTAAATACTGCAGAAAGCCTAGAGGAGTATAAAAAGTGCAGGGGTGAAATTATGAAGGAAATTAGCAAAGCAAAAAGAGGGCATTGTAGGAGTCTCTGCACTCCTAGCAAAGAATCTATAAACTTACTGGAAGTTAACAAACTGAGTTTAATGTATTAAAACTTTACAATACAAGAAAATACAGGAGAAGCTCAAAACAGGTCTTTTCTCTCTCACTCCACACGAGGACTTGCTGGCCACGCCCTCTACCTCTGACGTCATGACGTCATCACGTTTCCCGCCGTTGGGGATGTCACGTGACCCACGTGATGGCGTCATTGCGTCAGATCGCGATGTTGTCGATCTAGCTCTGTTTAACCAGAGCCAACATTGAAAGGTAATAACATTGGTTACAGACAATTATGCAAGTCACTGTGAGAGTCTCTTAGTGGTTTTGCCACAGCATGAAAAAATATTGGCAAGTAAAAGCAAGGAAATCCCAAAGATGTTTTCTAAATACATAAAGAGCAAGAGGGTAACTAAAGAAAGAGAGAAGGGCTTATTAGAGTCTAAAAGGTAACCTGTGTGTTGAGGCGGAAGACATGGGTAAGCTACTGAATAAATTCTTTTTGTCTGTCTTCACAAAAGAGAGGGACGATGCTGACATTGTAGTTAAGGAGAAGGAGTGTGAAATATTAGATGAGATAAACATAGTGAGAGAGGAACTATTAAGGGGTTTAGCATCTTTGAAAGTAGATAAATCGCCAGGCCCGGATGAAATGTATCCTAGGCTGTTAAGAGAAGCAAGGGAGGAAATAGCGGAGGCTCTGACCATCCTTTTCCAATCCTCTCTGGCTACAGGTGTGGTGCCAGAGGACTGGAGGACTGCTAATGTTCTACCGTTGTTTAAAAAGGGAGAAAGAATAGACCAAGTAATTACAGGCCAGTCAGCCTAACCTCGGTGATGGGAAAATTATTGGAAAAACTATTGAGGGACAGTATTAATTGTCCTTTAGAAACGCAAGGAATCATCATGGGACAGTCAGCATGGATTTGTTAAGGGAAGGTCGTGTCTGACTAGCTTGTTTGTATATTTTGAGGAGGTAACAAGGATGGTCGAAGAGGGTAGCGCGTTTGTTGTAGTCAACATGGATTTTAGCAAGGCCTTTGACAAGGTCCCACATGGCAATTTGGTCAGAAAATTAAAAGCCCATGGGATCCAAGGGAAAGTGACAAGTTGGATCCAAAATTGGCTCAGTGGCAGGAAGCAAAGGGTAATGGTTGACGGGTGTTTGTGTTACTGGAAGGCTGTTTCCAGGCAAAGGAATACACAATAAATGGTAGGATACTGAGACGTGTAGAGGAACAGAGGGACCTTGGAGTGCATGTCCACAGTTCCCTGAAGGTAGCAGGGCAGGTAATTAAGGTGGTTAAGATGGCATACGGGATACTTTCCTTTATTAGCCGAGGCATAGAATACAAGAGCAGGGAGGTTATGCCTGAACTGTATAAAACACTAGTTATCCCACAGCTGGAGTACTGCGTACTGTTCTGGTTACCACATTACAAGAAAGACGTGATTGCACTAGAGAAGGTACAGAGGAGATTTAGGAGGATGTTGCCAGGACTGGGGAATTTTAGCTATGAGGAAAGATTAGATAAGCTGGGGTCATTTTCTTTGGAACAGAGGAGGCTGAGGGGAGAATTAATTGAGGTGTATAAAATTAGAAATTAGCAGAGAGGTCAATAACCAGGGGCCATAGATTTAAAGTAATTGGTAGAAAGATTAGAGGGCAGTTGAGGAGAACGTTTTTCACCCAGAGGGTGGTGGGGGCCTGGAACTCACTGGTTGAAAGGGTGGTAGAGGCAGAAACCCTCAACTCATTTAAAAAGTACTTGGATATGCATTTGAAGTGCCGTAACCTGCAGGGCTACGGACCAAGAGCTGGAAAGTGGGATTAGGGTGGATAGCTCTTTTTCAGATGATACAGACACAATGGGCTGAATGGCCTTCTTCTGTGCCATAAAACTCTATGGGGGAAAGATTCAGTATGGCCCGGTTTGGGGCGCAATTATTGGCCGGGTGCAAAGTTTAGCGCCTGGCGCTAATTATCGCCTCCGACTGCAAGCTTGGCTTTTATCGCTCCTGGAGGTGATTGGAGCGCTAAATCAGGCGCTACACACCTGTCTTAAGGTGCAAAGGCCGAGGAGTGAGGCACTGCCTCAGAGCGCTGGTGAAGCTCATGTGATGTCAGTCAGCAATGGAACACAGACACACTGGCGCCGGCCAGTTCTTAAAGGGGAGGGTCGATCTTGCTCTCCATCCACACCCTGCTCATTGCAACCTTGAATCTCGGCCTGGAGAGACCTGTACATCAAATCTGCTGGAAAGAACAATGGAGAGGCCCAGGGAAAGAGCTCAGAGTGCAGCCCCACAGTCTCTTCTAAATCGATACAAGGAAGGACAAATCAAAATGAACCTGCAAAGTGCTGCTCAGTACCCAAAACTCCTTCACACAGCGTTGAATCTCTCCAGGAGTCTCTCTCTCTCAGAATACGTGGAGCAAAAATGTCACCAACAAAAAAGGCAGGAAGCGGTCGCCTTTAAATAGCGCTCCCCCAGTCTCTTCCTGACTGCAAAACGCTCCCCTCAGCCTGTCGTTGCTAGCGGCAGGCGGTAAGGCAGGGGGCACCACTCAATATCTGGACCGGGGCGTTGCACACTTGACTGACGTCATGATCTGCGGGTGCAGGAGATCGTGGCGGTTGTGTTTAGCGCCGCCGCAAAATGTCTAGTTAATTTCGTGAGCGGCGCAAACATCGCCACGCCCGGGCGCTAGTTGCTTTGTGCCCCTTTAGCGCCCTCTTAAGGCGCTAACGGGAGGCGCAAACCAACGGAATTTTCCCCCCTATGATTCTAATGCTCTGATTTTTCTTTAAGCTCTGATATGACATGTTTGTGAGAAGACTGATTATTGTGATTTCAAGATCTAACTCAATTGCTGTTCTATGTTGTGCTAGCCAAAATGACCAGTGGCTCACACGTTTAGAGCCAATATCCTTAGATCATTAAGAAATCTATTCTGATTAAACCATTTTCAGACCAAACCACAATTAGAAAGTCTCCAAGTTGAAGCATTTACCTTCATCATCGGTTGTAGGAGTTGGATCTTTTGTGGGATCTTGTTCTTTTTCCTCATTTTCCTGGATCTTGGCTGGATCATTGGTGGCAGTAATTTTCCTTTCTGCAATGCTGCTGTTATCTGCGTCTAATAGAATAAGGTGGGGTGAAAAATGTCAATGGTGGGAAATAGAACAAATTGGAATCAGAGTTACAGTTAGTCAGTGTTCATTCACTCTTGTGTTTCCATCTATTTCAAGCTAAACAAGTGTCATTTATTATGTGCTGCCTATTTTCAGCAGTGTAACATTCAAACAGTCGGGCAGTGAGGAAGAAATGTGTATGGACTTCAAGGGGAAGATTTCCTCTGTGTCACATAGTGAAATCATAGACATATTCTTTGCAACATCTTTATGATTTGTTTACTTGTAATGCATAAATGATAAATGCCCCAAAATGTTAAAACTCGTGAACAAACAGACTTATCGCAAGATCAAGTCAAAACTACTCTCTGATAACTCAAACTGGGAATATAGGAGATCATGAGCAGGGAAACACATTGAATTGAGAACAAGATTATGCAAATAATTCTTGAAGAAATGGGGCTGGAAATTCTTCTACTTACCGCCACTGCATAGTGCCTTGAATTGGCGAAAAAGTGGTGGCCGCCAGTCTTTCACCAGCTAACCTCCACGTTGAAGCATTTACCTCTAACATCGGTTGTAGGAGTTGGATCTTTTGTGGGATCTTGTTCTTTTTCCTCATTTTCCTGGATCTTGGTTGGATCATTGGTGATGGTATTTTTCCTTTCTGTAATGTTGCTGTTATCTGCATCTAATAGAATAAGGTGGGGTGAAAAATGTCAATGGTGGGAAATAGAACAAATTGCAATCAGAGTTAAATCGAATCAAATCAACTTTTATTGTCATTGTTAGTGCACAAGTGCAGTACAACGAAATGTAGGCTTGCGGCTCCCGAGAGTGTACATTTAGATTAAGACATTTAAACATTCAACATACATTTGGCTTGTAATACATTACATAAACATAACCATAATAAAGTGCATTGGCAGATGTGCAGGCTTTAGAGTTTATTTGTGGAGTTCAGTAGGATGACAGCCCTGGGAAAGAAGCTGTTCCTAAATCTGGTCGTACGGGTGCGAATGCATCTGTAGCATCTCCCAGATGGCAGGAGGGCGAACAGACTGTGGCTGGGGAGGGTAGGCTCTTTGATGATGGACCGTGACCTCCGTAAACAGCGTTTCTGGTATATGTGCTCTACAGTTAGTAAGTGTTCATTCACTCCAAGGAGTGCTTCCTCCCAGCCCCCCAAGCTCCCCCACCATCAGCTCACACGCCTCGGGTATGGGGATTGGACCCACCCCCGGGTCTGGACCACCAACCCTATGCCGGGATCGCAACTCAGCCCTGGGATCGTGACTTAGTCCCGGGGTCAGGGATCATACCCCTCTCCCGTAATTGGACCCCTCTCCAGGGTTTGGACCCCCCCTCCCTGGGGTCAAGAGTCGGACTCCTGAGGGTCAGGGATCGGACCACCCCCCGCCCCCCCGGGGGATTGGATTCCTCCGGTGAGCGCCTTCTTGAACTGCTGCAGTCCGTGTGGTGAAAGTACTCCCACAGTACTGTTCGGGAGGGACTTCCAAGATTTCGATGATGAAGGAATGGCGATATGATTATATGCCAGGATGGTGTGCAACTTCGAGGGGAACTGGGAGGAGATGGTGTTCCCATGCGCCTGCTGCCCTTGTCCGTCTAGGTGGAAGAGGTCGTGGGTTTGGGAGGTGCTGCTGAAGAAGCCCTGGTGAGTTGCTACAGTGCATCTTATAGATGGTACACACTGCAGCCACGGTGGAGGGAGTGAATGTTGAAGGTGGTGGATGGGGTGCCATTCAAATTGGCTGCTTTGTGAGGGAGGGTGGTAGGTTGTAATCAGCAGGATGTTTCCTTGCCCATGCTTGACCTGAAGCCATGAGACTTCATCGGGTCCGGCGTCAATGTTGAGGACTCCCAGGGCCACTCCTTCCCGACTGTATACCACTGTGCCGCCATCTAGGGTGGGTCTGTCCGGCTGGTAGAACAGGACATACCCAGGGAGTAAAAAGTACCTGGATATGCACTTGGGGCTTGATTTTACCATTGTGGGTGGGCTGGGGCGTTTTAGGTGGCATTCGTGTCAGGACCCCGACTCCGACGTGAAGTGGGGAAAAGTGGGATTTTCCCCTAATTGGGCAATTGATTTCCAGCATGTGGGAACCCCTGGCCCAATGGGTCTTTTCATCCAGAAAGTCACCTCCCATGACGTCATCAGTGCTGCTGGATTTAAGGCCTGCAAGCAGCCTTGCTTCTTCTGGAGACTGCAAACTTTCTGGCCATTGTAATAAGCACTTCATTGATCGACTATGTCCACCAGTAGGCCAAAGTGCTCCAAGCTTCGATGAGCCCTCCCTCCAAGCTCTGGTGGAGGGAGCAAAATCCAATAATGAGGTGCTCTTCCCTTCCTCGGGGAGAAAAAGCCAGCCCAGCAGACTAAAGCTGTGTGGCTGGAAGTGGCCCAGGAGGTCAACTCCATCTCGATGAGCCGCAGAACCTGGCTGCATTGCAGAAAAAGGTTTCATGACCTTCTCCGCACAGGAAAAGTGAGTATGACTTTCCCAATACCCTCAATCTGACCCCCATCGCCTCTCCTCACCAGCACTCTGCTTTGCCAACCTCTTCCTCCACATCCCACTTGACACTTACATCCCTGCACCCTTACCATTCCCTCTCTATGGTCACATTCACTTAACTATTTGACCATGCAGCCCTCACCCTCCCTATCACTGTGATGCAACAACAACAACTTACAGCACACAGGGAGGGCCCTTTGTCTCCTTCTAAGCATCTATGCTATGGATTCTCTACACTCACCCCTTCATTCTCACTCAAACTCCACTTGTGTCCCTCATTGCAGGAAAAGAGAGCCCACAATAAGAGGGAAGGAGCCATGACAGAAGGAAGGCCACCCTCAATAGCCCAGCTCACCGTCTGGGAGGAGGCAGCCCTGGAAATCGCCGGGATCGAAGACGATTCCCAAGTGGGGGACGGACAGATGGGCGCAGCACAGCAAGCTGGTGACAGAATAGTTTGGCATCTCTCTCATTGACATGGCATGAGTCACTGATAATAATTCTGATGATCTATCAGATTGACTTATGATCATCTGCACTATTCAATGTGCATGTAACCTTGACCTCACATCTCTAACTCTTTCCTTTACTCCCCCATAGGACCATCGAAAGCCTGTGTCCCCACTGTCCAGGAGGAACAGCCTGAGCCTCCAGTCTCCTCAGAGGATGTTGCAACCTCTGATGGTGCAGCATCAGCAGAATTCAGCGCACCCAGCACCATCGCAGACACTCGCACATCGGTGGGACCTTCGTGAGATAGAATAGTGTTGTCACCTGGTGTATCACAGCTCACAAGTGAGCAGCAGCAGATGGTGGAAACAGGGACAGCAGTGGCGAGTCCTCGTCGGAGGGCGCAGGACTCTGCCAGCTTGGCTCAGCTGCTTGTCGATCCTGTGCCTCCGGGTACATCCAGAAGGAGAGCGGTGCTGGAACTCTAGGAAGAGGTGCAGGATTCTCTGGCAGGTTATGTCTCCAGGGTCGCTGTGAGTGTGGAGCGAATGGAGGAGTCCATCGCAAACATGAGCAGAGCCTTTGTGGAGGCATTGGCGCATGAACGTATCACCGTGGAAAGGATGGCTACCTCCGTGGTAAGGCTGGCTACCATAGAGGAGAGGATGGCTACAGTAGAGGAGAGGATGGCTACGGCCATGGAGGAGCTTAGTTGCCAGGGTCTTGAAAACATGGTCATTGTTCAGAATAGAATGACATCACTTGAGGAGCGATGGTCAGCTATTGAGCATACAAACCAGACCTTCATGGAAGTCCTCTGGAGTAGGACTTCCAGTTCGGAAATGGGTCCTCATGGCCCCCCTGCAGTGCAGCAAGGTGCTGTCAATCCACTTGCTAGCTCTGAAGAGGGGCTGACCCATGAGAGGGATGTTGGTGAAAACTCCTTTTTAATGGTGGAGCTGCAGCTGTTAGTAAGTAATCCAATTGTGAGGCCGCCAGGATTACCTGGAATGTTCCAGAGGAGGCGTGTAGGACGGGGGGCAATGTCTAAAAATCAGAAAGCCCTCTCAAAATGGGATTATGGAGACAATTAAGTGGTCGTTAAGGGCCCTAAGGACCAATCCTGCCTCTTGGAGGTGGGATGGAAACGGGGTCTGAAAACATGAATGTGGGAAAATTGCTCGGAAGCGGGATGGAGGCGGGATCGGGCCCGGCTGCCATTTTTTGCGATTTTGACAACTCGCACGCCTCCAAACCCGCCTCCTCGGCCCTGGTAAAATCGAGCCCGAAGTGCCATAACCTGCAAGGCTACTGATCAAGAGCTGGAAAGTGGGAATAGGGTGGATAGCTTTTTCTCAGACAGCACAGACACAATGGGCTGAATGGCCTTCTTCTGTGCCATAAAATTCTATGATTCTAAAGCTCTGACGTTTTCTTTAAGAACTGATATGACATGTTTGTGAGAAGACTGATTATTGGTATTGTGATTTCAAGATCTAACTCAATTGCTGTTCTATGTTGTGCTAGCCAAAATAACCAGTGGCTAACACATTTAGAGCCAATATCCATCGATCATTCATAAATTTAATCTCATAAAACCATTTTCAGACCAAACCACGAATGGAAAGTCTCCACGTTGAAGCAATTACCTTCAGCATCGGTTGTAAGAGTTGGATCTGTTATAGGATCTTGCTCATTTTCCTGGATCTTGGTTGGATCATTGGTGGCAGTAATTTTCCTTTCTGTAATGCTGCTGTTATCTGCATCTAATGGAATAAGGTGGGGTGAAAAATGTCAATGGTGGGAAATAGAACAAATTGGAATCAGAGTTACAGTTAGTAAGTGTTCATTCACTCCAAGGACTGCTTCCTCCCGGCCCCACAAGCTCCCCCACCATCAGCAGGCACGCCCCGGGTTTGGGGATCGGACCCACCCCTGGGTCTTGAACACCAACCCCACCCTGGGATCGCAACTCCGCCCCGGGATCGTGACTCAGCCCTGGGGTCAGGGATCATACCCCTCTCCAGTTATTGGAACCCTCTCCAGGGATTGGACCCCACCTAGGGTCAAGGGTCGGACCACCTGAGGATCGCGACTCAGCCCCGGGGTCAGGGATCATACCCCTCTCCAGTAATTGGACCCTTCTCCAGGGATTGGACACCCCCAGGGGTCAAGGGTCGGACCCCCGGGTGATTGGATCCCTCATGTGAACCTCCTTCTTGAACCACTGCAGTCCGTGTGGTGAAAGTACTCCCACAATACTGTTCGGGAGGGAGGTCCAGGATTTTGACCCAGCGACGATGAAGGAAAGGCGTTATGATTATATGCCAGTATGGTGTGCAACTTCGAGGGGAACTTGGAGGTGGTGGTGTTCCCATATGCCTGCTGCCCTTGTCCTTCTAGGTGGTAGAGGTCGTGGGTTTGGGAGGTGCTGCTGAAGAAGCCTTGGCGAGTTGCTGCAGTGCATCTTATAGATGGTACACACTGCAGCCACGGTGGAGGGAGTGAATGTTGAAGGTGGTGGATGGGGTGCCAATCAAGTGGGCTGCTTTGTGAGGGAGGGTGGTAGGTGGTAATCAACAGGAGGCTTCCTTGTCCATGATTGACCTGAAGCCATGAGACTTCATGGGGTTCGGCGTCAATGTTGAGGACTCCCAGGGCCACTCCTTCCCGACTGTACACCACTGTGCCGCCACCTCGGGTGGGTCTGTCCGGCTGGTGGAACAGGGCATACCCAGGGATGATGATGGAGGAGTCTGGGACATTGGCTGAAAGATACGATTCTGTGAGTATGACTGTCAGGCTGTTGCTTGACTAGTCTGTGGGACAGCTCTCTCAATTTTGGCACATGTCCCCAGATATTAGTGAGGAGGACTTTGCAGGGTCGACTGGGTTGTGTCCGAATCCGATGCAAAGGTCTATGCCGGGTGGTCTGTCCGGTTTTATTCTCATTATTGTTTCTTGTAGCAGTTTGTTACAACTGAGTGGCTTGTTAGGCCATTGCAGAGGGGCAGTTAAGTGTCAACCACATTGCTGTGGGTCTGGAGTCACATATAAGCCAGACCGGGTAAGGATGGCAGATTTTCTTCCCTAAAGGAAATCTATATCCCTCAATCTATATCCATCGATCATTCAGATATCTATTGTATGAAAATCATTTTCAGACCAAATCACAACTGAAAAGTCTCCACGTTGAAGATATTGTTGGGAAGGATGGCTTATCGGGGGAAGGCAGCAGCAACCAACTTCCTGGCACCATGGGTGGTTCTGCTGCACGGGACGGGAGGAAAAAGAGCCAGTGACCTATAGTGATAGGGGATTCTATTGTAAGGGGAATAGATAGGTGTTTCTGCGGCTGCCAACGAGACTCCAGGATGGTATATTGCCTCCCTGGTGCAAGGGTCAAGGATGTCTCGGAGCGGCTGCAGGGCATTCTAGAGGGGGAGGGTGAACAGCCAGTTGTCGTGGTGTATATAGGTACCAACGGTACAGGTAGAAAATGGGATGAGGTCCTAAAAGCTGAATATAGGGAGTAAGGGGTAAATTAAAAAATAGGACCTCAAAGGTAGTCATCTCAGGATTGCTACTAGTGCCACGTGCTAGTCAGAGTAGAAATAGAAGGATATTTCAGATGAATACGTGGCTAGAAGAATGGTGCAAGGGGGATGGATTCAAATTCCTGGGACATTGGAACCGGTTCTGGGGGAGGTGGGACCAGTACAAACTGGATGGTTTGCACCTGGGCAGGACCGGGACTGATGTCCTAGGGGGAGTGTTTGCTAGTGCTGTTGGGGAGGGTTTAAACTAAAATGGCAGGGGGTTGGGAACCTGTGCAGGGAGACAGAGGAAAGGGTAGCAAGGATAGAAGCAAAAGACAGGAAGGAGAAAAGCAAAAGTGGAAGTCAGAGAAATCAGCGGTGTAAATCAAACATGGCCGCAGTAAACAATAATTCTAAAAGGTCTAAGAGTGTTAAAAAAACAAGCCTGAAGGCTTTGTGTCTTAATGCGAGGAGCATTCATAATAAGGTGGATGAATTAGCTGTGCAAATAGATGTAAACGGATATGATATAATTGGGATTACGGAGACATGGCTCTAGGGTGACCAAGGCTGGGAATTCAACATCCAGGGGTATCCAATATTCAGGAACGACAGGCAAAAGGGAAAAGGCGGTGGGGTAGCATTTCTTGTTAAAGAGGAGATTAACACAATAGTAAGGAAGGATACTACTCTGATGATGTGGAATCTGTATGGGTAGAGCTGAGAAATACCAAGGGGCAGAACATGTTAGTGGGAGTTGTATACAGACCCACAAACAGTAATGCTGAGGTTGGGGATGGCAATAAATGGGAAATTAGAGCTGTGTGCAATAGGGCACAGCAGTTATCATGGGTGACTTTAATCTACATATAGATTGGCCTAACCAAATTAGTAACAATACTATGGAAGAGGGATGGAAGAGGAATTCCTAGAGTGTATACGGGATGGTTTCCTGGACCAATATGTCGAGGAACCAACTGGAGATCAGGCCATCTTAGACTGGGTATTATGCAATAAGAAAGGCTTAATTAGCAATCTGTTGTGCGAGGCCCCTTGGGGAGGAGCGATCATAATATGATACAATTCTTCATTAAGATGGAGAGTGAAGTAGTTGATTGAGAGACTTGGGTACTGAATTTAAATAAAGGAAACTACGAAGGTATGAGGCGCGAGTTGGCTAGGATGGATTGGGGAATTTTACTTAAAGGGTAGACAGTGAATAGGCAATGGCAAAGATCGCATGGATGAACTACAGAATTTGTTCATCCCTGTTTGGCATAAAAATAAAACAAAAAAGGTGACTCAACATTGGCTAACAAGGGAAATTAGGGATAGCATAAGATCCAAGGAGAGGACATATAAATTGGGCAGAAAAAGCAGCAAACCTGAGGATTGGGAGCAGTTTAGGATTCAGCAAAGGAGGACAAAGGGATTCATTAAGATGGGGAAAATAGAGGATGAGAGTAAGCTTGCAGGGAACATAAAAACTGACTGTAAAAGCTTCTACAGATATGTGAAGAGAAAAAGATTGGTAAAGTCAAGCGTAGGTCCCTTGCAGTCAGAATCAGGGGAATTTATAATGGGGAACAAAGACATGGCAGACCAATTAAATACATACTTTGGTTCTGTCTTCACAAAGGAGGACACAAATAAACTCACAGAGATGTCGGGGAACATAGGGTCTAATGAGAGGGAGGAATTGAATGAAATCAGTATTTGTAGGCAAATTGACGGGATTGAAGGCCGATAAATCCCCAGGGCCTGATAATCTACATCCTAGGGTACTGAAGGAAGTGGCCCTAGAAATAGTAGATGCATTGCTGGTCATCTTCCAAAATTCTATAGACTCTGGAACAGTTCCCATGGATTGCAGGGTAGCTAATGTAACCCCACTATTTAAAAAAGGTGGTAGAGAAAAAATGGGGAATTATAGACTGGTAAGCCTGACATCGGTAGTGGGGAAAATGCTAGAGTCCATTATAAAAGATGTAATAGCAGAGCACTTGGAAAACAGTGACAGGATCGGACAAAGTCAACATGCATTTACAAAAGGTAAATCATGCTTAACTAATCTACTGGAATTTTTTGAGGAAGTAACTGGTAGAATAGGTAAGGGAGAACCAGTGGATGTTGTGTATTTGGACTTTCAGAAGGCTTTCGATAGGGTCTCGCATAAGAGACCAGCGTGCAAAGTTAAAGCACATGGGATTGGGGGTAAGGTACTGACTTGGATAGAAAACTGGTTGGCAGACAGGAAGCAAAGAGTTGGAATAAACGGGTCTTTTTCCGAGTGGCAGGCAGTGACTAGTGGAGTACCGCAGGGATCGGTGCTAGGACTCCAGTTATTCACAATATATATTAATGATCTAGACGAGGGAACTAGATGTAATATCTGCAGGTTTGCAGATGGCACAAAGCTGGGTGGGCGTGTGTGCTGTGAGGAGGATGCAGAGAAACTCCAGTACGATTTGGACAGGTTGGGTGATTGGGCAGATGCATGGCAGATGCAGTATAATGTGGATAAATGCGAGGTTATCCACTTTGGTGGCAAAAAGAGGAAGGCAGATTATTATCTGAATGGCAATAGATTGGGAAAAGGGGAAGTGCAACGAGACCTGGGTGTCCTTGTGCACCAGTCGCTGAAGGTAAGCATGCAGGTGCAGCAGGCAGTTAAGAAGGCAAATGGTATGCTGGCCTTCATAGCGAGAGGATTCGAGTACAGGAGCAAGGATGTCTTGCTGCAGTTGTACAGGGCCTTGGTGAGGCCACACCTTGAGTATTGTGTGCAGTTTTGGTCGCCTTATCTGAGGAAGGATGTTCTTGCCATGGAGGGAGTGCAGCGAAGGTTCACCAGACTGATACCTGGGATGGCAGGAATGACGTATGAAGAGAGATTGGGTCGATTAGGCTTATATTCACTAGAGTTTAGAAGAATGAGAGGGGATCTCATTGAAACTTATAAAATTCTAACAGGACTAGACAGACTACATGCAGGAAGGATGTTCCTGATGGCGGGGGAGTCCAGAACCAGGGGTCACAATCTAAGGATAAGGGGTAAGCCATTTCTGACTGAGATGAAGAGGAATTTCTTCACCCAGAGAGTGGTGAACCTGTGGAATTCTCTACCACAGAAGACATTTGAGGCCAATTCATTAAAGATATTCAAGAAGGAGTTAGATATACTTCTTAAGGCTAAGGGGATCAAGGGCTATGGGGAGAAAGCAGGGACCGGGTACTGAATTTGGATGATCAGCCATGATAGCATTGAATGGCGGAGCAGGCTCGAGGGGCCAAATGGCATACTCCTGCTCCTATCGTCTATGTTACCTTTAGCATCGGTTGTAGGAGTTGGATCTTTTGTGGGATTTTGTTTATTTTCCTCATTTTCCTGGATCTTGGTTGGATCATTGATGGCAGTAATTTTCCTTTCTGTAATGCTGCTGTTATCTGCATCTAATAAAATAAGGTGGGTGAAAAATGTTAGTGGTGGGGAATAGAACAAATTGGAATCAGAGTTACAGTTAATAAGTGTTCATTCACTCCAAGGAGTGCTTCCTACCGGCTCCCCAAGCTCCCCCACCATCAGCTCGCTCGCCCCGGGTTTGGGGATCGGACCCACCCCCAGGTCTGGAACACCAACCCCACCCCGGGATCGCAACTCAGCCCCGGGATCGTGACTCAGCCCCGGGGTCAGGGATCATACCCCTCTCCAGTAATTGGACCCTTCTCCAGGGATTGGACCCCCCCCGAGGGTCAAGGGTCAGACCACCTGAGGATCGCGACTCAGCCCTGGGGTCAGGGATCATACCTCTCTCCAGTAATTGGACCCCTCTCCAGGGATTGCCCCCCCCTCACCCCCCCCGGGGTCAAGAGTCGGACCCCCGGGGATTGGATCCCTCCTGTGAGCCTCCTTCTTGAACCGCTGCAGTCCGTGTGGTGAAAGTACTCCCACAATACTGTTCGGGAGGGAGTTCCAGGATTTTGACCCAGCGACGATGAAGGAAAGGCGTTATGATTATATGCCAGTATGGTGTGCAACTTCGAGGGGAACTTGGAGGTGGTGGTGTTCCCATACGCCTGCTGCCCTTGTCCTTCTAGGTGGTAGAGGTCGTGGGTTTGGGAGGTGCTGCTGAAGAAGCCTTGGCGAGTTGCTGCAGTGCATCTTGTAGATGGTACACACTGCAGCCACAGTGGAGGGAGTGAATGTTGAAGGTGGTGGATGGGGTGCCAATCAAGTGGGCTGCTTTGTGAGGGAGGGTGGTAGGTGGTAATCAACAGGAGGCTTCCTTGTCCATGATTGACCTGAAGCCATGAGACTTCATGGGGTTCGGCGTCAATGTTGAGGACGCCCAGGGCCACTCCTTCCCGACTGTATACCACTGTGCCGCCAACTCGGGTGGGTCTGTCCGGCTGGTGGAACAGGGCATACCCAGGGATGATGATGGAGGAGTCTGGGACATTGGCTGAAAGATACGATTCTGTGAGTATGACTGTCAGGCTGTTGCTTGACTAGTCTGTGGGACAGCTCTCTCAATTTTGGCACATGTCCCCAGATATTAGTGAGGAGGACTTTGCAGGGTCGACTGGGCTGTGTCCGAATCCGATGCAGAGGTCTATGCCGGGTGGTCTGTCCGGTTTTATTCTCATTATTGTTTCTTGTAGCAGTTTGTTACAACTGAGTGGCTTGTTAGGCCATTGCAGAGGGGCAGTTAAGTGTCAACCACATTGCTGTGGGTCTGGAGTCACATATAAGCCAGACCGGGTAAGGATGGCAGATTTTCTTCCCTAAAGGAAATCTATATCCCTCAATCTATATCCATCGATCATTCAGATATCTATTGTATGAAAATCATTTTCAGACCAAATCACAACTGAAAAGTCTCCACGTTGAAGATATTGTTGGGAAGGATGGCTTATCGGGGGAAGGCAGCAGCAACCAACTTCCTGGCACCATGGGTGGTTCTGCTGCACGGGACGGGAGGAAAAAGAGCCAGTGACCTATAGTGATAGGGGATTCTATTGTAAGGGGAATAGATAGGTGTTTCTGCGGCTGCCAACGAGACTCCAGGATGGTATATTGCCTCCCTGGTGCAAGGGTCAAGGATGTCTCGGAGCGGCTGCAGGGCATTCTAGAGGGGGAGGGTGAACAGCCAGTTGTCGTGGTGTATATAGGTACCAACGGTACAGGTAGAAAATGGGATGAGGTCCTAAAAGCTGAATATAGGGAGTAAGGGGTAAATTAAAAAATAGGACCTCAAAGGTAGTCATCTCAGGATTGCTACTAGTGCCACGTGCTAGTCAGAGTAGAAATAGAAGGATATTTCAGATGAATACGTGGCTAGAAGAATGGTGCAAGGGGGATGGATTCAAATTCCTGGGACATTGGAACCGGTTCTGGGGGAGGTGGGACCAGTACAAACTGGATGGTTTGCACCTGGGCAGGACCGGGACTGATGTCCTAGGGGGAGTGTTTGCTAGTGCTGTTGGGGAGGGTTTAAACTAAAATGGCAGGGGGTTGGGAACCTGTGCAGGGAGACAGAGGAAAGGGTAGCAAGGATAGAAGCAAAAGACAGGAAGGAGAAAAGCAAAAGTGGAAGTCAGAGAAATCAGCGGTGTAAATCAAACATGGCCGCAGTAAACAATAATTCTAAAAGGTCTAAGAGTGTTAAAAAAACAAGCCTGAAGGCTTTGTGTCTTAATGCGAGGAGCATTCATAATAAGGTGGATGAATTAGCTGTGCAAATAGATGTAAACGGATATGATATAATTGGGATTACGGAGACATGGCTCTAGGGTGACCAAGGCTGGGAATTCAACATCCAGGGGTATCCAATATTCAGGAACGACAGGCAAAAGGGAAAAGGCGGTGGGGTAGCATTTCTTGTTAAAGAGGAGATTAACACAATAGTAAGGAAGGATACTACTCTGATGATGTGGAATCTGTATGGGTAGAGCTGAGAAATACCAAGGGGCAGAACATGTTAGTGGGAGTTGTATACAGACCCACAAACAGTAATGCTGAGGTTGGGGATGGCAATAAATGGGAAATTAGAGCTGTGTGCAATAGGGCACAGCAGTTATCATGGGTGACTTTAATCTACATATAGATTGGCCTAACCAAATTAGTAACAATACTATGGAAGAGGGATGGAAGAGGAATTCCTAGAGTGTATACGGGATGGTTTCCTGGACCAATATGTCGAGGAACCAACTGGAGATCAGGCCATCTTAGCCTGGGTATTATGCAATAAGAAAGGATTAATTAGCAATCTGTTGTGCGAGGCCCCTTGGGGAGGAGCGATCATAATATGATACAATTCTTCATTAAGATGGAGAGTGAAGTAGTTGATTGAGAGACTTGGGTACTGAATTTAAATAAAGGAAACTACGAAGGTATGAGGCGCGAGTTGGCTAGGATGGATTGGGGAATTTTACTTAAAGGGTAGACAGTGAATAGGCAATGGCAAAGATCGCATGGATGAACTACAGAATTTGTTCATCCCTGTTTGGCATAAAAATAAAACAAAAAAGGTGACTCAACATTGGCTAACAAGGGAAATTAGGGATAGCATAAGATCCAAGGAGAGGACATATAAATTGGGCAGAAAAAGCAGCAAACCTGAGGATTGGGAGCAGTTTAGGATTCAGCAAAGGAGGACAAAGGGATTAATTAAGATGGGGAAAATAGAGTAAGCTTGCAGGGAACATAAAAACTGACTGTAAAAGCTTCTACAGATATGTGAAGAGAAAAAGATTGGTAAAGTCAAGCGTAGGTCCCTTGCAGTCAGAATCAGGGGAATTTATAATGGGGAACAAAGACATGGCTGACCAATTAAATACATACTTTGGTTCTGTCTTCACAAAGGAGGACACAAATAAACTCACAGAGATGTCGGGGAACATAGGGTCTAATGAGAGGGAGGAATTGAATGAAATCAGTATTTGTAGGGAAATTGACGGGATTGAAGGCTGATAAATCCCCAGGGCCTGATAATCTACATCCTAGGGTACTGAAGGAAGTGGCCCTAGAAATAGTAGATGCCTTGCTGGTCATCTTCCAAAATTCTATAGACTCTGGAACAGTTCCCATGGATTGCAGGGTAGCTAATGTAACCCCACTATTTAAAAAAGGTGGTAGAGAAAAAATGGGGAATTATAGACTGGTAAGCCTGACATCGGTAGTGGGGAAAATGCTAGAGTCCATTATAAAAGATGTAATAGCAGAGCACTTGGAAAACAGTGACAGGATCAGACAAAGTCAACATGCATTTACAAAAGGTAAATCATGCTTAACTAATCTACTGGAATCTTTTGAGGAAGTAACTGGTAGAATAGGTAAGGGGGAACCAGTGGATGTTGTGTATTTGGACTTTCAGAAGGCTTTCGATAGGGTCTCGCATAAGAGACCAGCGTGCAAAGTTAAAGCACATGGGATTGGGGGTAAGGTACTGACTTGGATAGAAAACTGGTTGGCAGACAGGAAGCAAAGAGTTGGAATAAACGGGTCTTTTTCCGAGTGGCAGGCAGTGACTAGTGGGGTACCGCAGGGATCGGTGCTAGGACTCCAGTTATTCACAATATATATTAATGATCTAGACGAGGGAACTAGATGTAATATCTCCAGGTTTGCAGACGGCACAAAGCTGGGTGGGCGTGTGTGCTGTGAGGAGGATGCAGAGAAACTCCAGTACGATTTGGACAGGTTGGGTGATTGGGCAGGTGCATGGCAGATGCAGTATAATGTGGATAAATGCGAGGTTATCCACTTTGGTGGTAAAAAGAGGAAGGCAGATTATTATCTGAATGGCAATAGATTGGGAAAAGGGGAAGTGCAACGAGACCTGGGTGTCCTTGTGCACCAGTCGCTGAAGGTAAGCATGCAGGTGCAGCAGGCAGTTAAGAAGGCAAATGGTATGCTGGCCTTCATAGCGAGAGGATTCGAGTACAGGAGCAAGGATGTCTTGCTGCAGTTGTACAGGGCCTTGGTGAGACCACACCTTGAGTATTGTGTGCAGTTTTGGTCACCTTATCTGAGGAAGGATGTTCTTGCCATGGAGCGAGTGCAGCGAAGGTTCACCAGGCTGATACCTGGGATGGCAGGAATGACGTATGAGGAGAGATTGGGTCGATTGGGCTTATATTCACTAGAGTTTAGAAGAATGAGAGGGGATCTCATTGAAACTTATAAAATTCTAACAGGACTAGACAGACTAGATGCAGGAAGGATGTTCCTGATGGCGGGGGAGTCCAGAACCAGGGGTCACAGTCTAAGGATAAGGGGTAAGCCATTTAGGACAGAGATGAGGAGGAATTTCTTCACCCAGAGAGTGGTGAACCTGTGGAATTCTCTACCACAGAAGACATTTGAGGCCAATTCATTAAAGATATTCAAGAAGGAGTTAGATATACTTCTTAAGGCTAAGGGGATCAAGGGATATGGGGAGAAAGCAGGGACCGGGTACTGAATTTGGATGATCAGCCATGATCGCATTGAATGGCGGAGCAGGCTCGAGGGGCCAAATGGTCTACTCCTGCTCCTATCTTCTATGTTACCTTTAGCATCGGTTGTAGGAGTTGGATCTTTTGTGGGATTTTGTTTATTTTCCTCATTTTCCTGGATCTTGGTTGGATCATTGATGGCAGTAATTTTCCTTTCTGTAATGCTGCTGTTATCTGCATCTAATAAAATAAGGTGGGTGAAAAATGTCAATGGTGGGGAATAGAACAAATTGGAATCAGAGTTACAGTTAGTAAGTGTTCATTCACTCCAAGGAGTGCTTCCTACCGGCCCCCCAAGCTCCCCCACCATCAGCTCGCACGCCCCGGGTTTGGGGATCGGACCCACCCCCAGGTCTGGAACACCAACCCCACCCCGGGATCACAACTCAGCCCAGGATCATGACTCAGCCCTGGGGTCAGGGATCATACCCCTCTTTAGTAATTGGACCCCTCTCCAGGGATTGCAACCCCCTCACCCCCCCGGGGTCAAGAGTCGGACCCCCGGGGGATTGGATCCTTCCTGTGAGCCTCCTTCTTGAACCGCTGCAGTCCGTGTGGTGAAAGTACTCCCACAATACTGTTCGGGAGGGAGGTCCAGGATTTTGACCCAGCGACGATGAAGGAACGGCGTTATGATTATATGCCAGTATGGTGTGCAACTTTGAGGGGAACTTGGAGGTGGTGGTGTTCCCATGCGCCTGCTGCCCTTGTCCTTCTAGGTGGTAGGGGTCGTGGGTTTGGGAGGTGTTGCTGAAGAAGCCCTGGCGAGTTGCTGCAGTGCATCTTGTAGATGGTACACACTGCAGCCATGGTGGAGGGAGTCAATGTTGAAGGTGGTGGTGCCAATCAAGCAGGCTGCTTTGTGAGGGAGGGTGGTAGGTGGTAATCAGCCGGATGTTTCCTTGCCCATGATTGACCTGAAGCCATGAGACTTCATGGGGTCCGGCGTCAATGTTGAGGACTCCCAGGGCCACTCCTTCCCGACTGTATACCACTGTGCCGCCACCTCGGGTGGGTCTGTCCGGCTGGTGGAACAGGACATACCCAGGGATGATGATGCTGGAGGAGTCTGGGACATTGGCTGAAAGGTACGATTCTGTGAGTATGACTGTCAGGCTGTTGCTTGACTAGTCTATGGGACAGCTCTCCCAATTTTGGCACAAGTCCCCAGATGTTAGTGAGGAGGACTTTGCAGGATCGACTGAGCTGTGTCCGAAACCGATGTCAAGGTCTATGCCGGGTGATCCGTCCAGTTTTATTCTTATTATTTTTAGTAGCAGTTTGTTACAACTGAGTGGCTTGCTAGGCCATTGCAGAGGGGCAGTTAAGTGTCAACCACATTTCTGTGGGTCTGGAGTCACATATAGGCCAGATCGGGTAAGGATGGCAGATTTCCTTCCCTAAAGGAAATCTATATCCCTCAATCTATATCCACCGATCATTCAGAAATCTATTCTATGAAAATTACAAATGAAAAGTCTCATCGGTTGTAGGAGTTGGATCTTTTGTGGGATCTTGTTGTTTTTCCTCATTTTCCTGGATCATGGTTGGATCATTGGTGGCAGTAATTTTCCTTTCTGTAATGCTGCTGTTATCTGCGTCTAATAGAATAAGGTGGGGAGAAAAATGTCAATGGTGGATAAAAGAACAAATTGGAATCAGAGTTAGTTAGTCAGTGTTCATTCACTCTTGTGTTTCCATCTATTTCAAGCTAAACTAGTGTCATTTATTACGTGCTGCCTATTTTCAGCAGTGTAACATTCAAACAGTCGGGCAGTGAGGAAGAAATGTGTATGGACTTCAAGGGGAAGATTTCCTCTGTGTCACATAGTGAAATCATAGACATATTCTTTGCAACATCTTTATGATTTGTTTACTTGTAATGCATAAATGATAAATGCCCCAAAATGTTAAAACTCGTGAACAAGCAGACTTATCGCAAGATCAAGTCAAAACTACTCTCTGATAACTCAAACTGGGAATATAGGAGATCATGAGCAGGGAAACACATTGATTTGAGAACAAGATTATGCAAATAATTCTTGAAGAAATGGGGCTGGAAATTCTTCTACTTACCGCCACTGCATAGCAATGAATTGGTGAAAAAGTGGTGGCCGCCAGTCTTTCACCAGCTAACCTCCACGTTGAAGCATTTACCTCTAACATCGGTTGTAGGAGTTGGATCTTCTGTGGGATCTTGTTCTTTTTCCTCATTTTCCTGGATCTTGGTTGGATCATTGGTGACGGTATTTTTCCTTTCTGTAATGTTGCTGTTATCTGCATCTAATAGAATAAGGTGGGGTGAAAAATGTCAATGGTGGGGAACAGAACAAATTGGCATCAGAGTTACAGTTAGTAAGTGTTCATTCACTCCAAGGAGTGCTTCCTCCCGGCCCCCCAAGCTCCCCCACCATCAGCTCGCACGCCCCGGGTTTGGGGATCGGACCCACCCCCGGGTCTGGAACACCAACCCCACCCCGGGATCGCAACTCAGCCCCGGGATCGTGACTCAGTCCCGAGCTCAGGGATCATACCCCTCACCCGTAATTGGATCCCTCTCCAGGGTTTGGACCACCCCTCCCTGGGGTCAGGAGTCGGACTCCCGAGGATCACAACTCAGCCTCGGGGTCAGGGATCGGACCGCCCCCACGGGGGATTGGATTCCTCCGGTGAGCGCCTTCTTGAACTGCTGCAGTCCTTGCACTGAAAGTACTCCCACAGTACTGTTTGGGAGGGACTTCCAAGATTTTGACCCAGAGACAATGAAGGAATGGCGATATGATTCTATGCCGGGATGGTGTGCAACTTCGAGGGGAACTTGGAGGAGATGGTGTTCCCATGCGCATGCTGCCCTTGTCCTTATAGGTGGAAGAGGTTGCGGGTTTGGGAGGTGCTGCTGAAGAAGCCTTGGTGAGTTGCTGCAGTGCATCTTTTAGATGGTACACACTGCAGCCACGGTGGAGGGAGTGAATGTTGAAGGTGGTGGATGGGGTGCCAGTCAAATTGGCTGCTTTGTGAGGGAGGGTGGTAGGTGGTAATCAGTAGCATGTTTCCTTGCCCATGCTGGACCTGAAGCCATGAGACTTCATGGGGTCTGGCATCAATGTTGAGGACTCCCAGGGCCACTCCTTCCTGACTGTATACCACTGTGCCGCCACCTCGGGTGGGTCTGTCCAGCTGGTGGAACAGGACATACCAAGGGATGGTGATTGAGGAGTCTGGGACATTAGCTCAAAGGTACAATTCTGTGAGTATGACTGTCAGGCTGTTGCTTGACTAGTCTGTGGGACAGCTCTCCCAATTTTGGCACAAGTCCCCAGATATTAGTGAAGAGGACTTTTCAGGTTCGACTGGCCTGTGTCCGAACCCAATGCCAAGGTCTATGCCGGGCGATCTCTCCGGTTTCTATTCTTATTATTGTTTCTTGTAGCAGTTTGTTACAACTGAGTGGCTTGCTAGGCCATTGCAGAGGGGCAGTTAAGAGTCAACCACATTGCTGTGGGTCTGGAATCACATATAGGCCAGACCGGGTAAGGATGGCAGATTTCCTTCCCTAAAAGAAATCTATATCCCTCAATCTATATCTATTGATCATTCAGAAATCTATTCTGTGAAAACCATTTTCAGACCAAACCACAAATGAAAAGTCTCCATGTTGAAGCATTTACCTTTAGCATCGGTTGTAAGAGTTGGATCTTTTGTAGGATCTTGTTTATTTTGCTCAGAGGCAGAAACCCTCAACTCATTTAAAAAGTACTTGGATATGCACTTGGGGCTTGATTTTGCCATTGTAGGCGAGCTGGGGCTTGTCAGGTGGCATTCGTGTCAGGACCCCGACTCCGAGGTGAAGTGGGGAAAAAGAGCGATTTTCCCCTAATTGGGCAATTGATTTCCAGCGTGTGGGAACCCCTGGCCCAATGGGTCTTTTCATCGAGTAAGTCGCCTCCCATGACGTCATCAGTGCTGCTGGATTTAAGGCCTGCAAGCAGCCTTGCTTCTTCTGGAGACTGCAACTTTCTGGCCATTGTAGTAAGCACTTCATTGATTGACTATGTCCACCAGTAGGCCAAAGTGTGCTCCACGCTTCGATGAGCCCTCCCTCCAAGCTCTGGTGGAGGGAGCAAAATCCAATAATGAGGTGCTCTTCCCTTCCTTAGGGTGAAAAACACCACCCAGCAGACTAAAACTGTGTGGCTGGAAGTGGCCCAGGAGGTCAACTCCATCTCGATGAGCTGCAGAACCTGGCTGCAATGCAGGAAGAGGTTTCATGACCTTGTCCGCACAGGAAAAGTGAGTATGACTTTCCCAATACCCTCAATCTGATCCCAATCGCCTCTCCTCAACAGCACCCTGCTTTGCCAACCACTTCCTCCACATCCCACTTGACACTTACATCCCTGCACCCTTACCCATTCCCTCTGTCTCTATGGTCACATTCACTTAACTATTCGACCATGCAGCCCTCACACTCCCTATCACTGTGATGCCACAACAACAACTTACAACACACATGGAGGGCCCTTTGTCTCCTTCTAAGCATCTATGCTATGGATTCTCTACACTCACTCCTTCATTCTCACTCAAACTCCACTTGTGTCCCTCATTGCAGGAAAAGAGAGCCCATAATAAGAGGGAAAGAGCCATGACAGGAGGAGGGCCATCCTCAGTAGCCCAGCTCACCACCTGGGAGGAGGCGGCCCTGGAAATCGCCGGGATCGAGGACGATTCCCAAGTGGGGGACGGACAGACGGGCACTTCACAGCAAGCTGGTGGCAGAATAGTTTGGCATCTCTCTCATTGACATTGCATGACTCACTGATAATGATTCTGATGATCTATCAGATTGACTTATGATCATCTGCACTATTCAATGTGCATGTAACCTTGACCTCACATCTCTAACTCTTTCCTTTACTCCCCCACAGGACCATCGAAAGCCTATGTCCCCACTGTCTAGGAGGAACAGCCTGAGCCTCCAGTCTCCTGAGAGGATGGTGCAATCTCTGAGGGCGCAGCGTCAGCAGAATTCAGCGCACCCAGCACCAGCGCAGACACTCGCACATCGGTGGGACCTTCGTGAGATAGAGTAGTGTTGTCACCTGGTGTAGCACAGCTCACAAGTGAGCATCAATAGATGGTGGAGACAGGGACAGCGAGTCCTCGTCGGAGTGCACTGGACTCTGCCAGCTTGGCTCAGCTGCATGTCGATCCTGTGCCTCGGGGTACATCCAGGAGAGCGGTGCTGGAACTCCAGGAACAGGTGCAGGAGTCTCTGGCAGGTTATGTCTCCAGGGTCGCTGCGAGTCTGGAGCGAATGGAGGAGTCCATCGTGAACATGAGCAGAGTCTTTGTGGAGGCATTGGCGCATGAATGCATCAGCGCGGAAAGGATGCCTACCTCCGTGGTAAGGCTGGCTACCATAGAGGAGAGGATAGCTACAGTAGAGGAGAGGATGGCTACGGCCATGGAGGAGCTTAGTTGCCAGGGTCTTGAAAACATGGTCATTGTTCAGAATAGAATGACATCACTTGAGGAGCGATGGTCAGCTATTGAGCATACAAACCAGACCTTCATGGAAGTCCTCTGGAGTAGGACTTCCAGTGCAGAAATGGGTCCTCGTGGCCCCCCTGCAGTGCAGCAAGGTGCTGTCAAGCCACTTGCTAGCTCTGAAGAGGGGCTGACCCATGAGAGGGATGTTGGTGGCAGACAACAAGGAAGTGGGGGCTCCTCTCCAAGCGCTCACACGACCAT
This sequence comes from Somniosus microcephalus, assembly GCF_052327205.1. Taxonomy (NCBI): domain Eukaryota; kingdom Metazoa; phylum Chordata; class Chondrichthyes; order Squaliformes; family Somniosidae; genus Somniosus; species Somniosus microcephalus. Next base: position 48,264,262 of record NW_028225182.1, on the reverse strand, counting down.
GCCACTGCAAAGCCCTCGGTCAGAGCCCCACCAGAGTCCTCGCCCAACTGAGGTGGGCGTCTCAGCCCCTGAACAGCCGCAGGAGCAGCAGTCTGATGCCGAGCCCTCACAGGTTCGCAACCCCAGAGGACGCCTCCCAAAGTTGTCAAGACAGGAGCAGCAAGAAATTGAGCAAGGGGCCACCACATCTGCTGAAGCCACAGGGAAAGTACCACGTAGGAGCATGCGTAAGAGGAAGATAAAGCACAAGTAGTCACAAGGGTAGTCACTTGGGTGTTGTGATGTATTGTTTTTTGACCAGCCATCCTTGTCATGGTATCATAAACAGATTTGATGGCAAACTGTTGAAGTTGTGGCCTGTGTCATTTTGCAAATGGGACTTCCACATGGAGGGCTTAGGGCGACTTGCAATTGTCAGTATGGTGGTCAGAGAGATAGGAATCCGCAGGTTCTTGTCCATTGTCGATGGTCTAGTAAGAAGATGCGAGGCAAAAGTGTTTGATTGTGCAGGCTAAGCAAATCTGGGCAACATGAGTGCGTCCCTTGCATCCCAGCCAGCAATGTGGTCTCTCACTGGCGCCTTCTGGCCTGTGCAGCTTCGGGTGGGTGAGCAGCAGCTTGGCGCTCCTGTTGTTGCTGCTGCTGCTGTTGGTGTTGCTGTTGTTCATGGTTCTGCTGCTGCTGCGGCTAGTCTTCATCCGAATCTGATGTCCAGGAGGAAAGGAAATAAATGTTCGCCATGCTTCTGGTATATGCCTCAGTTGAGGAAGCGCTCAGTCAAGGTGGGGAGAGGGGTTTCCCAGCAGGTCACACTGGAGATGGGTGTCAGGCTCCAAACTTCCACAACAATGGGTAGGCCTGCTAAAAGATCCTCCAGACCTGAGACAACAAAGTTCTGCCACCTGCAAGTGATCATGGGTGAAAACTCCTTTTTAATGGTGGAGCTGCAGCTGTTAGTAAGCAATACACTTGTGAGGCCGCCAGGATTACCTGGAGTGTTCCAGAGGAGACGTGTAGGATGGGGGAAATGTCTAAAAATCAGACAGATCTCTCAAAATGCGATTATAGAGACAATTAAGTGGTTGTTAAGGGCCTTATGGGCCAATCCCGCCTCTTGGAGGTGGGATGGAAACGGGGTCTGAAAACACGAAATGTGGGAAAATTGCTTGGAGGTGGGATCGGGTCCAGCTGCCATTTTCTGCGATTTTGACAACTCGCACGCCTCCAAACCCGCCTCCTCAGCCCTGGTAAAATCGAGCCCGAAGTGCCATAACCTGCAAGGCTACTGATCAAGAGCTGGAAAGTGGGATTAGGGTGGATAGCTATTTCTCAGACAGCACAGACCCAATGTGCTGAATGGCCTTCTTCTGTGCCATAAAATTCTATGATTCTAAAGCTCTGACGTTTTTCTTCAAGCACTGATATGACATGTTTGTGAGAAGACTGATTATTGGTATTGTGATTTCAAGATCTAACTCAATTGCTGTTCTATGTTGTGCTAGCCAAAATGACCAGTGGCTAACACATTTAGAACCAATACCCCTAGATCGTTCAGAAATTTATTCTCATAAAACCATTTTCAGACCGAACCACAAATGGAAAGTCTCCACGTTGAAGCATTTACCTTCAACATTGGTTGTAAGAGTTGGATCTGTTCGGGGATCTTGCTCATTTTCCTCATTTTCCTGGATCATGGTTGGATCATTGGTGGCAGTAATTTTCCTTTCTGTAATGCTGCTGTTATCTGCGTCTAATAGAATAAGGTGGGGTGAAAAATGTCAATGGTGGATAATAGAACAAATTGGAATCAGAGTTACAGTTAGTAAGGGTTCATTCACTCCAAGGAGTGCTTCCTCCCGGCCCCCCAAGCTCCCCCACCATCAGCTCGCACGCCCCGGGTTTCGGGATCGGACCCACCCCCGGGTCTTGAACACCAACCCCACCCCGGGATCACAACACAGCCCCGGGATCGTGACTCAGCCCTGGGGTCAGGGATCCTACCCCTCTCCCATAATTGGAACCCTCTCCAGGGATTGCCCCCCCTCACCCCCCCGGGGTCAAGAGTCGGACCCCCGGGATATTGGATCCCTCCGGTGAGCCTCCTTCTTGAACCGCTGCATTCCTTGTGGTGAAAGTACTCCCACAGTACTGTTCTGGAGGGAGTTCCACGATTTTGACCCAGCGACGTTGAAGGAATGGCGTTATGATTATATGCCAGTATGGTGTGCAACTTGGAGGAGAACTTGCAGGTGATGGTGTTCCCATTCGCCTGCTGCCCTTGTCCTTCTAGGTGGAAGAGGTCGTGGGGATGGTAGGTGTTGCTGAAGAAGCCCTGGCGAGTTGCCGTAGTACATCTTATAGATGATACACACTGCAGCCACGGTGGAGGGAGTGAATGTTGAAGGTGGTGGATGGGGTGCCAATCAAGTGGGCTGCTTTGTGAGGGAGGGTGGTAGGTGGTAATCAGCCGGATGTTTCCTTGCCCATGATTGACCTGAAGCCATGAGACTTCATGGGGTCTGGCGTCAATGTTGAGGACTCCCAGGGCCACTCCTTCCCGACTGTATACCACTGTGCCGCCACCTCGGCTGAGTCTGTCCGGCTGGTGGAACAGGACGTACCCAGGGATGGTGATGGAGGAGTCTGGGACATTGGCTGAAAGGTACGATTCTGTGAGTATGACTGTCAGACTGTTGCTTGACTAGTCTATGGGACAAATCTCCCAATTTTGGCACAAGTCCCCAGATGTTAATGAAGAGGACTTTTCAGGTTCGACTGGCCTGTGTCCGAAACCGATGCCAAGGTCTATGCTGGGTGATCCGTCCGGTTTTATTCTTATTATTTTTCTTGTAGCAGTTTGTTACAACTGAGCGGCTTGCTAGGCCATTGCAGAGGGGCAGTTAAGAGTCAACCACATTGCTGTGGGTCTGGAGTCACATATAAGCCAGACCGGGTAAGGATGGCAGATTTCCTTCCCTAAAGGAAATCTATATCCCTCAATCTATAACCATCGATCATTCAGAAATCTATTCTTTGAAAAGCATTTTCAGACCAAATCACAAATGAAATGTCTCCATGTTGAAGCATTTACCTTCATCATCGGTTGTAAGAGTTGGATCTTCTGTGGGATCTTGTTTATTTTCCTCATTTTCCTGGATCTTGGTTGGATCATTGGTGACGGTATTTTTCCTTTCTGTAATGCTGCTGTTATCTGCATCTAATAGAATAAGGTGGGGTGAAAAATGTCAATGGTGGGAAATAGAACAAATTGGAATCAGAGTTACATTTAGTCAGTGTTCATTCACTCTTGTGTTTCCATCTATTTCAAGCTAAACTAGTGTCATTTATTACGCGCTGCCTATTTTCAGTAGTGTAACATTCAAACAGTCGGGCAGTGAGGGCTCCTCACACTTATTGTCAGAGCTGAGGGTGAGGAGATGGGTTTAAGTAGACGGCTAGTAGTAGAGAATAGAAGCTGGGAGTTATCTTTGCATTCCAGAATGATTCTGGAATCGTGAGCAGTTTTGGCAGACGAGAGCAGGGCCCGATAATGCTTTGTGTGGTCCAGCCTGATCTAGCGGTGAATGGCTAAACCAATTGTCTGCTATATATGTTGAAGTCTGCGTCCCTTGGACTTAAGGGAGTGAAGGTGAGAGCCGTACCAGGGTGAATGGCCAGGGTGAGAGAGAGTAATTGTTTTAATCGGGACTAGGGCATCAAAGGTGGTGGTGAGGGTGTGGTTGAGCAGATCGGTAACTGCAGAAATGTCGTGGTGAATGGAGGGCCAGAGGCTGGACAGTTGGGATTTCATAAGTGCAGTTGTTAGAGAGTTTTTTTCCAGGGCCATAGAAGGAAGTAGGTTTGAGGTGGGGGAAGGGGGATGTGGGTGGATTGCGATATGAGGAAGTGGTCATTGATGGCCTTATCTGCGATTGACACGATGGGAGTAGCGAGGCCACGAGAGATGGCAAGGTTGCGGGGGTGGCCATGAATATGGATTGGGGAGTTTACATGGAGTGAGACATTAAGGGAGGTTAGGAGGGTAGTGAACTCAGAGAGAGAGAGCATGATGAATTGAGATGGAGGTTGAATTTACCGAGGATGAGAGTCGCTCGGTGCAGAGGCTGAGGGAAGAAAGCAGTGAATATATCTCAGTGATAAAATTTTCATGGTACTGGGTGGGCGGTAGAGAATGAGAATTTTAAATGAGAGGGGTGGAATAAGGTGAGATGCTCAAAGGAGGAGAAAGTGCCAGAGGAGTAGGGGGACAGACCAAGGTGTGATTTGGTGTTGAGAGCCACTCCGTCACCACGGCGGTCTGAGCAGGGCAAGTTGTGGAAGGTACAGCCAGGCGGGGAGACTTCATTTAAGGGTAAGGTGTCATCACCCCTCATCCAAGTTTCCGTTAGGGCCAATGGGAACAGTTTCTCTCTACGTACTCTGTCTCGACCCTTCATGATTTTGAACACCTCTATCAAAGCTCCTCTCATCCTTCTCTGTTCTAAGGAGAACAACCCCAGCTTCCCCAGTCTATCCACGTAACTGAAGTCACTCATCCCAGGAACCATTCTCGTAAATCTTTTCTGCACCCTTTCTAAGGCCCTCACATCCTTCCTGAAGTGCGGTGCCCAGAATTGGACACAATACTCCAATTGAGGCCGAACCAGTGTTTTATAAAGGTTCATCATAACTTCCTTGCTTTTGTACTCTGTGCCTCTATTTATAAAGCCCAGGATCCCATATCAATTATATATCAATTGAAAGTTTCGCTAAATTCTATCCTGTCTTCCTTTAAAAACGTGTAGATGTACAATTGAGTGGATTTTTGTTTACTTTAAGTCAAATTGGCTCAGTTCTTAGTGCAATTGCCTCTGGGTCAGAAAGTTGTGGGCACGAGCTTGAGCTCATTGAGCAGACGCTTCAGCACACTACTGAGGGAATGCTACACTGTCAGGGGAGCTGAACTTTTGGAGGATATGTTGAATCGAGATCTCGTCTGCCTGTGCCGGTGGCTTAGATAGACTTTAAGGGGGAGAAATTCGACTTGTGCTCAGAATTGGGTGGCAAGTGGACGGAGCGATTCCGTCATGTGTCAGTCCGTGCCAGTCTGAGGCCCGGACCAAATTCAGCATCGGACCTCGTTTGAATGGAAGTGGTGAACTGCGGGCACCAAACAGGCATCCCAGTGCAGCTCCTGATGACTTCCAGCCAGTTCAGACACCCAGCCGGGTCACAGTTAGGTCCTGGGACGTGGGGAGGTTATTTGTTACAGACTTGATTCATTAAATGAACGGCAGCGCACTGGTTCTGTTACTGGACTAGTAATCCAGAGGCCCGGACTAGTAATTCAGAGGTCTGGACTAGTAATTCAGAGGCCTGGACTAATAATCCAGAGGCCCGGACTAGTAATTCAGAGGCCTGGACTAATAATCCAGAGGCCTGGACTAGTAATCCAGAGGCCTGGACTAGTAATCCAGAGGCCTGGACTAATAATCCAGAGGCCTGGACTAATAATCCAGAGGCCTGGACTAGTAATCCAGAGGCCTGGACCAGTAATCCAGAGGCCTGGACTAGTAATCCAGAGGCCTGGACTAATATGGCCAGAGACATGAGTTCAGATCCCATCACGGCAGCTGGGGAATTTAAATTCAGTTAAATAAATCTGGAATAAAAAGCTAGTATCAGTAATGGTGACCCTGAAAGTACCGGACTGTTGTAAAAATCCTTCTGGTTCACTAATGTCCTTAAGAGGAGGAAATCTGCCATCCTTACTCGGTCTGGGCTATAGGTGACTCCAGACCCACAGCAATGTAGTTGACTCCCATAGAGTGAGTGCAACAAAGGTTCACCAGATTGATTCCTGGGATGGGGGGTTGTCCTATGAGGATAGATTAAGTAGACTAGGCCTATATTCTCTCGAGTTTAGAAGAATGAGAGGCGATCTCATTGAAACATACAAAATTCTTAGAAGGCTTGACAGGGTAGATGCAGGGAGGATGTTTCCCCGGGCTGGGGAGTCTAGAACCAGGGGTCACAGTCTCAGAATAAGGGGTCGTCCATTTAGGACTGAGATGAGAAATTTCTTCACTCAGGGTGGTGAATCTTTGGAATTCTCTACCCCAGAGGGCTGTGGAGGCTCAGTCGCTGAGTATATTCAAGGCTGAGATCGATAGATTTTTGAATATTAAGGGAATCAAGGGATATGGGGATAGTGCGGGAAAGTAGAGATGAGGTAGAAGATCAGCCATGATCTTATTGAATGGCGGAGCAGGCTCGTGGGGCCGAATGGCCGACTCCTGCTCCTATTTCTTATGTTCTTATGACTCTTAACTGCCCTCTGAAATGGCCTAGCAAGTCTCTCAATTGTCAAGAAGGTGGCTCATCTCAGGGGGAGTTAGGGATGGGCAACAAATGCTGGCCTTACCTGTGGAAAATAGGAACAGGAGGAGCCCATTGAGCCCCTCGAGCCTGTTTCGCTATTCAATGAGATCATGACTGCTCTGTGACCTAACTCCATATTCCCGCCTTTCCCCATATCCCTTAATAGCTTTGGTTAACAATAAGCTATCAATCGCCGTTTGCGGAAGAGAGTTCCAAACTTCTACCAACCTTTGTGTGTAGACGTTTTTCCTAATGTCACTCCTGAAAGGTCTGGCTCTAATATTTAGACTATGTCCCCTAGTCCTAGAGTCCCCTACCTGCAGAAATAGTTTCTATCTACCCTATCTGTTCCCCTTAATATCCTGAAAACTTTGATCATATCACCCCATAACCTACTAAATTAAAGGGAATATAACCCTAATTTGTGTAATCTCTCCTTGTAATTTAACCCTTGGAGCCCAGGTATCATTCTGGTAAACCTACACTGCACTCCCTCCAAGGCCAATCTATCCTTCCTAAGGTGTGATTCCCAGAACTGCTCACAGTGCTCCAGGTGTGGTCTAACCAGGGTTTTGTGTAGCTGCAGCATCACTTCTACCCTCTTGTACTCTAGTCCTCTAGATATAAAGGCCAGCATTCCATTAGCCTTTTTGATTATTTTCTGTACCTGTCCATGACATTATAATGATCTATGTACCTGGACCCCCAAGTCGCTTTGGACCTCCACTGGATGTGGGCATTCAGTGATGCTCACATCCTGTGAATGAATAAAAAACGTACCTTCTTTTCTGATACTCTTCTTTTCTTGTTCTTGTTCTTGATTGAGCAAGAGTTCCTCAGCAGCAGTGGTTCTGTGGCGTTGCCACATTGGGGAAACACTGTGTGTATATAGATAAACCTGTATAATCCCCTTTTAACTGCTGTATTCCCCTCCCCCTGCAAGACAGTTGCAAGCTGAGAGGAATAAGGCATGTTCAGACTTGCCTGCTGGTCAGAGAAGGAAAACCAATCAGGTTCCAGCAGGTGACCAATCCGTGAGTCATCACAGGCTCGCGGGCTTTACGAATTCAGTACTGTATTGTGAGAGTTGGAGTAAAGACCTATTTCTTGTAGCTCGCTGTGTTGCCTATTTCTTTACGCGGGAGACCGTACTCTCCCACAATGGTGAACCCGAATGTCGGCGGCCGAAGCCCCCGACTCACGTCGCCCTACAGAGGCCAGTAACGACCCAACGGCAACCAGCAGCAGCCCGATGTCGGCCGGCGCCGCGTCCTTGAAGCTCCCCACCTTCTGGGAACACCAAGTGTAGTGTATGTAACTGTTATACCTTTAAGAGAACTATTGTATGTAACAGTCTACCTTTAAGAGAACTATTTTAGGTATGGCACTATTTTGTTGGCTGCTGTATACTGTAATACCGATGGTGACCACACCGGTATATAAGTGCGGTGTCAGGATTTATTGGGCAGATTCGCCCTGACCTTCGAATAGTAAAGTCCTGTTTTAAGTTACGCTTGTAGTCTGTGTAGTAATTCAACATACAACCCACAGACTTTACAGTGGCGACGAGTTCGATCTTACCCTGCGGCAACAATACTTCCGAAGCAGTTATCGAGCGTCGAGAAGAGGCAACCGCCCTCGTCGTGCTGCTGAGAGAAAACTCGAGTCTGCAGAGCAAGAAAGGAGGAAGATTTCAAACACGAAGCCTTCCATCAGCAACAGGCACTGATTGTTCCTTCTACCACGGTGGGGAGTGCGCTGATCAGCACGAGAAGCAAATCAGCCACGGTGACTGTGAGTAAGGGAAAATAAAAAAATACACGGAGGAGAAGGGCGGTGCACTCGGCCTCGGTCGAGGGAAAAAGGAGCCAGACAGAAGTCGGGCCCAGAGGCGCTGAGACTGGGGCAGCGTAGAGCAAGGAGACCGCGGTGCAAGCGGGCTGGGAGAGGCAACGGTGTCATGAGTTAGCTAGACCACGACTAGCGAAATAGGCTGGGCAGCGACCGAGGCCACGAAGCGCTGCGACGGGATCGTAAGGCGCGGGAGATAAAATAAATAACCCGCTGAGAACTCAGCCGCAGCCGGGGAGGAAAGCACCGGACTGCGAGAGGGCTGGGAGGGCGATTGGAAGCCCGAGCGAGCGGGAGAGACAGAGCCCGAGGAAGGGAGACTGAGCGAGGGCCAACCAGCGGCTGAAACTGTTCGCTGTCAACGGGGTGACTGAGCGAGACCCAGCCCAGCGGCTGAAACTGTTCGCCGTCAACGGGGTGATTGAGTGAGACCCAGCCCAGCAGCTGAAACTGTTCGCCGTCAACGGGGTGTAACCAGTACCGGTTGCCCTGCCGAGAAAAGGGAGCGCACTGAAGCCGACGCGCAGGCTGCGAACCCTGGAAGCCAGCGGCCGGCGCCCGAAGGGGAAGCTTACCTTTCCAGCCAGGGGAAGAAACGCGGGAAGCCACCAGTAAGCGCGGGAAGCCGCCGGTAGGCGGGGAAGAAGACAGAAGCGGGAAGCCGCCATTTTAAAAGTGGGCGGGGAAAGAAGATAAGAGCGGGAAACCGCCATCTTGGGAAAAAAATTTTTTTTTTAAAGGAATATTTCGTTGTTGTTTATCAGAAAGATGCCTAAGCGCGGTAACATCAACGATTTCAATTCCGAGGTAGAAGATTGGGCCACGTATGTGGAACGCATTGAAATATATTGTGAGGCCAATAAAATAGAAGATGACAAAGCTATAACCTTGCTAAACTCGATGGGGGCGAAAACATACGGGCTATTGAAGCATCTTCTATCACCAGCTAAACCGGCAGATCAGACTTTCGATAATATTGTGGCTGTTCTGAAGGATCATTTGAACCCCACACCGCTGATGTTGGCAGAACGATTCAAATTCTATGCGAGAACGCAACAGAAAGAAGAAAGCAACGCAGAATACTTGGTCGAACTGCGTAGACTAGCGAAATACTGCCAGTTTGGAGGAAATCTGACAGAGGCATTACGAGACAAGTTCGTGTGCGGGTTGTCGAAGGAAGGAACACAAAAGCGACTACTCGAAGAGAACGACCTCACACTTGATAGGGCTGTCCTTATTGCAGCATCGCACGAAGCCGCAGCGAAAGGAACTGCGGAAATGCAGCTAAAGGCAGCGGTACTCAGTGTGGATCAAATTACTTCGGGTACAACGAAATGTTATCGTTGTGGGAAGACAACACACGACCAGAACCAATGCTGGTTTAAAAACCAGGAATGCAGGAAATGTGGCAAACTGGGTCACATCGCGAAAGTATGCCGGTCCGGGAAGAAGACCAACAACCAAAAAAAGCCATCACAGGAAAAGTACAACAAAGTACATAAGGTGGCTGAGAAGAGTTCAGACGAACAAAATTCAGATTCAGACCCAAACGGCCAAGAGCTGGGTAGTCTGAGAATTCGCAATGTGAGTAAGGAAGCTGACCTACAAACTATCTGGGTCATGTTAAAAATAGCTGGAGTCCAAGTGAAAATGGAGTTGGACACTGGATCAGCCCTGTCAGTCATAAATCGAAGGGATTACAACCGGCTATTCTCACACATACCATTGAGAGATACCAAATTCGTATTACAGACATACACGGGGCATAAAGTATACCCCATGGGAAAGATAAGAGTCAAGGTGAGAGACAGGGGCAAAGATCACCCAGGAATGGACTTGTATGTGCTGCCCGAGGGAGGTCCACCACTTCTGGGACGAGAGTGGATCAAGAAAATAGACATGGAATGGCACTACCTAAAAGCAATAACGAGTGAGGACTCGGTGCAGCCAATCAGCTCAGACTCTGAAACGGATGACGATAAGACCAGCCCAAGTATGAAAGATAAGGCTAAAATGGACTTGCTGACTAAGGTTGGAAAAACGAAGGCGTGCATAAAAGCTTATGCTCCAGTGGAGAACAAAGTTTCAGAACAGAACTCCACTGAACAGCAACAACGTAGTTTGACAGAGAATTCTGAGTCTGTCCAGTTTACAGACATATACATTACTGAGGAACATCGAGCTCAAACTCAACTTTATTTCAAAGTACGACAGCAATTAGAGCAATTGCGTTGCCGTCTCGAACAAGAGATGAAAGCAATGGAAAAGCTCTATGACACCGAATGGGAGAATTTAGAAAGACAACAGAAGCAGCTGAGGGAGAAAAAGGAGCAGGAGCACACAAACCGTCTGCGCGAGGAGGCCAAAAGAATCAAAGCTGATTCGGGTTCTGAAGGTGCGTGCTCTAATCTGGTGGAACAAGAGGTGCAGCAACTTAAGGCGCTTGTTAGCAGTTTGCAGGCAGAAAAGGCTGAATTGGTCGACATGACTTCCGAGCTCCTACTGAAGTCGGGTGCAGCATCACCGGACGATTCATTGGTGGAAATTCGAATGGTGGGGCCTGCGGATGAGGGCGATGTCGAAACAGCACAGGAGCCCCATGGCAAAGTTATAAACAGCCCTGCAGCTAATGGAGAATGGATGATGTCAGAAGAGTTAACTGTCAGCCAACTCCTTCATATGCTGAAGGATCAGACTCTGAAATGGGAGGAACTTAAACACGAGCCTCAATCTTCAAAGGGAAGGAGTTCGGAGCTCAAAGTTATCAAAAGAGCGGAGGTAGCAACACTGACTGAGAAGACGGCAGCGGAGCTCCCAAAAGTTATTGAAAGAGCTGAGGTGGCAACACAGACTGAGTAGACTGCAGCAGAGCAGCCCTGGGATGCCAAAGGTACGCTGGCGCACGTCAATGTAGAACAACAGAATGCTGAACCAGCTACTTCAGTAGAGGGATTGAATAGTCCGATCAATCAATCTCCAAGTGAAGTGGAAGTATTGAAATCACAAAGGAGGTCATTAGTAAAAGACTCGCAGGAAGACCCTACAGAGCAGGATGAATATGAACAAATGAAGAAGTCTCTTCAGGGAAGATGTCTGGAGAGGGAACAAAAGTCGAATAACATCCAAATGGGTAAGGGGGAAGTAGAAGACCCTCTCGCTGGCCTAGATCAGGACGACGCCGAATATTACCAAGACCTATTGAGTGACACTGAATATTATAGTGACCTGGTCTGCCCAGCTTGTGATGAAAACTCCCAAAGTGCAGAAATCAGGATGAATCACTTAAAGTCTAAGGAACATAGGGAGATGGTGGCGCTACAGCTGGCAGCTGACAAGGGAGCCCGGAGAGTCTCCAAGAAGCAGAAAAGGAAAAGACGAAGCAGAAGATGATAACCATCTGAATCATTATCACCCCTACCAGATCACACACGTGGTCCCTACGAACGGAACCAAATCAGTTGGAAAGTAGGGACACTTACCAAGGCAGTCCAACTGTTTTTTTTTTTTTTTAAAGTCAGCAATGCTGGTTCAAAAGTGACGGAAGTCAAGCTGTTAAGTCAAGGAAAGGACTATTGGATGAGTCACTCTAGCAAGGTGAACCGACTACACCACGGAGGCGTTGTCCGGACCGAGTCAAGGCCAGAGACTGAATCTGTGAACTGTTTCCACAGAGACTAAATCTGTGAACTGTGTTCCGCAGAGACTATATCCGTACATTGTTTTACATGAAGTTGAATATATGTTATGTTAATGGGAAACAAGTATGTTGTAAGCTAAAAAGGGAGGATTGTAGTGTATGTAACTGTTATACCTTTAAGAGAACTATTGTATGTAACAGTCTACCTTTAAGAGAACTATTTTAGGTATGGCACTATTTTGTTGGCTGCTGTATACTGTAATACCGACGGTGACCACACCGGTATATAAGTGTGGTGTCAGGATTTATTGGGCAGATTCGCCCTGACCTTTGAATAGTAAAGTCCTGCTTTAAGTTACGCTTGTAGTCTGTGTAGTAATTCAACATACAACCCACAGACTTTACACCAAGCACCAGCTTGGTTCGCGCACACGGAGGCCCAATTCACCCTTCGCAGGGTTCAAGACGATGAAGAAAGGTACCTCCATGTAGTCTCAGCACTAGCAAGCTCCACCGCCGCCGAAGTTCTCGACCTGCTGGGGAACCCACCACAGACCGGCAAGTACTCAACCATTAAGGGCCGCTTGCTGCAGGCTTACGGCCTGTCCGGGGAGGAGAGGGCCCGTAGGCTTCTTTCACTACCAGGCCTCGGCGACTCTACCCCGACCCAGTTGATGAGCCGGATGCTTGCGCTCCTGGGCTCTGAACCGCAGTGCTTCTTGTTTCGGGCCCTGTTCCTCAGCCTGCTTCCTCAGCAGGTACAGACTGCCCTCGCGGGGTCCCCGATCACGGACTGTGTACAACTGGCAGCCGCCGCGGACAAAGTCTTCGCCGTCGCCCAACTCGGCTGTGCAGCTGCGAGGCTCCCCGACACCACCGAGCGCGCGCCGCCACGCCAGGCCGCAGAACTATGCTACTACCACACGCGTTTCGGCCACAAGGCCCAACGCTGCAGAGCACCCTGCTCTTTCGATCAAACCAAGATGGCCGCCCGGCCCAATGCGCCAGCCCCGCGCTGCCGTCTAGGCCCGCTCGACTGCACCCCCGCCGCCACGATGGCCATCGGCACCGCAGGTAAACTGCTGTACATAACTGACTCCCTTTCAGGATGCAGATTCCTTTGCGACACCGGAGCCCAATGCAGCATAATTCCTGCCTCCCAGCTCGACATCCAGGCAGGCTGCAGCGGCCCACCCCTCGTGGCGGCAAATGGCGCAGCCATCGCTACTTTTGGAAAGCGACGGGACGGGGTTTGTTTCAACGGCCAGCGATTTACGTGGGATTTCGTGACGGCCTCGGTGGCACATCCCTTGCTGGGCGCCGATTTTCTTTGCGCCCACGGACTCCTGGTCGACGTCCACGACAGGCGCCTGATCGACGCAGCAACTTTCACTTCACTGGCCTGCCAGCAGAGCAACAGCCCGGCCCTCGTCGGGTCCTGCTCTGCCCCGGCGGATGACGACTACGCCCGCCTACTCGCAGATTTCCCGAGGCTCACACAACCGACCTTCTCAGCCGCGGCAGCCAAGCATGGTGTCGAGCACCACATCGCCACTACGGGACCACCAGTGTTCACCCGAGCCAGACGCCTGGACCCAGCCAAGATGGCGGTGGCCAAGGAAGAATTCGCCACGATGGAGAAACTGGGCATCATCCGCCGCTCGAACAGCCCCTGGTCGTCCCCCCTCCACATTGTGCCCAAGCCGGGCGGTGGCTGGCGCCCCTGCGGCGACTACAGACGGCTCAACGATGCCACCACGCCCGATAGATACCCCATTCCGCACATCCAAGACTTCTCGGCACACCTAGCAGGAAAGTCCATCTTTTCCAACGTCGACCTGATTCGTGGCTACCATCAGGTCCCCGTCCACCACGCAGGCGTCCAGAAGACAGCGGTCATCACCCCCTTCGGACTGTTCGAGTTCCTGCGCATGCCCTTCGGGCTCAAGAACGCCGCACAGGCCTTCCAACGGCTCATGGATTCCGTCCTACGGGACCTGAGCTTCCTGTTCGTCTATCTGGACGATATCCTCGTGGCCAGCACCAGCAAGGCTAGAAGCATTAGGAACAAGGTGGATGAATTAGTTGTGGAAATAGAGGTAAACAAGTATGACTTGATTGGGATTACAGAAACGTGGCTGCAGGGTGGGCAAGGCTGGGAACTTAACATCCAGGGATATACAATATTTAGGAAGGATCGGCAAAAAGGTAGGGGAGGTGGGGTAGCATTGCTGGTAAAGGAGGGGATTAATGCAATGGAAAGGAAGGATATTAACTCGGATGAAACGGAATCTGTATGGGTAGAAATGAGAAATAGCAAGGGGAGGAAAACGTTAGTGGGTGTGATATATAGGCCTCCAAATAGTAATATGGAGGTGAGGGAAGGCATAAAAAGGGAAATTAGAGAAGCGTGCGATAAGAGCACAGCTGTCATCATGGGTGACTTTAATTTACATATTGATTGGACTACCCAAATTAGTAAAAATTCTGAGGAGGAGGAATTCCTGGAATGTTTTCGGGACGGTTATCTGGACCAATATGTCGAGGAGCCGACTCGAGATCAGGCCATTTTAGACTGGGTATTGTGCAATGAGAAGGGACTTATCAGCAATCTTCTTGTACGAGGCCCCTTGGGTCAGAGCGATCATAATATGATCGAGCTCTCAGTCGAGATGGAGAGTGAGGAAATTGAATCAGAGACTAAGGTCCAGAACTTAAATAAAGGGAATTACGAGGGTATGAGACGGGAATTGGGTAAGATTGATTGGGTGGTGTTTCTGGGGGGATTGACAGTGGATAGACAATGGCAAGCATTCAAAGATAGAATGGAAGAATTCCAGAACATGTTTATACCGGTTTGGCATAAAAATAAACCTAAAAAGGTGACTCAACCGTGGATAACGAGGGAAATTAGGGACAGCATAAAATCAAAAAAAAGGGCATATCAACTGGCAAAAAAAAGCACCAGACCGGAAGATTGGGGGCAGTACAGGATACAGCAAAAGAGGACAAAGGGGTTAATCAGGAAGGGGAAAATAGAATACGAAAGTAAACTTGCAGCAAACATAAAGACAGACTGCAAAAGCTTTTATCGGTATATCAGGAGGAAAAGACTGGTAAAATCCCAAGTCGGTCCCTTGCAGTCCGATTCGGGAGAATATATAATGGAGAATAAGGAAATGGCAGACCAATTAAACTCATACTTTGGTTCTGTATTCACAAAGGAGGACACAAATAACCTCCCAGGAATATCGACAAACATAGGGACTAATGAGAGGGAGGAGCTGACAGAAATTAGTATCTCTAGGGATATGGTGTTGGGTAAGTTGAGGGGACTGAAGGCCGACAAATCCCCGGGGCCTGATAAACTACATCCTAGGGTACTTAAGGAGGTGGCCCTGGAGATAGCAGATGCTCTAAGGATCATCTTCCGGAACTCCATTGACTCGGGAACAGTACCCGTGGATTGGAGGGTAGCTAATGTTACCCCAATATTTAAAAAGGGGGGTAGAGAGAAAGCAGGGAATTATAGACCAGTAAGCCTTACATCGGTTGTGGGCAAAATGCTAGAGTCCATTATTAAGGATAAAATAGCGGAGCACTTGACAAATGGGGAAAGGATCGGACAGAGTCAACATGGATTTACAAAGGGTAAATCGTGTTTGACTAATCTGCTGGAATTTTTTGAGGAAGTAACTGGTAAAATAGATGGGGGAGAGCCAGTGGATGTGGTGTACCTTGACTTCCAGAAAGCCTTCGATAAGGTTCCACACAAAAGATTATCATGCAAAATTAAGGCTCATGGGATTGGGGGCAAAGTATTAACGTGGATAGAGAACTGGCTGGCGGATAGAAAACAGAGTTGGAATAAACGGCTCGTTTTCGGAGTGGCAGGCAGTGACCAGCGGGGTGCCGCAAGGATCTGTCCTGGGACCCCAGCTGTTCACAATATATATAAATGATCTGGATCAGGGAATTGGATGCAATATTTCCAAATTCGCTGACGACACTAAACTAGGAGGAGGGGTGGGCTCTGATGAGGATGTCAGGAGGCTACAGTGCGATTTGGACAGGTTGGGGGAATGGGCGGATACGTGGCAGATGCACTATAATGTGGATAAATGCGAGGTTATCCACTTTGGGGGTAAAAACAGGAGGGTGGATTATTATCTAAATGGCAATAGATTGGGAGATGGGGAAGTGCAGAGGGACCTGGGTGTTCTTGTGCACCAGTCACTGAAGGAGAGCATGCAGGTGCAACAGGCGATTAAGAAGGCAAATGGTATGTTGGCCTTCATATCAAGGGGGTTCGAGTATAGGAATAGGGATACCTTACTACAGCTGTACAAGGTGCTGGTGAGACCGCATCTGGAGTATTGTGTACAGTTTTGGTCGCCCCATCTGCGGAAGGATGTTCTTGCCATGGAAAGAGTGCAGCGGCGATTCACCAGGCTGATACCTGGAATGGCGGGAATGACCTACGAGGAGAGATTGAATAGTTTGGGCTTGTACTCACTGGAGTTTAGAAGATTGAGAGGGGATCTCATCGAAACATATAAAATTATGGCAGGCCTGGACAGGCTGAATTCAGAGAGAATGTTTCCAATGGCAGGGGAGCACAGAACCAGGGGCCACAGTCTAAAAATAGCGGGCAAATCATTTAAAACAGAGATGAGGAAGAATTTCTTCACTCAAAGAGTGGTGAGCCTGTGGAATTCCCTGCCACAGAGGGCTGTGAAGGCTAATTCAATAAATATTTTCAAGAGAGAATTGGATATATTTCTGAAGGCTAAGGGGATTAAGGGTTACGGAGAAAAGGCGGGGACGGGGTACTGAACTGGTAAGATCAGCTATGATCTCAGACGAAGATCAGCCATGATCTCATTGAATGGCGGAGCAGGCTCGAAGGGCCGAATGGCCTACTCCTGTTCCTATCTCTATGTTTCTATGTTTTCTATGAATGGCGGAGCAGGCTCGAGGGGCCGAATGGCCTACTCCTGCTCCTATCTTCTATGTTTCTATGAGGTTTATTACTGCAGTAGTCAGTGTAAAGAGACATTTACATTTTGCACCTATTTAGTTTGATCACTGGAGGGAGCTATCTACATACTGCCTCCTTATGTTTAAATTGCTAAAAGTGTTTCCCTCATCCTGTTGGCAGAACCGTAGTTTTGTCTTGTCTCGGTTGAATCAACAGATGTGTCTAGCTGTACTCCGCCAACTTTGGTCAGGACATCGGGAAAAACTCCCCAACTCTTCTTTGAAATAGTGCCATGGGACCTTTTACATCCATATGAGAGAGCAGACGGGGCCTCCGTTTAACGTCTCATCCGAAAGAAGGCACCTCCAACAGTGGCACTCTCGCCTCTCAGTCAGAAGGTTGTGGGTTTAAGTCCCAACCCCGGGACTTGAGCACATAAATCTGGGCTGACTCTCCAGTGCAGTACTGAGTGAGCGCCGCACTGTCGGAGGAGCAGTACTGAGGGAGCACGGCACTGTCGGGGGGCAGTACTGAGGGAGTGCTGCACTGTCGGAGGGGCAGTACTGAGGGAGCGCCGCACTGTCGGGGGGCAGTACTGAGGGAGCGCTGCACTGTTGGAGGGGCAGTACGGAGGGAGCGCCGCACTGTCGGCGGGGCAGTACTGAGGGAGCGCCGCACTGTCGGAGGGGCAGTATGGAGGGAGCGCCGCACTGTCGGAGGGGCAGTACTGAGGGAACGCCGCACTGTCGGAGGGGCAGTACTGAGGGAGCGCTGCACTGTCGGAGGGGCAGTACTGAGGGAGCGCCGCACTGTCGGAGGGGCAGTCCTGAGGGAGCGCCGCACTGTTGGAGGGGCAGTCCTGAGGGAGCACCGCACTGTCGGAGAGGCAGTACTGAGGGAGTGCCGCACTGTCGGAGGGGCAGTACTGACGGAGCGCCGCACTGTCGGAGGGGCAGTACTGAGGGAGCGCCACACTGTCGGAGGGGCAGTACTGAGGGAGCGCCGCACTGTCGGTGGGGCAGTACTGTGGGAGCGCCGCACTGTCGGAGGGGCAGTACTGAGGGAGCGCTGCACTGTCGGAGGGGCAGTACTGAGGGAGCGCTGCACTGTCGGAGGGTCAGTACTGAGGCGAGAGTGCTTCCAACTAAGCCACGGCTGACCGAGTGGAGACTGGAGAAACTGGGGCTCTTCATTAGAAGACAGAAGGTTAAGAGATCCACTAGAGGTGTTCAAAATTGGTCGCGGCTCAGATAAAGTATATTCTAGTGGTTAGTGAGTCAATAACTGAAAGATATCGATTTATTATCACCGAGCGAATGAAGGGTGAGGTTAGATTCCTTTTGTGCAGAGGGTTGTTAGCATGTAGAATCAGGCAGCACAGAAGGAAGCCATTCAGCCCATCATGTCTGTGCCAGCTATTTCATCAACTTTGCTTCAAATTTCCACGCCTCCACATGGTCCATCTCCAATTCTTCCCTTCCCTTCCTCAACTTCTCTGTCTGTATTCCTGGGGCTAGGCTATCGACAAACATTCACTACAAGCCCACTGACTCCCACAGCTACCTGGACTACACTTCCTCCCACCCCGCTTCCTGTAAGGACTCAATCCCATTCTCCCAATTCTCCATCTGCGTTGCATCTGTTCAGACGATGCCACCTTCCATACCAGTGCTTCCGACATGTCTTCCTTTTACCTCAACCGAGGATTCCCCTCCACCATGATTGACACGGCCCTCGACCATGTCTGCCCCATTTCTCGCACTTCTGCTCTCACCCCTTCCCCTCCCTCCCAGCACTACAGTAAGGTTCCCCTTCCACTCCACCAGCCTCCACATACAATGGATCATCCACCGCCATTTCTGTCATCTCCAGTGCGATGCCACTACCAAACACATCTTTCCCTCCCCCCCGCTTTCAGCATTTCGAAGGGACCACTCACTCCGCAACACTCTAGTCCACTCTTCCATCAGCCCCAACACCCACTCCACTTCCCACTGCACCTTCCCATTGCAAGCGCAGGAGATGCAACACCTGCCCTTTTACGTCCTCCCTTCCCTCCGTCCAGGGTCCCAAACACTCCTTCCGGATGAAACAGCGATTTACTTGTACTTCTTGCAATCTAGTATACTGTATTCACTGCTCACCATGCGGTCTCCTCTACATTGGGGAGACCAAATGCAGATTGGGTGACCGCTTATGTGGAACACCTCTCTTCAGTCCACAAGCGTGACCCTGAGCTTCCGGTCGCCTGTCACTTTAATTCTCCGCTCCACTCCCACTCTGACCTCTCGGTCCTCGGCCTCCTACACTGTTCCAATGAAGCTCAACGTAAGCTCAAGGAACAGCACCTCATCTTTCGATTAGGCACTTTACAGCCTTCCGGACTCAATATCAAGTTCAACAATTTCAGATCATAACCTCTGCTCCCATTTATTCGGACAGCAGGTACTGGCAATGATGCTGCTTTTCATTTAATCTCTCCTGCCTTCCACCCTATCACCGACCTTCCCTTTGTTCTCTCCTCCCCTCCCCCTCCTTTCCCTGCCTCTGTACTTGCTTAAAAACTGTTTCATCTGTAACATGTTTCAGTTCTGACGAAAGCTCACCGACCTGAGACGTTAACTCTGTTTCTCTCTCCACAGATGCTGCCTGACCTGCTGAGTATTTCCAGCATTTTCTGTTTATACTCCTTATCTCCCCTCTGGTTCTTTTGTCAATTATCATCAATCTGTGTCCTCTGGTTACCGACCCTCCTGCCACTGGAAACACTTTCTCCTTATTTACTCTGTCAAAACCCTTCATAATTATGAATACATCTATTAAATCTCCCCTTAACCTTCTCTGCTCTAAGGAGAACAAGCCCCAGCTTCTCCAGTCTCTCCACGTAACTGAAGTCCCTCATCCCCGGTACCATTCTGGTCAATCTCCCCTTAACCTTCTCTTCTCTAAGGAGAACAACCCCAGTGTTGTGTATGTACCTTTAAGGGAATAACTGGTCTTAGACTGCAGTACCGGCAGTGACCACCCCTGTATAAAAGGCCCTAGCAGGCTTCTGTAGTTTCAGTTTCAAGCTGCCTCTTGTTCAGTAAAGTACCTGTTAAACTGTTCTCCCGAAGTCCGTGTATTATTGAGGCGCGGACTTTACAGTGGCGACGAGTAAGTTCGAATTCACCTGCAGTGTGGCATCATCTCACGGGGATCTCGCCTGAAAGGAAGGTCCTGGAAGGTCGTGGTCTGAGCAACGGGCGTCGACCGAGGGCAACCGCCCAAAGAATCCATCGGTGTTTGGAGAATTGCGGGAGAGACTGTGGTTCCAGCGAATCGTGCTGGTAGCAGGTAGCGCGCTGACCCTTCCGGACTGCGGCGGGCTCAAGCTCGATCGAGCGGCTCTACAAATCGGGCCGCGCAGCGTCGCCGGGAAAAGAAAACAAGAGAGAGAGGGTGGAGCGCACAGGGCTCGAGAACAGGACAGCGGAGAGAAACTAAATGGGGGGGAAGGAAAGCGAGACGCGCCGAAGCTGCGGGTCGCCGCCATTACCCCGTAGAACGCTAGGAGCAGCGTGGCAGTAAGGGGAAGAAGCAAAAGCGTGGGAGGCACCATTTTATTCCATTGGGGAAGAAGCAAAAGTGCGGGAGGCGCCATTTTATTCCATTGGGGAAGAAGCAAAAGCGCGGGAGGCACCATTTAAAATCGCCCAAGATGCCAAAAAGTGGCAGTATCACTGCTTTCGACAATGAGGTAGAAGACTGGACCACGTATGTAGAAAGAATCGAAGTGTACTGCAAGGCAAATGAGGTGGCCGATGGAAAGAGGGCATCGGTATTATTAAATCTGATGGGTGCGAATACGTACGGCCTATTGCGGAATTTAATTACCCCAGCTAAACCAATGGAGAAAAGTTTTGAGGAGATTGTTCATATCTTACAGGAACACCTAAGCCCTACACCACTGCTGATAGCAGAAAGATTCAAGTTCCATAAAAGAAACCAGCACAAAGATGAGAGCAATGCTGACTATCTTACGGAACTACGCAAGTTATCGAAGTACTGCCAGTTCAGAGCAGGACTGGCAGACACCTTACGGGATAAGTTTGTCTGCGGGCTCCAGAGTGAAGGAACCCAGAAACGACTACTTTCAAAAAAGGACCTGACGCTAGAACAGGCTTTCAGTGTGGCAGTATCCTACGAAGCAGCAGCACGGGGAGCTGCGGAAATACAACAGAAACCACAAGAATACAGCGCTAACGAAATGGTGTATGGAGCCGAAAAGTGCTATCGCTGCGGCAGAACAACCCATGAGCAGAAGGACTGCTGGTTTAAAGACAAAATATGCAGGCAATGCGGGAAGATGGGACATATAGCAAGAGTCTGCAGGTCGGGAAAGAAGACCAACACAACAAGAACTACTAAGAAACAGTACAGGAAAGTAAAGAAACTGACAGATAGTAGTTCAGAAGATCAGGAGAGTGATAAGGACTCTGGGAGCAGGCGACTAAGTTGTTTAAAGCTACACAACGTGATCGCAAAAGAAGATCACCGAACCATTTGGGTCACCCTCATGATAGCAGGGTCCCCAGTGAAGATGGAATTGGACACAGGATCAGCCCTAACTGTCATGAATCGACGAGACTATGAGCGGCTATTCTCACACATACCCTTAAAGGACACGTTCATTGTATTGAAGACATACACGGGGCAAAAGGTCTACCCCAGAGGAAAAATAAGGGTGCCAGTTGAATATAACGGAAAGGAAACACAGAAACTATACATGTATATACTACGAGATGGAGGACCACCATTATTGGGACGTGAATGGATCCGAAGACTACAATTGGATTGGCATTCCATTCTGGCACTAACTGTGACTGACAAAAAAGATGATGACGTCGCAGCTGGATGTCTGTCACAAATTCTGTCTGACGCGGAAGAGGTGTTCCAACAAGGACTTGGGACTCTAAAAGGAGTAAAGGCAACCATAAAAATTGAGGATAACGCAACCCCAAAATTTTTCAAGGCCAGACCGGTGCCATACGTGATACGCCCAGCTGTGGAAGCTGAACTGGAGAGTCTGGAGCGTTCGGGGGTGCTGTCTAAGGTGGACTGGAGCGAGTGGGCCACACCCATCGTTCCTGTAATGAAGAAAGCATTGAGCAGCACGCCTTGGGAGCCAAGGAAGGTTCGCATCTGTGGGGACTTCAAGGTGACTGTGAACCCAGTCCTGCACACAGTATAGTACCCGCTTCCGCGGATAGAAGATATTTTCGCCTCACTATCTGGAGGGAAACGTTTTACAAAGATTGACCTGGCTCAAGCGTATCTACAAATGGAGGTGGAAGAAGCATCTAGGAAATACCTCACGATAAACACTCACAAAGGCCTTTACCAGTACAATCGACTGGTATTTGGGGTAGCATCGGCCCCGGCTATGTGGCAGAGGGCAATGGAACAAGTCCTGCAAGGGATCCCGGGGACCCAGTGTTATTTGGACGACATCCTGGTTACGGGCGAAAATGAAAATGAACACCTTGCCAACCTGGAACAGGTGCTCACGAGATTGCAGGAATATGGGCTACGAGCCAACCGTCCCAAATGCGAGTTCTTCAGGAGACAAATCTCGTATTGTGGCCACATGATTGATGAGGAAGGGTTGCATAAGTCGCCGGACAAGATTGAGGCTGTAGTCAAGGCTCCAGCACCAGAAAATGTGTCGCAACTGAGGTCGTTCCTCGGGTTGGTGAACTACTACCATAAGTTCTTGCCGAATTTATCTACAATTCTGCACCCACTGAACGCCCTCCTTCAAACTGGTGTAACATGGAAATGGAGTGATGAGTGTAAGCGTGCCTTTCAGGAATGTAAATGCCAAATCACTTCAAAAGAAGTATTGGCCCACTACAACCCAACACTACCGATTCCGTTGGCATGTGATGCGTCACCTTACGGCATTGGAGCGGTGCTGTCACACAAATTCCATGATGGTTCAGAGAGGCCAATAGCCTTTGCATCGCGCTCGCTAACCTCAGCCGAGCGTAACTACGCCCAGATTGACAGGGAGGCCCTCAGCCTGGTGTGGGGGGTGAAGAAGTTCAATCACTATCTGCACGGGCAGAAATTCACCCTACTGACTGATTACCAGCCCCTGGTCTCAATTTTTAACCCAAAGAAGGGCGTTCCGGTGATGACGGTGCAACGGCTGCAAAGATGGTCACTTTTTCTAGGGGCACATCAGTATGACATAGAGTACAAAGGTACGAAATAACATGGAAACGCTGATAGGCTGTCGCGCCTACCGTTGCCTATGGCGGAAGAAGCACCTGCAGTGGACCCTGTGGAGATATTCCATGTGACCATAGTCGAATGTTTGCCTGTTACAAACGCTAGTATTGAGAAGGAAACCCGAAATGACCCGACACTCTCTCGGGTCTATGATTTGACGGTGAAGGGATGGCCAGCATATGGCGACTCACTGTTGCCAGCATTCTCGCCAAGGAGGGAACAGCTGTCAGTGTGCCGGGGAACCTTGATGTGTCGATCCCGAGTGGTAATTCCACCCAAGTTGAGAGATAGAGTGCTCAATGAGCTTCACGAGGGTCATCTGAGAGGGGTAAAAATGAAGAGCCTAGCCAGGGCGTTTGTGTGGTGGCCGGGAATCGATAAAGAAATCGAGGATATGACCAAGAGATGCACAGGATGCCAGAAGGTCCAAAACGCTCCACCACAGGCCCCGCTACATCCATGGGAGTGGCCCTCATCTCCATGGCAACGGGTACACATTGATTTCGCTGGTCCATTTATGGACTGAATGTTTCTAATCGCTGTGGACGCCCATTCGAAATGGCCAGAGGTCATTAAAATGTCCTGCACCACCACGGAGAAAACTATTGCAGTCCAAAGGACCATCTTCGCCAGGAATGGGTTGCCAGAACAGATCTGTTCCGACAATGGCCCACAGTTTGTGTCTGAGGATTTCCGGAGGTTCCTGAAGAATAATGGGGTGAAACATTACACATCTGCCCCATGTCATCCAGCCACAAATGGATTGGCTGAGAGGTTTGTTCAGACCTTTAAAAAGGCCATAAAGGCAATGTATAATGACAACATACCACTGCAACACAAGGTGGATAACTTCCTGTTTGCTTACTGGAATGCGACACATGCAGTAACCAACCAAACTCCAGCCGTACTGTTTTTCAACCGGAGACTAAGATGTCGCTTGGATTTGCTCAAACCAAACATAAGACGAGATGTTGAGGATAAGCAGTTCCAGCACACAAATGAGAAGCCAACCAGGAGCTTCAAGATAGGGCAACCAGTCTTGGCCCGCGACTACCGAACAGAAAAATGGCAGCCAGGCACGATATGCACACAGCAGGGACCACTAATGTACACAGTGGACGTTGGAGAGAGCATCGTGAGACTCCATGCTGACCAGATTCTAGAGTCACAGGAACAAGCCAAACCTGTACCACAAGCATGTGCACCTGGTAATGAGCCCGAAGTACAGATTGCGTCTACCTCAGAAGCAGGGGTATTGGAAGCTGACGAACCAACCAATGACAATGAGCCAGAATTGACTCCACCGCCAGAACAGGATACTCGAGAAAGGCGCTATCCAGTCCGGATCAGGAAGCCTCCTCAAAGACTGAACTTATAAATGACTATTTCAGTTGATGTATATATTACTGAGAAAATTGTAATTGTAATTAGTTATTATTTAGCTGTTAAATGAATGTTATGTACTGTTTATCTAAAAGGGGAGGAATTGTTGTGTATGTACCTTTAAGGGAATAACTGGTCTTAGACTGCAGTACCGGCAGTGACCACCCCTGTATAAAAGGCCCTACCAGGCTTCTGTAGTTTCAGTTTCAAGCTGCCTCTTGTTCAGTAAAGTACCTGTTAAACTGTTCTCCCGAAGTCCGTGTATTATTGAGGCGCGGACTTTACACCCAGCTTCTCCAGTCTCTCCACATCACTGAAGTCCCTCATCCCCGGTACTATTCTGGTCAATCTCCTCTGCACCCTCTCCAAGGCCTTGACATCCTTCTTAAAGTGCGGTGCCCAGAATTCAACACAGTTCTTCAGCTGAGGCCTAACCAGCGATTTATTAAGGTTTACCATAACATCCTTGCTTTTGTACTCTATGGCCCTGATGTTTATTCAGGGCCGGGAGGGGAGCAGGAGGGAGGATTTTCGGACGGGAACCCGGAATTAAGGGTTTCCCCGCACGTGCTGCAGAAATTAATCGCAGGTGGCCTTTTAAATTTTTTCAACAGGCTTCCCGCCCGACAGCCTGCCGATCGAGGGGGTCCGATCACGGGGAGGTAAGCTTGCTGGGCCTGGGGGAAACACTCCTACCCCTCCTGGCCCACAAGCAGTGCAGGAAAGGCACTTACCTCCCGAATCAAGCCCTTTTCGCCTCCTTTTACCTTCCGGGAATCCCGAGGCTAGGGAATCCCGTCCTCCACCCGTTAAAAATACTTTAAAGATTTTAGTGACCGACCCGCCTCCTGAGAGTGGGTTGGTCACCCCTGCTCCGCCTCAGTTAAAACCACAAGTGGGCGGGTTGGGGCCGGCTTTGAGAATTTTATATATTTTACTTTCTCACCCGCCACCCCCCCCTCCCCCCACAACCCCACCCATCCTTGGGGATTAAAATTCCCCCCCTCCCCACCGCTGCATGCCACTATTTATGAAGCCCAGGATCATCTATGCTTTTTTTAACAGCCTTCTCAACTTGCCCTTCAAAAATTTGTGCATGTGAACCCCCGGGTCTCTCAATTCCTGCAACCCCAACACCAGCAACAGCCAGGAGGCCAAGAGAAAGGTTGGCAGCTGGAAGTCTGGAGGAGAGTTCAGCAACCTGACCTGTGGCAAAAAAATATGTTTAACTGCTGCGATCATTGCTGCTTACAATGCAAAAAAAAATCTGGTGTATGAGTGGCCATCGCGGAATAGATAAGAACGTAAGAAATAGGAGCAGGAGTTGGCTATTCGGCCCTTCGAGCCTGCTCCGCCATTCAATAAGATCATGGCTGATCTTGGGCTCAAAGGCCACTCTCTGTGCACGCTCCCCATAATCCTTCACTCCCTTATCTTGCAAAAATCTGTCTATCTCCGCCTTAAATGTATTTAATGACCCAGCCTCCACAGCTCTCTGGGGCAGAGAATTCCACAGATTTACGACCCTCTGAGAGAAGAAATTCCTCCTCATCTCAGTTCTAAAAGGACGACCCTTTATTCTGAGACTGTGCCCCCGAGTTCTAGATTTCCCCACAAGGGGAAACATCCTCTCTGCATCTACCCTGTCGAGCCCCCTCAGTATCTTATATATTTCAATAAGATCACCTCTCATTCTTCTAAACTCCAATGAGTATAGACCCAACCTGCTCAACCTTTCTTCATAAGTCAACCCCTTCATCCCAGGAATCAACCGAGTGAATCGTCTCTGAACAGCCTCCAATTAAATAAGGAGACCAAAACTGTATGCAGTACTCCAGGTGTGGTCTCACCAATAGTTGTAGCAGGACTTCCCTGCTTTTATACTCCAACCCCCTTGCAATGAAGGCCAACATTCCATATGCCTTTTTGATTACTTGCTGTACCTACGTGCTAACTTTTTGTGTTTCATGCACAAGGACCCCCAGGTCCCTCTGAACTGTAGCATTTTGTAATCTCCATTTAAATAATAATTTGCTTTTTTATTTTTCCTGCCAAAGTGGATAACCTCGCACTTTCCCACATTATACTCCATCTGCCAAATGTTTGCCCACTCACTTAGCCTGTCTATATCCCTTTGCAGATTCTTTGATTCCCTTAATATTCAAAAATCTATCAATCACTGTCTTGAATATACTCAACGACTGAGCCTCCACAGTCCTCTGAGGTAGAGAATTCCAAAGATTCACCACCCTCTGAGTGAAGAAATTTCTCCTCACCTCAGTCTTAAATGGCCGACCCCTTATTCTGAGACTGTGACCCCTGGTTCTAGACTCCCCAGCCAGGGGAAACATCCTCCCTGCATCTACCCTGTCAAGCCCTGTAAGAATTTTGTATGTTTCAATGAGATCACTTCCCATTCTTCTAAATATAGGCCTAGTCTACTCAATCTGTCCTCATAGGACAATCCCCCCACCCCAGGAACCTGATAGGGTAACCTGTAGGTTTGGATAACCTTTAAATGTGTATTATAGTTGCGTTAGAAGCTATGCTATCAAAATGTAACTGTAACTGCAAGGTATGATGGGAAGCTTGACCAAAATCAGACCAAAGCATAGTGTCAGCATTTAACAGTAGCAGTAGTTGTAATAAAGTTTCTCCACGAAACCTTGAATCAGGAACAATGAACAAAGATAATGGTAACTGGAGACTGGATAAGATAAACAAAACTGCAGAAAGGCAGATGTAAGGATCTTGGGTCTGGGACAGTTGAGATAGCGGGGAGCATCTGCCAAAGCCTACGTAACCGGTAATTAACGGTTGACCAATTATCGGTAGCAGATTATGTATAAATATACTGCGACAACCATTGTAAATTCGAGAGACTTCGGTATGCTGCAGGCTCTCCCCTGCATGCTTGCAATAAAGTTTCTCTCATATCACAGCCTACCCGTGACTCCGAGTGGTTTCTTTCCACAACAACTTGGCGTAGTCGGCAGGATCCACTGCTAGTACCAAAACAAGGGCACCGTTCCAGGACCAACAGACAAAGTGGGGTGAGTATGTTAATTTATACCACCCAGTAGTTAGGTCTGTGGGCATGGAGCGGTCCCTCGGACTATCAGGGATCTCGAACAATCCGGAGTCATTGGGCTGTCATGAGAGAGAGGGCAACTTTGCAATGTGGTTGTGGTCGCCGACAGCCAGGTGAGGGTCGGGGGAGAGAGCTTAGCGGGTGTCTCTCTGGGGGTAGAAGACCCTCACGGTGTCTAAAAGAGTTAAGTTTCGCCAACGGCCATGTGAGGGGCGGGGGGAGAAAGCTTAAAGGGTGTCTCTCTGGGGGTAGAAGGCCCCCGCGATTTCTAAAAGCGTTAAGTAGGTAAGATGGCCGAGGGAAATCCAGGTCCTCAGGGATCCATAACGGAGTATTTGTTAAATAAGCATGACAAGGTAATAAAAAGAATGGGTAAAGGAAGGCTGGGATCCTGAATGGGTTCCCGACTGACAGAAAGAATGATGGAGTAAGGAGAGCAAGAATAAGGAGGAGAAAACTGTAGTGGTTCTTTTTCAGGGCCACCTGAAAAATGTGTAAGATTGGAGCCACATGGGAGAGGGAAAAAGAGGAGTTAGTGGAACAGTTCAAAAAGGTGGGCACCAAGTGTGCCGCTGTAATGAAGACAAGGTCAGTGCATAGTGGACGGAATGCTAGTGAGGAGGTTGATTGGGATGATTTAGAAAGAGAGGCAGCAGAATGGGAGCAAGATGATGATGTTATCCTCACGCAGGATGATAAAATTTTAGAACAACAAAATCAGATCGAGCTTCTACAGTGCCAAGTTGCCTCATCTGCTGTGATCATGCAGCAGCTGGGTGTAAACGCGGCTCAGGCAGGCTCCGCACTGCAGAATCTTGAGGAAGCCAGGTGTCAGATAGCCACCCTAACAAAAAAGATCTAATTTGCAGGCTAACCAGTCTGAAAACTCAGCAAAGGAAGAAAGAAAAACAGGGATTTGGAAAGCCAGGGAAAGCTGCTGAGACACCGATTTAAAGAAAAAAAAGGGGGCAAAAAAAAGAAATCTAAAGTTTTACCGACATGTAAGTTATTAACGTCTGTGCTGAGACAAATAAAACACAAGATTGCTGAGTGAAAGGAATCTTAAAAAATGCTGGAATTTTAGTTTGTGTGAAAGTGTGTGTTAAAGTGTGAAAGTTTTCCTGACTATCGAGGTTTAAGAAGTTACAGTATTCCTTTTGTCTGAAAGTCTGTCCTTAAAAAAAAAAGAAAAATGTCTGTTGTGTGTTTTAGCTCCACCTACTTCTCTGTGTTAAAGAAAAGCGTTTAACCCTTTTGTCTTGTCTTGGATTTTGGAAGTTTTAAGAATGTGCGAATAAGATTGTGCACCCAGAATTGAAACAAAACTTCAAACTACAATTTAAGTTAAGCTGGTGTAGAAAAACTGAGAAAAAAAAGTTTGTTTAACAAAAGATTAAGTTTCATTCTAAGATTTAACCTTGGAGTTGCGGTTGCTATGGTAAAATCCTCCAAAGCAATTTGTTTAAATGTGAAAAACTAATTTTTCTCCAGTTGTATTCAATGTTTTTACAATCATTTGGAAAGGCATCTGAAGAAAGGACAATAAGAAATATGACGTAATGTACCGTTTTCTGCAAGCACGTGCTATTTTGTTTTGTTTTATCTCTTCTGTTCGTGTTTAGTTAAAGTGTGAAAGTCTTTTTCGTTCGGGAAAGTTTTTTATTTTATAAATTTACGTGAAGTGACGCAATTGCGTGTGCCCTACAATGTTTCGCTCTGCCTTCTTAAAAAAACCTACAAAGGAGTTAACCCTTTCCACTGACAGCTGTTTAAGTTCAACCAAGCAACAACTTTAGTATTGCTGAATGAAATTTAAAGATATTGGACATTGTTAAATTTAATTTCTTAATTTTAAGTTAATATTTCCCCACAGTGACGGAAGGAAAATTATGATTTGATCAATTAACCCCTTGGGCTCTTAAACAGAGCCACAATGGATTCTCTGCTTTCTTTTGTTATATGAAAGTTACCTTGTAAACTAATTGTAGCACTTCTGTCTCTAATGTTAAAACACCGTGTAAACCACCCAGCCTGGGAATCACTAGTTTCTGAAATTGGAAGTGATAAGATAATTGATTGAAATGAAATTGAACATTGCCAAACCCTGTCAGTTCAACAATACTGCTGTTTGTATTTGGGGATAATTTTGAAATGACAAAATGGGTGCAGGTCTGAACCCGAGTCATCTGTGTTCTCAAATGTGGGAGACAGGGTAATGGTAAAAGGGGTGCCATCCAAACCGGGACTGGCGCCTCGGTGGTCTAGGCCTTACACGGTCCTAATGACCAGCGAAACATGCGTGTGTTTGGATATACAAAAGGGGGGGTAGGTGGAAACATTGGTCCCAGGTTAAGCCTCATGACTCACATTCTGCTTCTACCAACAGGAAAGCTAGCAGCAGATCTCTTAATTACTTTGTTTCAGATAAACCTCTCTCACAATGGCGGCCTGGTGGACGGCCATGATGGCGATCACCCCCCTGACAATTACAGTAGCGTGGGAGGTGCCCACCGTGCACATCGATAAAAGTACTTGTTTGCATCCAGGACAATACATGCAACTGCCACAGGGAGGGAAAGGGGAATGGGTAAAGAAACCCAATATATGGATCACGGACCGGGTCATCGCACGTACCCATATGACCAAGGTATGGAAAATAAATCCCAAATGTAATATGGGACAAGGATACTGGGACCCTATCTGTGGCAGCAACCATGAACTGTCCGCCCCCGGACAACCAGTCTGATTGGAACGGCCTCCCTGCACATCACAAAGGGAAAGATCAGGGTACAGCACCCCGGGCGGTTGGTCATATGAACTTGAGGTCCGTCCCGGCACTACGCAAGTAGACTCCTTCAACCTGTTATCGGACCCAGAAGTGACAATTGTACAAAACTACAAACTAGTGTGGATACTGATGGAGACATAACGGTCACTGGCATATATGATGACGCCGGACTTGGACATTAGTCATACTCCTCCTGCTCACCGCACAAGGGGCAGCGCGGAAAAATGACGGGTGTGGTCATCAGTACCGCCAACATTATAGCAGGGTGGACTAAATTACCCCCATTCATTTGGGAACCAGGACTTAGAGGGACAATATTGCCAAGAATTGTGTAGCGATGTTCTTAAGCGGTTGGGATGTACTGATATCAGATGCTTTGATTTAACAACATGTGA
Source organism: Somniosus microcephalus (assembly GCF_052327205.1). Classification (NCBI taxonomy): domain Eukaryota; kingdom Metazoa; phylum Chordata; class Chondrichthyes; order Squaliformes; family Somniosidae; genus Somniosus; species Somniosus microcephalus. Next base: position 48,233,479 of record NW_028225182.1, on the reverse strand, counting down.
ATATCAAAAGCTGTCATGATGTCCCACCATGGTGCCACCTCCAACGGATGGCATGATCAGGGTCGGGGGCCCGAAGGCACTCTTACATGATGTAACTATGGTCACTTTAGAAGTAACCTATAACCTGAGCAATATAGTGCTGGCATTAGAGGCCAATTGTGGTGATTACCCAGCATCAATTACTTGGGCAAAGCATAAATTGCAGCGATTACTTAGTGGTTATAAGGACCGCATAGCCCCCGAAGTAGGGGCCCCCAAGGGGCAGCGGAGACGAAGTATATTAGGGGAAGTGGGGGGCTTTTTTGGATGGCGGAGCAGGCCCGAGGGGCCGTATGGCCTACTCCTGCTCCTATTTCTTATGTTCTTATGTTCTTAAGTGCCAACTCAGTCCTAAATTCATGGCAAATCACAGGCCTGAATATCTATGCCTCCTGGGTGGTGCAGGAAAGTGCCAAGGGTCTGCGGTTCACAGCTCAGGGAACGGAGTATGCACTCACGGCAGTAGAAGTGCTTGGAACTGGGTTACAGCGAGATATAGAGGTCCCAGGGAAAGCCGTAATAAAGGCGACTGATTTACAGTCCGAGGGGTGAGCATGTGACATGCTGGCTCGGGACTTGATTGACAGTGTTGAATCAGACATTGAAGACATCAGGTTTGGGACGGTGCCCCGGCATGCGCAGAAGGAAGTCAGCAGTCTCAATCTGATTAACTGGGAGGAAGATAGACAGGAGCTCTTGGTAGCCCGACCAGCAGGCGGGGGGGGGGCTGCGGATGCATTTAGGTTTCTAATGATGATGCCACAGGGACACAAGTATGGGACATATCGGGGGGGGATGTAAAGTAGAGTCTCTGGGAGTGGTCAGAGGTGAATCGGCATACCGGGTGGGTACCCGCGGATACGTAGCACCTGGCAAGAATGGCACCCTCCTGATGACCACAGATGAGTGCTGTATTGAGTCGGAGCACTACATAGTGTGTACCTGTAACACCCTGAAACCGATAGATGAGGGCTCAGCAGTGGCGGTGATGGTAGAGCCTTTGGAAGGAGCCTTTAGGGCGATTCAGGCATCTCCGACTCAGTGATGTTTTCTGACCGACGAGAAGAACTACCTCTACAGAGGATTGGTATGTGCAGATTGTTATGAATCTTATGATCCATGAAGAAAGACTCATGAAATAACACTGGACGGCCAGCTGGTGGTGCCGTCCAAGGAGTATAAATACTCGGGCGTGGGCCCAGCTTGCCCAGGACATTTTGTAAACAGGAACTAGTGAAAGATAACTAGACCTCCATGTTTTGAAACAATTTGATTAAAGCCTTGCTTTATACTCAAACCAAGTGCGTAGTGAGTTTTATTACGTCACAAATAATCATACGTTTTGCCTTCAAGTTTCAGACTCTCTCACCTTGGGAGATTTCCATCTACCAGGCAGAACCCTCACCGGCCTGGTCTTCAGCCCATGGTGTGATGATGAGTTGAGCGTGGATGATACACCAGGGACGGCCGCTAGGGTGGCGGTGTGGAACAGGCCTTGAAAGCCACAATGGAATACATTGCGCAGAGTAAACAGGTCATCACAAGGGGAAGAGTGGAGGTGGACTTGACCAAAAGAACGGCTAGAAGGCTGGGAGCTAAACGGCAGGGACCTTCAGCCAGTAGGAGAGAGCCAAAGACAGCCTAACTGGTGGGACATAGGTAGAATGGCAGCCGTCATCGCCTCCATGCTCGTCCTTATCATCAGTATATGCATCTGTTGCTATCAAAAAAAGGATGATATCCCAAGCGGTGCAAGTGGTGATGATGTCAAATCGGAGATACGCCCCCGGTGTCAGTAGCCAAGGTGCCACTCTCAGAGACTGGGGAAAAGTGGGACGCATATGCGATATAAACCTGTCCGACTGGGTCCCAAGCACAGCTAATGTCACTAGGACATCGGTGAGGCTGTAAGAGGACCATATAATTTATGGATTTGACACTTGCGGGAGTCCAGCTGGATCCCTGGACAATCCAGCAGGTAGAGAATTCAGGGATTTAGGTATGTCCTAACTGGATCAGACGAGGCCTGACCAGGGGCCAACAGGAGGGACTGATAGGGTAACCTGTAGGTTTGGATAACCTTTAAATGTGTATTATAGTTGCGTTAGAAGCTATGCTATTAAAATGTAACTGTAACTGCAAGGTATGATGGGAAGCTTGACCAAAACCAGACCAAAGCGCAGTGTCAGCATTTAACAGTAGCAGTAGTTGTAATAAAATTTCTCCACGAAAACTTGAATCAGGAACAATGAACGAAGATAATGGTAACTGGAGACTGGACAAGATAAACAAAACTGCAGAAAGGCAGATGTAAGGACCTTGGGTCCGGGACAGTTGAGATAGCGGGGAGCATCTGCCAAAGCCTACGTAACCGGTAATTAACGGTTGACCAATTACCGGTAGCAGATTGATTATGTGTAAATATACTGCGACAACCATTGTAAATTTGAGAGACTTCGGTACGCTGCAGGCTCTCCCCTGCATGCTTGTAATAAAGTTTCTCTCATATCACAGCCTACCCGTGACTCCGAGTGGTTTCTTTCCACAACATTAGGACAATCCCCCCATCCCAGAAACCAGTCTGGTGAACCTTCACTGCACTCCCTCTATGGCAAGTATATTGGGAGGGTCTAGAATGAGGGTTCACAGTCTCAGGATATGGGGTAGGATATTTAGGACTGAGATGAGAAATGTCTTCACTCAGAGGGTGGTGAACCTGTGGAATTCTCTACCACAGAAGGCTGTGGAGGCCAAGTCACTGAATATATTTAAGAAGGAGATCGATAGATTTCTAGACACAAAAGGCACCAAGGGGTATGGGGAGAAAGCGGGAATATGGGATTGAGATAGAGGATCAGCCATGATCATATTGAATGGCGGAGCAGACTCGAAGGGTCGAATGGCTGACTCCTGCTCCTGTTTTTCTATGTTTCTATCCTTCCTTAGGTAAGGAGACCAAAACTGTACACAATACTCCAGGTGTGGTCTCACCAGGGCCCTATATAATTGCAGTAAGACGTCTTTACTCTTATACTCAAATCCTCTTGTAATAAAGGCCGACATACCATTTGCTTTCCTAACATACCATTTGCTTTCCTAATGCACAAGCTGGGATATTAGCAATAGATAGTGCACAGACACATCACCAGTTGAATCCAACTCGTGCAGCCAGAAAGCGGAACCTCTAAACAAAGCTAGGGGTACTGTATACCTCCCCATTCCCAAATGCTAGCACTGTGTCTCACTGAAGAAGAGTGCCAGTATGGTGGACTCACAGTGCGCAAGCTCCTGATGGGCCAAAACAGGCTGGAATTATTTTTGTTCATTCCCTAATTGCCCTTGTCCTTCTAGGTGGTAGAGGTCACGGGTTTAGAAGGTGAGGTTGAAGAAGCCGTGGCGAGTTGCTGCAGTGCATCTTGTAGAATTACATAGAATGTACAGCACAGAAACAGGTCATTCAGCCCAACCAGTCCATGTCGATGTTTATGCTCCACACGAGCCTCCTCCCATCCCTCATCATCTCACCCTATCAGCATAGCCATCTTTTCCTGTGTCCCTCATGTGTTTATCTAGCTTCCCCTTAAAGTTGAAACAATTAAGTAATGTCATTACATTTCTGACAAGATATTGACCCAGAAATTCGGGTCTCCACGGGTGAGTACGCACGGGGTACTCACCCGTAGGCCCAATGGAAGTGCCGGTTTCTTGCATGCACTGCGCATGTGCGGGAAACCAGAATTTCCGTTGCCCTGAAAGAAGGGGGTTCAGTGGTCAAACGCGTGCGCCGGAGAGGCAGCGCGTGCGCATCGAACTTACGTTTTTTTTGCAGGTTTCTCCAGGAGGGTAAGTCTCCAGAAGTTACACATTTAAAAAGCAGTCACAATGCCTGCTTTTTACAAGGTAAGTGGTGAATTAACTAAAATTAAAACATTTTTTCCACAGGTTTATTACTTTTAAATACTTTAAAGAAAGCTAAGTTTATTTTTAGCCCCGTTAGAAAATAAAATTATTTTTTCCAAAAATTAAAATTATTGTTTAAAATAGTTATTTCATGTAATTTATAGTTTATTTTAAAAATGTGATTTAAAAAAAAATGTATTTGAAGATTTAGTGATGGTTTGGGGCCCGTAGTATTTATAAGTTTTGACAGCTCTTCCTGTCAAACTTATGAATGAAGCATTCCCTGCTCCGATTGGCTCCCCATGGCCCACGTGATCCCAGGGGACGCATCAAACTAACTGCGCCCCTGGAATACGCAAGCACTGCGCGCCGGGAGCTGGACCAGGCCCTGGATCGGAATTCCATGGGGGCCCACAGCTCAACGGCCGGCGTGCAAGGTAAGTGCAGGTTGGGGGCTTGCACCCGCGGGAAGCCCCCGACCCAAATTTCTGGGCCATTGACCTCAATTTATTAATACTCTTTAAATATGTAAATTGTGCCCAGAGACTGGAGGGTAGCCAGGGGGTTAGTTCTGTTCAAGGAGGGAGAGAAGGATAATCTGGGTAACTGTAGTGCAGTTGAGGGTGAACTCTTAGGGCTAAATTTTCCTGGAGCCGTCAGGCGGGGTTTCAGGCGTGTGGGGGGGGGGGGGAAATCCTGAATTTGGGGGTCCCGACACCATCCCGCCCAAAACCCCGCCCCACGCAAGTTTCAGGGGCGGAGGGTACCCGCCCCACACTGGGACCCGCCGAAACCAGGTGGAAAGGGATTAGTGCCAATTAACTGCCGGTTAACAGGTAGTCAACAGGCAGTTTTTAGCCTAATCCCTGTTTTGAGGGGTTTCGTGTGGTTTCCCTGATGGCTCCAAACCACGCCAGGTTAGCGAGGCGGGCCGTCGGGTTGAAGGAGTTGGAGGGGTCGTGATGTCGGCGCTCAGGTGAGTGATGGGTGCATGAGTGCAAAGGTAAGTGTGTTTGGTTTGTCTAAAGTGTGTCAAGATCTTTCACTTACCTGTACTTACCATAACAGCCTTTCTTCCTGTAGCTGTCAGGAGTCCATCACTCAGCCGGCACTTAAAGCTGAACGGCTGCGATCTGTGAAAAGTGACAGCCTGCAGCTTTGAGTGCTGCTGAGAGTTCTAACTGAGTCTGTGCAGAAGGACTCATGTGAGAAATCAGACTGTCAGTGTTTCACAGCTTCAAACAGCTGTGAAACACTGATATTTCATCTGTCAAGAACTCTTGACAGATGAAATTGCAGTCTGTGACGTCACCTGTTGCTGGGTGGCCCTTAATTGGCCTGCTGAGCCAGCTGGGCGGGCTCAACAAGGTCAATCAAGGGAAAATCAAGCGGATTGGCCGGACGTCAATGTGGGCGGGTCAAAAACCCGAAAGTTGAAGTCCCGCCTTCTTCCCGACAGGTTCGGGAAAATTTGGCCCTTAGATTCCATAATTCTAGATAAAATTAGTGAACATTCAGAGATACATGGGTTAATCGAGGACAGCCAGTACAGAATTGTAAAATGCAAGTCCTGTTTACCAAACTGAGCAGAGGTTTTGATGTGACAGATTGTACAGATAAACAGAATGCAGTGTATGTAGATTCTCAGAAGGCAGTTTAACAAGATGTTTTACAGGACCCTGGTTTAAAAAATTCGACTGAATGGTATAAGAGGAAATGTAGCCATGTGGATAGAATTTTGGTCGAAGGACAGGAAAAGAGGGTCAGAATAAATGGGAGTTGCTCAGCTAAGAGAAGGGTTGGAATGTGCTGGAATATTCTCCACTTGCCTACATGAGTGCAGCTCCAGCAACACTCAAGAAGCTCGACACCATCCAAGACAAAGCAGCCTGCTTGATCGGTGTGATATCTTGGGACACAGCATATATATACACAACAGCACAACATGGCTTCCGGTAAGAACTGTACTGCACATGGCTTTATTATTATATACATCAGTAGTCCACCAGGTGGCTCTATTACACTTCTCCCTCCTTATTGAAGAAGTTAATTATAGCAAATAATCATTGTACATGACTTGCATGGTATACAGAATTCTTGGTATACATTTCTCAAATGGAACCCATTTTATGTTTCCAAATTCTACTATAGAATTTTGTAACACAAACAAAAGATTTTCCATATTTACAGATTAAACTTAACCACTGGTTTTCTGTTTCGAAGGGGATACCTCCTTTCCTGAACAGAACTTTCAGATCTTGTTGTAGGACTTTGACTCATTCTAGGCTGAGCCTGCGGAGAATTTTTCTCCAAGGGTTGACCTTGATCTACATTTGGACTCTCTACACTTTCAGACTGTTTGTCTGCCTGACTCGGGCTCGGACTTAAATTCTGACTTTGTCTCGGACTTGTTCCTGGTACGTCTGATGTAGGATTTGCTACTGGTACTCTACTTGTATCAAGACTATCTGACTCATCAGAATAAATTGAATCACCCCAGCTTTCAACTCCTTCTACATCTGTAGGTAAGATAATGATCAATGTGAACAAACCTAACCTTTCCATGATCAAATATCTCGACCAAATATGTGTGAGGGCCACATATCTTCACTACTCTTCCTGGTAACCACTTTAACCATTTATGGTGATGGTTCTTCACTCTAACCGTCTGGTTCAACTTCACACTTTTCTAACTCTACCTTTATCATGACTCTCTTTCTGCCTTGATTATTTCTCTTCTATGGGCTGTGCCAAGTTTGGCTTTAACGACGAGAACCTGGTTCGTGGCTGTCGTTTGAGAAACAACTCTGCTGGTTTTCTACCAGTAGTGGCATGAGGAGTATTCCGATAGGTAATCAGAAAATTTGCCAGTTTGTGGTCCAACGACAACTGACATTTCTTTGGATTTGGTCCAACATTTGCTCGATGAGGGCACATTTGACAATTTGTACGGTGCGCTCTGCTCTGCTGCACCATTTGAAGCAGGGTGGTACGGTGGAACTTTGCTCATTTCTGCTCATGGACTGTGAGAACTCTTCTGAACAAAGTTGCGGCCCATTATCAGACATAATTTCTTCTGAGAGGCCGTATGAAGAAAACAAACTTGGCAAATTGTCTAGTGTTTTGCTTGTTGTTATTATCCGCATCGGAAACACCTCTGCCCACTTTGAGTGACTATCTATGACTATGAACAATTGCTGTCCTTCTAGCTCAGCAAAATCCACATGTAACCTTTGCCACACTCTAGGAGGCCATTTCCATGGCTGTAATGGTACTGATGGTGGTTTCTTGCTCACCGATTGACATGTTGTACATTGACTGACTATGTACTCTATCTCTTTATCTAAACCTGGCCACCATAAGTAATTGCATGCAAAGCTCTTGGTCAAGCATATTCCCAGGTGCTGGTCATGAAGATCTAACAATTTAGACCTGAACCTATTTGGGATAACCACTCTTGCTCCCTACATTATACAGTCTTTATCCACTGACAATTCATTCCTATGAATGAAGTATGGATGGCTATCTTCCTCTGATACCTGGTTTGTCCATCCATTTGCTATGTAATCGTACACCTTTGACATAATTGGGTCATGTTTGGTTACCCTACCAATCTCTTCAGCTGTGACTGGCAGCTCATCAATGTCATAGAGTCATAACCGCACAGAAGGAGGCCATTCGGCCCATCGAGTTCACACCGGCTCTCTGTAGAGCAATCCATTCAGTCCCATTCCCCTGCTCTATCCCCGTAATCCTGCAAGTTTATTTCCCTCAAGTGCCTATCCCGTCTCCCCTTGAAAACACTGAGGCCTAGAAATTGGGTTCTGATCTTGCCAGGGCTGTAGCGCCAGAAAGTTTGCGCCAGCGGTAATGCGGCAGCGCGCGACGAAAATTCGGGTGCGCCGGGCCCAGACGGCGGGGGGCGCTAAAACCCTCCTTTAGCGCCTCAAAACGGGCGTGCACTTGAATTTCCCGGCGCTAATCCCCCGCTGCAGCACCCGATGCGGTGCGGCAGGCGGGGGAACTGCAGGCCTCCTCCTCTTGTTAAGGAGGAGCTGCCTGCAGCCGACAACTGTCCGGCGGATTGACCCGACATCTGAGCCCGGCACCTCGGGGAAGTGCCGGGCTCGCATCAGACACTGATCAGGGCCGCGGAGGGGGAATGCAGGAGTCCGGGAAGGGAGGTGCGGGCAGGCGGCCGCCGGGAACGCGGCCGGCCGCCGCTCCACCTTTATGCGCCGGCACACACTGGGGGAAGACTCTGTTGCCAGAGTCTTAGTTGCGCCTGCCACGGGCGAGGCGGGCGCAACTGAATTTCGGCTTGGGGCCGGGTTTCCACGGCAACCGGGACGCTGCGCACACCGATGACGTCATCGGTGCCGGCGCAGCGCTACCGGTGCAATGCCGATTTAGGGCCCCAGGGAATTTTTAAACTGGCCATAACTCTGGCGCTAGGCCCTCTAGCGCCTCAAATGCGGCGCTAAGGCCACTGAATTTCTAGGCCTGAGTGTCTCCGCTTCCACCACTTCCGTCAGCAGAGAATTCTGGGTCCTCACCACTCGCTGCGTAAAAAAGTTTTTCCTCACATCCCCCCTGTATCTCTTACGCAAAACCTTAAATCTGTGTCCCCTAGTCCTTGTACCATCAACTAGTGGGAACAGCCTTTCCCCGTCTAGCCTATCCAAACCCGTCATAATCTTGTACACCTCGAACAAATCGCCCCTCAACCTCCTTTGCTCTAATGAAAACAAATCCAGCTTCTCCAACCTGTCCTTGTAGCCAAGATCCCCCATCCCCAGAACCATTCTGGTAAATCTCCTCTGCACCCTCTCAAGGGCCTTCACATCCTTCCTAAAGTATGGTGACCAGAACTGGACGCAATACTCCAGTTGTGGCCTAACCAGCACTTTATAAAGATTCAGCATAACTTCTCTACTTTTGTACTCAATACCTCTATTTATGAAGCCCAAGATCCCATATGCTTTGCTAACCACTCTCTCAATATGTCCCGCCACCTTCAGGGACCTATGTACATTAACTCCCTGGTCCCTCTGTCCCTGCACACTCTTTAAGACTGTGCCATTAAGTGTATATTGCCCCTCCCTGCTCCTTCTGCCAAAATACATCACCTCACACTTCTCTGTTTTAAATTCCACCAGCCATTTGTCTGCCCATTCTGCTAGCCTTTCTATGTCCTGTTGCAGTCGATTGGTTTCATCCTCACTGTTTGCCACACCCCCAAGTTTGGTGTCATCGGCAAATTTAGGAGAATGTATGAGAAATAGAACACTTCTACCTTATTGGGTGTAACTTGTGATGGGGACGGCAACCTGGACATAGCATCAGCATTTCTGTGATCAGCTGATCATCTGTACTCAATGTCATACGTACACGCTGACAAAATCAAAGCCCATCTCTGCATTCGGGCTGCAGCTAAGGTTGGAACTGGGGACTTTGGTTGGAGGATTGCTGTCAGGGGCTTATGGTCGGTAACTATGGTAAACTTATGACCAAACAAGTATTTGTGAAACTTCTTGACCCCAAAAATCAATGACAAAGCTTCCCTTTCGACCTGCGCATAATTCCGCTCACTGGCACGGAGAGTGCGTGAAGCAAAAGCAATTGGTCTCTCCACCCCACTATCTAGTACATGAGAGATCACTGCCCCAACTCCGGACGGAGAGGCGTCACACGCTAGCTTGATCTCCTTAGATACATCATAGTGAACTAACTTGTTACTCTCTACTAACTGCCATTTACACTCTTTGAATGCTGCGTCGCATTCTTTGACCACTTCCAAGGGACCTATTTTCTCAACCGCTCTTTCAGTGGGTGTAACAGCGTAGCCAAGTTTGGGAGGAAATTTCCGTAATAATTCACAAGACCCAAAAATGATTGAAGTTCAGAGACATTCTTGGGAGTGGGTGCATTTCTGATTGCATCCAGCATTCCCTTGGTTGGATGTAAACCATCTTTGTCTACTCTGTGCCCTAAGTACTGTAGGTGGTTTGCCTTGGTGGTTCGAATCACCCCTCCTACTTAGTTCTAGATGACAGGAATTACAGTGAACAGGATTGGAACACAGACAAGCTTTTCAGACTCAACCGTACGGTGTTTAATCACCCGCCTCCAGTACGTAAAATGCCTGGTGGTGTAAAACAAAGAGTACAACAATACAACTTGGCCTGTCGAACAGGCCCCTGTCTCGCATTAAGTCGCCTAAAATCACACTGTGTTGCAATACAGAATATAACATGGACTTGCTGATACCTGGGATGGCAGGAATGACGTATGAGGAGAGATTGGGTCGATTGGGCTTATACTCGCTGGAGTTTAGAAGAATGAGAGGGGATCTCATTGAAACTTATAAAATTCTAACAGGACTAGACAGACTAGATGCAGGAAGGATGTTCCCGATGGTGGGGGAGTCCAGAACCAGGGGTCAGAGTCTAAGGATAAGGGGTAAGCCATTTAGGACAGAGATGAGGAGGAATTTCTTCACCCAGAGAGTGGTGAACCTGTGGAATTCTCTACCACAGGAGGCAGTGGAGGCCAATTCATTGAATATATTCAAGAAGGAGTTGGATATATTTCTTAAGGCTAACGGGATCAAGGGATATGGGGAGAAGACAGGGACAGGGTACTGAATTTGGATGATCAGCCATGATCTCATTGAATTGCGGAGCAGGCTCGAGGGGCCGAACGGCCTACCCCTGCTCCTATCTTCTATGTTTCTATGTTTGTCCCACAAACCCCGGAACATACACTATATAATACACACAGAACCTCCCCACTGAGCCCCTCTGGATTGGTTGGGACACACAACACCCCCTCACACAGTACCGGTGGTCTTAAGGATGCGTGGGCTTGGACAATGCTCACCCCCATTGTCCGTTTTCTTGCTCGCTGCTTCCCTGTGTCGAGCGTGTCTCCTGGTTCCGTATTGCTGATGCAGTATCCAAGCCCCAGTTTCGAGGTTCGTTCCTACAGTCAAAGAGCAAGTCAAGGCTCTTGTCGCTCGTGGTGGTTTAGAGCAAGCGAGAGAGCGAGAGAGAGAAAATGGTCAAAGCTGCCTTCTCTGTATACCGTAAAAGTTCATTCTGGTCTGTGTATTGCAGTGATGTCTTTTAAATCACCCTTCTTTGTCTGGTTCCTGCCTTTGCGAGTCTGGGCCTTCCCCCAACTCTTGTATTCCAATACACACCCAGTAATCCAAACCACAGGACCTGTACAGGGCTGGGGGATGGAAGACAATTCCTTATCTTGTCTCCCCCTCCCTGTGGTACATATTTGATGTGGTTTAGTCTTACTGCTGATGTGCTTTGCCCAAGGTTAAAATGTTTTTCTTTGAGGCCAGGAAGTCTATTGTTCCAGCGAAACTGGCATCGTGGTCTTATCCAATTGAAGATCCATCGAAACCCATTAAAACACGGAGTCTCATTGTCCAAAGTTAAATCATCTCTTCTTCTTCTTAGGCAGTCCCTCGGAACCGAGGATGACTTGCTTCCACACTAAAAATGAGTTTGCAGGTGACTGATGAGTCCAATGTGGGACCTGCAGTCTCTGTTACAGGTGGGGCAGACGGTGGTTGAAGGGGGAGGGGTGGGGGGGGTGCTTGGGTTGACGTGCGCTCCTTCCGCTACCTGCGCTTGGCTTCCGTTTGCTCCCGGCGAAGAGACTCGAGGCGTTCGGCGCCTTCCCGGATGCTTCTCCTCCACTTTGTGCGGTCTTGGGGCCAGGGATTCCCAGGTGTCGGTGGGGATGTTGCACTTTTTCAAGGAGGCTTTGAGGGTGTCCTTGAAGCGTTTCCTCTGCCCACCTGGGGCTCTCTTGCCGTGCCGGAGCTCCGAGTAGAGCGCTTGCTTTGGGAGTCTCGTATCATCTTGTATCACCTATTCACAGCTCATTGTCCAAAGCAAATGTCTTTTCCATAGTTAAATTGAAACTCACAGGGGTGTTTGTGCTTCTAGGTCCAACTGCACCACGCCCCTCCCACTGGGCCAAACAGACCGCTGGTCGAACAGCAGTAACAATCATACAAATCCTTGGGGTCTGCTCTGATGCTTACATCCGTGTCCTGTTGTTATTTCGGATTTCCAGCAGTCGCAGTATTTTGCTATCGTACTACTGTTTGGTTCACTGCCACACCTCTTCCAGGAATGCCCACCTTGAAGAAGTTCTGCTCTTCTCTTCGACGGGATCTCCGTTTGGCTCTTCAACCTTGTTCATCTTCATTACTTTCAGTTTCCCTTCTCGTGCTCTCATCCCCATGCCCCAGCCCCCAAACTGGCCTTTTAATCTGTTTCATTTACTGTGCTTTTTTCCGTCCTGACGAAGGGTTTGACTCGAAACGTTGACTCTATTTTCTCTCCACGGATGTTGCCTGGCCTGCTGAGTTTTTCCAGCATTTTCTGTTGTTAATGCCAATCTCCTTCCCGTGTCACTCACCCCTCCCAGCGGAGAATAAAATATCAGATTCGTTTTGTGCTGCTCTATTAAAGGGCCAGTGCACACCCTGGTCCCCTCCTGTGTTGTAAACGTCTATGGCCTTGCAGTTGATAACCAGTTACATTTTTTAACTAATTAGACGCGTTTCATTTTTTTCTGTACACGCTGCCTGTTTTAATCAGGCTGAATGCGAGAAGACTATAATCTTAGTGGAGAAGCAGTAGGTTTTGTAGTGGAAGTCGAAGCCAAAAGATCGCAGTTGCACCAGTCGTGGTTTTACCGCCTGAGATTTATCTCTAGTTTAGATAGTCAGCCGTGGCTGGATTGGGGGGGGGGGGGGGGGGGGGGGGGGAGAGAAGCATCTCAGCTCCCGAAAAATGGTCACCTCATGCTGCGGGACCTCTCTAGCTGCATCCTCTAAAAAAGGTACCATTCTGCTTCATAACACCGCAGGTGTACACGGCCTCCAGTGAGCAGCACGGCCACCGTTACCAGACCAGGGCCACTATGCTAAACCACTCCCCATTTTATTTATTCATATTGATGGAAAGAACAAAATCACCTTTCTTGCAGCGATGGCGATGTCATTTTATTTTACTTTCTTACCACCTGAACAGGACACCAAGATTGGTGGGCGGGGGGGACATGTAGAGAACCAGTAGTACCATCACTATGCTCCCTCTATTAAATAGCAGCCTCCGTGCCCCAAGGGCAGCAGTAGGTCCAGTTTGCTAATGGTCCAGCAAGGGATACGGAGCTGGAATCCAACTTTAAAACATTGTCACAAGGTGAATTGTACTGGTCACGATTAGTCAGCTCTCCTCCCATCACTCAAAAGTAGCCAAGGGCCCCTACGTTGCAACCTTTTCCCAGCAGGCTAGTTGCGTAACTGTTTCAGTTTGTGGTTTTTGGCTCGGCAGGATACAGAATTATTTCTGCTACGTTTGCCGATGTCTCAGTTCCACATGCTGACAATCGTCAGAGCTTGTGCAACAAGTCCACGCTGTCCATTGTACAGGACAAAGTCCTGCTAGTCCAAGGGGGCAGAGCAGCTTGCCTGTACTCCTCTCCCTCGCCCCCTCCAATTGTCCATTGGTTGGGGGGGGGGGGGGGGGGGGGGGGGGGGGAAAGTATGAAGACCAAGCATCAACAGACTATTCAAATGTAGGGGTAGCCCAGGAGCACAATCCTGGCATTAGCTGCTGAAATTATTGGATAGAGATCAGCAATAGGACCCCTCAAAAGTTAACAAGCTTAAGTAATGGGATTACATTTTTAAAAACTTTTCTAGTACCCAATTGACATTTTGGAAGTAGCTGTCCACTTTCAGAAAGCAGGCATGTTAAGCTTACTGATAAGGGAGCTAATGATTTTAGTGTTCCACACCCAAAGGTTAAAAGGGCACAACACAGAAAGAGCTTTAGTCTTGGTGCCCTCTTCACCTCCCTCCAAGTACTGCAGTGGCTGTAAAATGCTTTGAGACGTCCAGTGGTCGTGAAAGGTGCTATATAAATGCAAGTCTTTCTTTCTCCCTCCCAACTGAAAGGATATTGAAGCTAATTGTAGCATCCCAGCCAGGATTTGGAGGAGGCAGGAGTTACTAGCACAGTAGCCCTAGGTTACACGTGCATCAACATAGAAGATAGGAGCAGGCCATTCGGCCCCTCGAGCCTGCTCCTCCATTTAATGAGATCATGGCTGATTATCCAAATTCAGTACCCTGTCCCTGCTTTCTCCCCATATCCCTTTAGCCATAAGAAATATATCTAACTCCTCCTTGAATATATTTAATGATTTGGCCTCAACTGCCTTCTGTGGTAGAGAATTCCACAGGTTCACCACTCTCTGGGTGAAGAAATTCCTCCTCATCTCTGTCCTAAATGGCTTACCCCTTATCCTTAGACTGTGACCCCTGGTTCTGGACTAGAAATACTAGAGCTTCCACACAAACCCTTGCATGTAAACATCAGCTGAGGATAAAGGCCTGTTTGAGCTGCACAGTCCTCTACTTCAAGAGCCTGTTTAACTCAAGGTCACTTGAAAGAAGCAAAGAGATACAACCTCTTCTGGAACTATACTGCACCAAGGCGGAGTTGGATTTGTACTGCAGCAAAGAAAACACAAGAAATAAAAGTACTCAAAGCCAATGTAGCATTTCACTGCACTCCCTAATTTGGTCAAGGCTTTCTCCCAACTGCTCCTGGACTGTCCTTGTAAGTTCACACCTCACCTGTTCAACAATACTGCTTGGGCTAAATGTGTAATGGAGGCAGGTGAAGGTGGAAGCGGAGTTCCAGTTGTACTAGATATTTCTTACTCAGCCCAAAAGGACTACTTCGGTAAAAGCAGTTACTCCCTACAAAAAAAAAAATCAAAGGGCAACATTGAACTTGCACAATGTTAATTTAGCATTGCCGAGTCAAGACAGCACACCATCACTGGCAAAGGATGCAACCTTCCACTAGCTTAAACTAGAGCATTGGTTTTATGGGCAGGAAGGGAACAGGAGAGATTTCAATTAAGGCACCACTCCTTGGCTCAATGAAAACTGCTGCAGCTGAGCCAGGAGTAAGAGGATCTCTGCCATTATAGAGCCTTCAGATAAACTGGTCTGAAATGAAAGTATATATTGCTCACCCTACAGGAAATGGTAGCATGTTGCTGGATTAGTAATCCAGAGACCAGAGTTCAAAACCCACTACAGCAGCTGGGGAATTTAAATCGTTAAATAAATCTGGAAAACAAAGCTAGTATCAGTGATCATGAAGCTACCAGATCATAAAAAACAATCTGATTCATCAGGAAGGAAATCTGCTGTCCTAAGGATAAGGGGTAAGCCATTTAGGACTGAAATGAGGAGGAATTTCTTCACCCAGAGAGTGGTGAACCTGTGGAATTCTCTGCCACAGAGGGCGGTGGAAGCCAGTTCATTAAATATATTCAAGAAAGAGTTGGATGTATTTCTTGAGGCTAAAGGGATCAAGGGATATGGGGAAAAGGCAGGGACAGGGTACTGAATTTGGATGATCAGCCATGATCACATTGAATGGCGGAGCAGGCTCGAAGGGCTGAATGGCCTACTCCTGCCTTCTATGTTTCTATGTTTCTCTGATCTGGCCTGTGGTTGACTCTTAGCAAGCCACTCAAGGGCAATTGGGGATGGGCAATAAATGCTGGCCTTGCCAGCAGCTCCCACATCCCATAAACAAAAAAAAGTTAACCTGTGCCTAGTATGGGGCATCTCAACTGCAAGAAACTGGTTGAATTTCAAATATTAGTTAGCAGGCATGTGATGGATTCAACTTAACAGATTATGAATGCTAAATTGTAAGAGACCATGGCAACTGCTGACTAGTGTCAAAGGCTATATTCTCCACACAATCCAATTTTTCTCCTTTGTTGTACAGCAGCAGCTGCTAAACTGCAGCGAGACATGCAAACATGGATTCTGTGTGCCAAGTCAAGCAAATGTTCCACACATTGCATCAGAGAGCATAGTTGGCTAGAGGCTAGTGCAATTCGAGGGAGATGGAATGTACAACTCCCCCAGTTACAGGAAGCACCAGTGGAGAAGTCAACTCGAGCCAGTTCTCAACCAAGACGACACTAGTTCTTCACTAGAAGTCTAATGGAAGTCAGAAGCAGCACCTTTAAACTAAACTTCACTATTAACTAGATGAGCATCTGAAGCATGGTGCAGTAGGATTTACCCAAAAAAAACTTCACGGAAAGGAGGACTGGAGTCAGTTATTTAGAAGATATTGCTTTGTATTCTAAATATTGCACATTTATATAGACATAGCCAACAAGTTTTAAAAAACATACTGGTTTCAGAATTATATACACAGAGCGTCTCCAGTTTACTTCCTTATTTTTAAAAAAAGTGTAGGGTGGAGGTTGTGTAGAGTGAAGGTTGCATAGGTAAGGTGAAGGTGCAGAGTTTTATATTAAAAAAAAGTGTCCAAAATATACACTGCAAATTAGATCGAGCCAAGTTAGTTCATCTACAAAAGCCAGGCACATTTGGCAGTGAGTTGGTGTAAATTTCCCCATATTGAAACGATGGGACGAGGGAGCTGCTCATTCAGGCCTTCAGCCACGTTGCCCAATCCGCAAGCCTCCACCGAGAGCACATGCACAGAGCAAGCCACAACAGCCTAGGAACAGCGAAATCCCAAGGAGGATGTAAGTGACAGTGGTGGTCCAGAAGGCGAAGAGATATAGGGTTTTATCGCAGTAATTAGGAGAGGTTTTGTCAATATAATCTGGCTCGTAGATGCAGTAGATCCAAACGTTTCCTAGGACAGGAAGAGATACAAAAAAAATGGTATTTACTCCACAAGAATAACTTCACTGCCAAGAACAGCCAGCCAGCAATCACACCTCCCACAACATTTAGGAATTTTCTCCTGCTGTCACATTGTGTCACTCAGGATCTGACTTGTGGCATCTTCCATCTCAAAATGAAAGACCAGTCCCAAATATCATCTTTATTCTCACCCTTCAATGAGTTTGTTATATTCTGGCTGGTAGAGTTTGCACTACAGAACTGGATTTGGTGAGGATATTCAAAGCCATAGAATTCACAGCACAGAACAGGCCATTCGGCCCAACTGGTGTTTATGCTCCACACGAGTCCCCCTCCCACCCTACCAGCATAACCCTCTGTTCCTTTCTCCCTCATGTGTTTATCCAGCTTCCCCTTAAATGCATCTCTGCTATTCACCTCAACCACTCCCTGTGGTAGCAAGTTCCACATTCTCACCACTCTGGGTAAAGGAATTTCTCCTGAATTCCTTATTTGGATTTATTAGTGACTACCTTATATTAATGAACTAGTTTTGGATTTCCCCACAAGTGAAAACATCTTGGCCCAGAACTTCAGGTCCCCAAGCGCAAGTACACACTGGGTACTCACGTGTAGGCCCAACAAAAGTGCTGGTTTTGTGCATGCACTGCAGAGGAAACCAGCACTTCCGTTCCCCTGAAAGAAGGGGTTGACAGGTGGAACGCTTGTGCCGGAGAGGCAGTGTGCGCATCGAACTTATTTTTTTTTCCCCCCCCCCCCACAGGTTTCTCCAGGAGGGTAAGTCTCCAGCAGTTACACATTTAAAAAGCAGGTGCAAGGCCTGCTTTTAACAAGGTAAGTGGTGAATTAATTAAAATAAAACATTTCCACAGGTTTATTATTTTTAAAAACACAGCAAGTTTATTTCTAGCCCCTTTAGAAAATGTAATTAATTCTCAAATTTAAAAAGAGTTATTTCATGTAACTTAGTTATTTTAAAAATGTGATTTAAAAATTTTTTTTTTTGAAGTTAGTGATTTTTGGGGCTTATAGTATTTATAGGTTTGACAGCTCTGTCAAACTTATGAGTGGGCATTCCCTGCCACCATTGGCTCTCCATGGCCCACGTGATCCCAGGGGACGCTTCGAACTAACTGCGCCCCTGGGATACACAAGCACTGCGCACCAGCAGTTGGAGGCGGCCCAGGATCGGAATCCCACGCGGGCCCACAGCTCAACGGCCGGCGCACTAGGTAAGTGCAGGTCAGGGGCTTGTGCCCGCAGGAAGCCCCCAACCCGAATTTCTGGGCCCTTAATTTTAAGGCAATTCAACATCAATTTTGTTCAAGCTTAGCAATACGAGTGACAAGTCATTCGGGCACTGCATTGCTAGTTAGTGTAGTTACCCAATGCACAGACAGGCAACAGAACAGTTCACTGGAATTGAACCAGTGTACTGATCCTTTACTGACAGCAAGTGTGCTCCTCGAATACAAAACCCATTATCAATTTTAGATTCTCGCCTAGGGTATGAAGCTACTTAATCTCCGAAGAGAATAAATACCAATAGACAAAACAAGCCAATTGGAGATTTTCCTCAAAGATTTCCCTAACCTGGGAAGGCTACAAGATTAGCTTCCCAAACCTACAAGTTAAGCATGTTTTAGTACAATTAATCAACACTTTGGCCTAGGCTTCCTGCCTCTCCCCTGACCTTTAGTAGATCTGGGGTGGGTGGAGACAAGGGCTACTCATTAGCTAAAATGTGACAGTGCTCAAATAGAAAAAAAAAGGGCCAGCTCAAGCACTGGGTGCTGCTGTGGAGCAATTTGGAGAAGAGTTGAAATTGCATCACTTGACCATTGCAACAGTCAAGACTTCCATTCAGACTTTGCCAAAACCTAGCTCCCAGGACAATGCACCAGCCGCTACAACCCATTGTTGGATGGAATCGTGCATCAGATATTATGGCAGGGTGTCCAGCCTGCAGCCCATGGGGCACAAGCAGCCCTGCCCCAAACCAATCCTCGAATCCCAGTCTACTGCACCGATCTATCATGTGCTGGTTTGACTTGAGCCCCAGAGGCTTGGGAAAACTTACTACTGCAGTGTGAAATCAGCACACAAAATCTGTTATCAGCTACTCCAAGTTAATGAAACATGGATTAATGTGGTCTCCCTCCTATTACAGCACCACCCTAGTCTTCTAGTATACAGAAAACTCGATTTACCAGCACCTAAATAACCAGAAATCTGTTACCTGAACCTACTCCTGAATTTTGCCAGTTAAGTTTTACTTCATATTAGTGGCCGTGTAACCGGGTTCCCTGCACTTGTTGCTATGCAACAGGGACACCTGGATCTGTGGCCAGGGTTCCTGCACTTGTTGCTATGCAACAGGGACAACTGGATCTGTGGCCGTGTATGGGGCTCTCGTACTTTTTACTATACCTCTTTAATCCGGACTTTGATAAATTGGCACCAAGCTGGTCCTGTTGGTGTCGGATAAAAAAAAAAGTTTTGTACTTGTGCAGCAAGGGGCTGAATTAACCCAAGAAAATATTTTTATATCAGACAATTCTGAACACAGGCAAGTACTATTACATGTAAACTTTAAATACCCGTTTGTACAAGTTAACACCACAAGCTTCACTCAAGCCAAAGTTACCATTTATAAACCAGATGAAGGAGAACACCGATATCAGACTTTTCCAAACTCGGCCAAGTTTGTGACAGGCCAAAACGTTACTCTCATCATTTGGGGTACATGAAACCAGGGACATCATCACGAAGAAAAGCGTAAAGCTTCCAGAAACAATCAGATAAATCGGGATCAAGTATTGCTTGGTACAAGAATCCAAATAGATGGTGCCTAAAAAAGGGGGGGGAAAAAAAAAAAAAAGTTAGTTTGTGCAAGTGGCACACTATTGGAATTAGTTCAGAATTCATTAGGACCAGGAGTAGGACATTCAACATTCTCCAGAGCCTGTTCCACCATTCAACCTCTGCTTCATATCCCTCGATACACTTACCTACTGTGGTAAACCACTTATCGTTCACTATCGTTACACTATAGTTATCACTGTTATATCGTTACTCTATGGTTATCACTGTTCACACTGTTGTATCACTATACGAGGTCGCCTCTTGTCACGCTGCTATACCTGGGCTGACCACTGCTGACTCCGCCCATGACTCCACCTACCTGCCCAGGTATAAAGGTAGTTGACTGGCTGGCATTCCTCCTTGTTGTATCCGATCACCCACGAGGGTGGGCCCTGTTATTTAGCCAATAAAAACCTATAGTTACTTTAACTCGTCGCTTTTCATTGGATGAATTGATAGGTATATCACCTACCAAAAACTAACAAGCCGTCTTGAAAGTTGTAATTGCCCCAGCATTCACAGCCTTGTGGGGAAGAAAAAAGGAAAAAAGTTCCAGATTTCTACTAGAGGAAAAAAAACTTCCCTAATTCCCTCTAGCTTTAATTTTAAGATGCCCCACTTGTTCTTGATTCACCAGAGTAATATTTATTTGCATCTACCCAATCAAATCCTCAACATTTTTAAACACTGCAATCAGATTACCCTTTAAATCTTGGAAGTACTGGAGCTTCCTTGGATTTTGTTTTGGCTGTTCAAAAATGAAAGTCCTAAATAAACTGAACTACAGCTCCTGATGAAAAAGGTCACAACAGTATTGAAATGAGCTTTGATCACAAATCTAAAAGCTGCTTTGTGTAGCATGACTAGATTTAACAAATAACCCACAACTAGATTAAGGTGGACATCTCCCCAGCAAACATGAATGGCATCACTGCTTGCCAAAACCAACTGAAAAGCATAGTCTAGATGGAGCAGCTTCGAAGACATGGCACCAATACCATTTATATAAAAAACTATAAATCTTACCAATAGTGATGGAGGCAATTGCCAAGAGAGACGTCATAATTTTCATGCACACTGCAAAGGAATTGAAAGTGTTTAAAATATGCTACATTTGAATGTATTCTGTTCCAAAACTACAATAGGATACAGCACAGAAGGTGGCCAGTCAGCCCATTGAGCCTGTTCTTGAGATGATTTGAGTATAAGAGTAAAGACATCTTACTGCAATTATACAGGGCCCTGGTGAGACCACACCTGGAGTATTGTGCACAGTTTTGGTCTCCTTACCTAAGGAAGGATATACTTGCATTGAGGGAGTGCAGCGAAGGTTCACCAGACTGGTTCCTGGGATGGGGAGATTGTCCTATGAGGAGAGATTGAGTAAACTAGGCCTATATTCTCTAGAGTTTAGAAGAATGAGAGGTGATCTCATTAAAACATACAACATTCTTTCAGGGCTTGACAGGGTAGATGCAGGGAGGAGGTTTCCCCTGGCTGGGGAGTCTAGAACCAGGGGTCACAGTCTCAGAATAAGGGGTTGGCCATTTAGGACTGAGATGAGAAATTTCTTCACTCAGAAGGTGGTGAATCTTTGGAATTCACTACCCGAGGGCTGTGGAGACTCAGTCGTACAGTATAGTCAAGGCGGAGATCAATATATTAAGGGACTCAAGGGATATGGGGATAGTGCAGGAAAGTGGAGGGGTAGAAGGCCAGCCATGATCTTATTGAATGGTGGAGCAGGCTCAAAGGGCTGACTCCTGCCTGCTCCTATTTTATGTTCTTAAAGCCATCTGATTAATGCCATTCCCCTTTCCTGATCTTCCACACTTCCTTTGAATGTTACTATTGATTCTGCCACCACCATCAGGTAGCACATTCCTGATCACAACAACTCACTAAAAATATTTCTACTCATCTTGCCTATGGTTCTTTGGCCATGTGTCCATAGCATTGTGATAATGATGAGATAGAAATTGTAGGCTTGCTACAGGAAACTCTTAACCGGCACCGAAATATCCAGAAATCTCAACCAGCAAAATTCAGGAGTAGGTTCAGGTAAGTTTTACTATACATTAGTGGCTGTATAACCAGGGTTCCTGGATCTGTGACCATGTAACCAGGGTTCTGGCACCTGTGGCCATGTAACTGGGGCTCCTGCATCTGTGACCGTGTAACTGGGGCTCCTGCACCTGTGGCCGTGTAACCGGGGCACTCATACCTTGGTAAGTATACCTCTCTACTCCGGACTTATTGATCAACCGGCACCACGCCAGTCCTGTTGGTGCCAGATAAAAATATTTCTTGTACTTCAGTCCAGTAGAAGTGAATTGAAAAATTATCCAAGTTATTTAAACTAGGTGCAGAGACCAAGAAAGATCAGAAATTTAGACAACCGTATGATCTAGGTCATAGTGTATTAGCTGAACACCAAGCATTGAGGGTCAGAAAAAACCTGGATACATTTCCAGAGGTGGATTCAAAAGAGAATTTCACACAGCACGAGAATAGATCCATGAACACTGGATTGTGATCCTAGAGACCAAAATGTTAACAGCCCCTCACTTGATGAGTAAACCCATATTTCTCCACTTCTGCTTTACCAGTTGACTCACGTTAGTGTTTTTAAATGATGAAGCACTCAGGAGCAGAAACACCATTACAAAAATCAGAAAAAAAAAATTAAGCTCAAGATATTTTGGCCCAGTAATTCCAGTCCCAACGCACGAGTACAGACGGGGTACTCACGCGTGGGCCCATTGGAAGTGCCGGATTTCAGCATGCGTGGGAAACCGGCATTTCCTCCAAGGGGTTCAGAGGGCCAACGCGTGCGCGCAGGACTCTGCACGCACACATTGAACTTTTTTACAGGTTTGCCCGTGTGTAAGGGCCTCAACTTTTTACAAATGTAAAAAGGAGACGTAAGCACTTGATTATTTAAAATTATAACTTTTTTCCACAGCTTTATTGTTTAAGGACTTGACAGTAAGTTAAGTATTTAGACTGGATTTTAAAAATTATTTTTTTTTAAATTTGAATAATTGTTTAAAATAGTTTTAAAGTTATTTATAGTTCATTTAATTAGTGGGATTTTTTTAAAATTTTATTTAAAGTTTTAGTGGTGTTTTGGGCACCTGTAGTTTTCATGAGTTTGACAGTTCTTACTATCAAAGTCATGAATGAAGTTTCCCCTCCCCTGGTTGGCTGCCCAGTGCTCACCTAATCCCAGCCGGCACATTGAACTAACTACGCTGCTGGATCAGGCAAGCACATCGCGCCGACAGCTGAACCAGGCCAGTGACAGGAATTCCAAGCAGTCCCAGGCTTCAGCTGTCGGCGCGCCGGGTGAGTGCACATCGGGGGCTTGCACACGCAGCAAGCCCCCGAACCTAATTTCAGGGCCAATGGGCACAAAATTTAGAGCAGGTCACTTGGTCCACATCCATTTGCCCAAAGATCTACTGGTATGTTCATTAGACTGTCAAGAGAGCTCATTAAATAGTACCTGATGCCACTGGAGAAACTGGAGGATCTTCAATGGACCGGAGGAGTGGAGTGTACAAGCTACTTTCTGGGTCCATATCAGCGCTCCCTATCCACAGCACCTAGGATTACACAGGATTAAATAAGATATACAGCACAAACAGGCCATTTGGCCCCAACCAGTCTATGCTCCATTCAAGCCTCCTCCTGTAACCCTCTATTCCCTTCTCCTCATGTGCTTATCTAAATCACCCTTTAAATGTATCTATACTATTCGCTTCAACCACTCCGTGGTAGCAAGTTCCACATTCTTGCCACTCTGGTGAAGAAGTTTCTTCTGAATTCCCTTTGATTTTTTGGTGACTCATTGATGGCCTCTAGTTTTGCTCTTCCCCACAAGTGGAAACACTGTCTAGATTTTTTTTAATGAACTCTATTAGGTCCACCCCCCCCCCAAAAAAAAAAGACCAAAGCCTGTTCATCCTTTCCCGATAGGTATACCCTCACATTTCTGGTATCATCCTCGTAAATCTTCTCTGCACCTCAATCCTTCTTAATATGGTGATCAAAATTGCACACAGTACTCCAAGTGTGGTCTAGCCAGGGTTTGATACAAGTTTAGCATACTATTCAATTCTAGAAATAAACCTAGTGCTTGGTTTGCTTTTTTTTTAATGGCCTTGTTAACCTAAGGATACTTTGTGATTTGTACTCCTAGATCCCTTTATTCCTCTACCCTATTTAGATTCTTATTTTCAAAGTAAGATGTGACTCCCTATTTTTCCCTTGCCAAAATGTAATACCTCATTAATTTCATGCACCAATTATATGCCCATTCTGCAATGTCTTGTAATTTGTTGCAGTCCTCCTCAGCAGTGACTATCCCCCAAATTTGGGGTGGTCTGCCAATTTAGAAAGTGTTCGAGTCCAAAGCCAAAATTGTTAGTGTCAAAAAAGTGGTCCAGAACTGATCCTTGTGGAACACCACTGAAAAGATCAACAGCATTAGACAGTCAACATGGATTATTGAAAGGGAAGTAGTGTTGACAAACCTACTGGAGTTTGAGGATGTAACTGGTAGAATAGACAAGGGAGAACCAGTGGATGTGATGTATTTAGATTTTCAGAAGGCCTTTGATAAAGTCCCCCATAAGAGGTTAGTGTGCAAAATTAAAGCACATGGGATAGGGGGTAATATACAGGCATGGATTGAAAATTGGTTAACAGACAGGAAACAGAGGGAATAAATGGGTCTTTTTCAGGGTGGCAGGCAGTGACTAGTGGGATACCACAGGGATCAGTGCTTGGGCCCCAGCTATTCACAATATATATCAATGATTTGGATGAAGGAACCAAATGTAAAATTTCCAAGTTTGCTGACGACACAAAACTAAGTGGATTGAGAGTTGTAAGGAGGATGTAGAGGCTTCAAGGCAATTTAGACAAGTTGAGTGAGTGGGCAAATACATGGCAGATGCAGTATAACATGGATAAATGTGAAGTTATCCACTTCAGTAGGAAAAACAGAAAGGTAGGGTATTATTTCAAATGGTGATAGATTGGGAAATGCTGATGTACAAAAGGGACCTGGGTGTCCTTGTACACCAGTCACAAAGCAAACATGCAGGTGCAGCAAGCAGTTAGGAAGGCAAATGGTATGTTGGCCTTCATTGCAAGAGGATTTGCGTACAGGAGCAAGGATGTCTTACTACAGTTATACAGGGCCTTGGTGAGACCTCACCTGGAGTAGTGTGTGCAGTTTTGGTCTCCTTACCAAAGAAAGGATATACTTGCCAAAGAGGGAGTGCAGCAAAGGTTCGCCAGACTGATTCCTGGGATGGCAGGACTGCCGTACGAGGAGATTGGGTCGACTAGGTCTGTATTCACAAGTTTAGAAGAATGAGGGGATCTCATTGAAACATAAAATTCTGACAGGGCTAGACAGACTGGATGCAGGGAGAATGTTTCCCCTGGCTTTGGGAGGGGAGGGGGGGGGGGTGGAAAAAGTGGGGGGGGGGGGTCTAGAACCAGGGGTCAGTCTCAGGATAGTGGTAGGACATTGATGACGGAGATGAGGAGAAATTTCTTCACTGAGGGTGGTGAACCTGCGGAATTCTCTACCACAAAACACTGGAGGCCAAGTCAGTGAATATATTTAAGAAGGCAATGGATAGATTTCTAGACACAATGCATCAAGGGGTATGGGGAGAGAGCAAGAATATGGTATTGAGATAGAGGATCAGCCATGATCATATTGAATGGCAGAGCAGGCTCAAATGGCCTACTCCTGCTCCTATTTTTTTAATGTTTCTAATAGCTACCCTTTACTCCTACTCTGCTTTCTGTCTTGAAGCCAACTAGCTATCCAATTCTGCTACATGTCCCGACTTCATGCCCTGACTTTTAGTCCATTATGTGCTACCTTATCAAAGGCCTTTTGAAAAATAATTAGATAAATTACACCTACTGCATTACCCTGGTCTACTCTACCTCTAAAAAATTCAATTAGGTTGGTCAAGCAAGACTTTCCCTTTTGAAATCCACATGGACTATATTTTTTCATTTCTGGATGTTCTATTTTCTCCTTTAGTAGGGATTCCACTTTTTCTTTACCACCAATGTTAAGCTAACTGGTCTATAATTCCCTGGATATGTCCTATCCCTTCTTAAATACAAGTATTACGTTAGCTATCCACCAGTCCTCTAGCACTACACCTTTTTCTAATGAATTACTGAATGTGTAGTAGTGCCTGCGCCATCTCCAAGATTCTTTTAAAATGCACAGATGTAATCCATCTGGACCAGGGGTTCTATCTGGATTTTCATTAGTTTAATATATCTCATTTAATTTTAAGTGCAGTTAACTAATTATTAATTTCATCATCCAATGTAATCTCCACCTGTTCTATCTCCCTGGTAAATACTGAAGCAAAGTAATTATTTAATATCTGCCATCTTTCTATTGCTGCCTGTGGTATCATCACCACTTATTGGCCCTATTCCCATCCAACCTTCCTTCCATTTATGTGCCTGTAAAATCTTACTATTTTGTTTTAAGTTCCAGTTTAATTTCATAATTTCTTTGCCTTCCTAATGGTGACAACTTAATTCCTCATCATACTCTCCCCGGCTGTCCATGTAATTAATGTATGCCTCTTTCCTGACCCTCAAATTTTCCCTTATGGCTTTATTCATCCATGGGGTCTCATTAGTGTTTAGCTTGTCTTGTTTATTAGTGGAATATATTTTTCCTGGACTCTGTTGAACACCATTTTAAATGTTTCCCATTGCTTTTCTACATCATTTGCCAATACTGTTATTTTATTTTCCCCAATTCTATTTTCAGCCCCTCAAAAAATCAGCTTTGCGCCAATCTAGTACCTGGTCTTGGTCATACCCATGTCCTTCTCAATTATCTTAAAGCTTATTATGGTCACTATTGCCTAGATGTTCCCCTACTTTTACTTATCTACTCTGGTCCATTCCCCATTACTAGATCCAATAGCAAATCCTCCCTTGTTGGGCTTTTTACATATTAGGTTAGAAAAGGAGTCCTGTACACATTGTAGGAACTCCATTCCCTTATCCTTTTACCTACCTCGTCTGTCCAATTACTATCTGGGTAGTTGAAATCCCCCCCATGACTATTCATTTCCCCAACTTGTCTGCACATTTCTTCTCCCACTTCCCTTCCACTATTAAGTAGTCTGTAGACTGCCCCTATTAGGGTGATTGGCCCATTATCTTTCATCTCTATCCATATGGATTCTATTTCTCTGTCTTGCTGATAGCTACATCACTTTTTTCTGCTGCCATTATGTTATCCCTAATAAGTACAGCTCTCCATCTCCCCGCGCGCCCCCCCCCCCCCTTTATCTTTTCTAAATGTTATACCCTGCAGTGTTTAATTCCCAGTCCTGATTTTTCTGTAGCCATATCACAGATTGGAACATTAACAGGCAACAATCACCCACCTATTTTGATCAAACAAACTTATTCCTACCTTTTTAGGAGGTCATTTGGCCAGTGTATACAACACATGGAACATACACTAAGCTATTTACATTCCAACACCTAAAAACTCCTGGTTCTCTTATAGCACATCAGCTGCAGATAGAATGAGATCCAGAGGACCACCTTCGTGAAATCAGATTGGGAAGCACACATGGCGATAATTGCCACCCGACTTGTGTTTTCCAGCATGGTCGGTTTATTTTTAAACAGCATTTCTCTAAAAAAAAAGTATTGATGCCTCATCTTCTGCCGAGCCTCCCATCCAAACTAGGTCTTCACTTTCTTGCAGAAACCACGAAAAAAAGCCAGTTGACCAGGCACCCCGCATTGTATTACAAATTGAAGTTGTACACGGACATGACGGGGTCTTTCTCTATTGCCAGCGGGTAGTTTAAACACTTGATGATCGACCCCCGGTTTTCAAAACAGGG
This sequence comes from Somniosus microcephalus, assembly GCF_052327205.1. Lineage (NCBI taxonomy): Eukaryota > Metazoa > Chordata > Chondrichthyes > Squaliformes > Somniosidae > Somniosus > Somniosus microcephalus. Next base: position 48,205,987 of record NW_028225182.1, on the reverse strand, counting down.
AACCTGCTCACAATAGAAATTCCAGGAGATTATAATCGTTTGGATGTAGCAGGCTCCAAGTCATTGACTTATTCCCCCAGCCCTTTAAAAATTGGTTTGGCACCTGAGGTATACTAGAGTTCGAGATATTTATTTAAGTCACCTTCTCCACAGGAAAGGGAATTAACTCCTACTTCTGTCAGGTGAGTGATCGATGGGGTTTAGGTTGCAGTAAAGGTATTTTAACGCTACAACAGTGCGGGATAATCTGACATGGGGGCAGATTACAGATGTTAATAGGGACCGGGATCATTAACAGCCCGGGGAGGGAGGGGAGAGAGAAAGGAAGGTAAAAACTGCCTGGGAAACAAACAATTCGTTAAATGTTACAACAGTGCATCAAGTCATATGATTAAATCATGGGAGCCAAAGGCAGTTTGTAATGAAAATGTCACTACATTTACAGGCACTTTTCACTGTTGGACAACTTAACAGGCAAGAGACTAGTTGGTATTAAAGAGAGAGAGAGAGAGAGAGAGTTACCTGCACTAATGGACCCGGGCTGTTACCAAGATGTTTAAAGGAACACAGACAGGAGATTTGGAAGTGTGAATCAAGGTTTCCTCTTTCGTTGTTTCAGACAGACGATTGGCTTGGGTCAGCTCCAGGGAAACAGAAAGCCAATCGGTAGGCAATACTCGGCTTGGGGGGGGGGGGTGGTGGGAAGCAAAATTATACACGAAAAACTCCTAGCCAGTAATGGTTAAACTTCAGCTGGTCAAGTAGAGCTTCAAGTCAAACTCCCTCTAGATCGACAAATGGTTCAACCTTTTTTTTTTAAAAGCAGTTTAAACTCGGAAGATAAGGCTGCTGATTAAAACAGGAAGAGCTGTTAAACTCACAAGTAAACCGAGATTAAGCCAAGAATGAATTTCGAAAATCAGCTCCTAAATAGCAAGACCATCAACCACTTCCTTGATCCAGTTTATCAGAATTGTGTTCAACTTACGCGACCTGATCTTGCCCAACACTCTGCAAGCAGCAGATTCCAATCGTGGGTCTAACCGCCCACTGACCTTTATTGAGGTCCACTTCGTCAATTCCCCAATTCTCGTGTTCAATGTTGTTTTTAAATTGGGTCCTTTCTTTCTTTGTGTGAAACCAAATTAACAAATAAATTGTAACTAAATCCAATAACCCCTTAAATAAATCTTACCCCCTCAAATTAAAATTTGATTATTTGAACTAATTATGCACTCCAGTCCCCGCGGCGCCCACCGGTCACGCAAAAGCTCGAGCGTGCCGGCGGACACCGCGTGCTCCATCTCTAGGGCCACCCGGGCGCGAACAAGGCCACGGAAGAGGGGGAGGCAATCCGGTCGGACGACCCCCTCGACCGCCCGCTGCCTGGACCAATTAATGGCTTTCTTGGCCAGGCCCAGGAGCAGGCCCACGAGGAGGTCCTCCAACCTGCCCGCTCCCCTCCGCACGGGGTGACCGTAGATCAGGAGCGTGGGACTGAAGTGCAACCAAAATTTGAGGAGCAGCCCCTTCAAAAAATGGAAGAGGGGCTGCAACCTCTCACACCCCATATATACGTGGAACACGGACTCCTCCAGACCGCAAAACAAACAGGCGGTCTGGGAGTCCGTGAACCTATTTAAAAATCTATTGCACGGAACTGCCCTGTGCAACACCCTCCAGGCCAAGTCCCCAATAGAACAAGGGAGGACTCCCGCATAGAGAGACCCCCATTGGGGACCTCCGTCTCCGTCCGGAGGTAAAACGGCACGCCACGGCGTGTCCGGACGGCAGGCGAAGATGGCAAAGTGGAAGGAAGGCTGCTGATTAAAACAGGAAGAGCTGTTAAACTCACAAGTAAACCGAGATTAAGCCAAGAATGAATTTCGAAAATCAGCTCCTAAATAGCAAGACCATCAACCACTTCCTTGATCCAGTTTATCAGAATTGTGTTCAACTTACGCGACCTGATCTTGCCCAACACTCTGCAAGCAGCAGATTCCAATCGTGGGTCTAACCGCCCACTGACCTTTATTGAGGTCCACTTCGTCAATTCCCCAATTCTCGTGTTCAATGTTGTTTTTAAATTGGGTCCTTCTACAGAACCACTCAAATGCTTACAGCCGCTGCATTTGTACTGTTAATCCTAAAACTGTTTAAGAGGACCTCCTCGTGGGTCTGCTCCTGGGCCTGGCTAAGAAAGCCATCAATTGGTCCAGGCAGCGGGGGGTCGAGGGGGTCGTCCAGCCAGATTGCCTCCCTCTCTTCCGCGGCCATGTTCGCGCCCGGGTGGCCCTGGAGATGGAGCACGCGGTGTCTGCTGGCACGCTCGAGGACTTCCGTGACCGGTGGGCGCCGCGGGGACTGGAGTGCATAATTAATTCAGATAACCAAATTCTGATTTGATTTATTAACGTTTATGTGGGGAGAAAAAAAAAGAAAAAGAAAAAAAAAGAAAAACTTTTTAAGGCTTTGTTTTATTACGGCTAATGAATGTAATGGATTTATTATGTAATTGATGAGTTGTATAAGTAGTGTTGTACTTGGATGTTAAAAAAAGGACAACAGGTAATAAATACCAAGCCAAAACAAAGAGTTACTAGATTGCCAATCGGACTGGTGTAAAATTGTTTTTCACTATGGGTACCTGTACTGTTAATATTATTGATTTATCTGTAAAATTTACCACTGCATTTATACTGTCAACCCTAAAGCTGTTTTTAAGGCTTTGTTTTATTGTGGCTAATGAATGTAATGGATTTATTATGTAATTGATGAGTTGTAACAAGTACTACCATATTTAAATAAATATGTTTGACTAAAAAAAATGCTTACAGCGCAGTGACCGCACCTGTGGTGGCCAGAGAGGCGAATTTGCACAGATGCCTTTGGGAATTTACCTGGATTGTTTGTGTTTGGGTTGTTTTGCTTCTCAGCTGCCACAGTTTAGATGCCTCTTCTAATAAATCTTTTTAAGAGGGTACCTTTTTTTTGATGGACTAATAAGGGTGACAATAGGCTGCCCGCCCCCCCCAGGGTCACCAAACAAAAGTTATTACAAGTTCCCCCTTTTAGGGCCCCACTAATATGGGATTGTCCCATCAAACTGAAAAGGTGCTGAAAAGCAATACTTGCATTTCTCCAGCGCCTTTCACCACGTCAGGACGTCCCAAAGCGCTTTACAGCCAATGAAGTACTTTTTGAAGTGTAGCCACTGTTGTAATGTGGGAAACACGGCAGCCAATTTGCGCACAGCAAGCTCCCACAAACAGCAATGTGATGATGACCAGATCATGTTTTAGCGATGTTGACTGAGGGATAAATATTGGCCCCAGGACACCGGGGATAACTCCCTTGTTGTTCTTCAAAATAGTGCCACGGGATCTTTTACGTCCACCTGAGAGAGCAGACTTGGTTTAATGTTTCATCCGAAAGACGGCACCTCCCACAGTGCGGCGCTCCCTCAGTAATGCCCCTCCGACAGTGCAGCGTTCCCCTCAGTACCGCCGCTCCGACAGCGCGGTGCTCCCTCAGTACTGCCCCTCCAACAGTGTGGTGCTCCCTCAGTACTGCCCCTCCCACAGTGCAGCGCTCCCTCAGTACTGCCCCTCCGACAGTGCGGCGCTCCCTCAGTACTGCCCCTCTGACAGTGCGGCGCTCCCTCAGCACTGCCCCTCCGACAGTGCGGCGCTCCCTCAGCACTGCCCCTCCGACAGTGCGGCGCTCCCTCAGTACTGCCCCTCCGACAGTGCGGCGCTCCCTCAGCACTGCCCCTCCGACAGTGTGGCGCTCCCTCAGTACTGCCCCTCCGACAGTGCGACGCTCCCTTAGTACTGCCCCTCCGACAGTGCGGCGCTCCCTCAGTACTGCCCCTCCGACAGTGCGGCGCTCCCTCAGTACTGCCCCTCCGACAGTGCGGCACCACCTCAATAATGCACTGGCGTGTCAGCCTAGATTTGTGTGCACTGGTCTCGAGTGGGATTTGAACCCACAACTCAGTAGGCGAGGGTGCTACCAACTGAGCCACAGCTGACACTGCCAGAATAAGTATCAAGTCCCACAACAACAAATTGCATTTAGACAGTGCCTTTAACACAGTAATGTGTCTGTGGGTCTTCTTTCTCTTTCCTTTGTGCTCTCGCACTTTCTCTCTGTCATTCTTTTCCCCCGCGCACTTTACTTTCTCTTGCTCGCTCGGACCATTTCTCAAGTTTGTTCTCTCTGCTTTGCTGTCTCTCCCTTTTGTTCTCTGTATTTTCCTTTGCCCTCTGCTTTCCTCTCTCTCTCTCTCTCCCTCCTTTGTTTTCTGCCACTCGCTCCTTTTATCTAGTTCTTTCTTTGCTCGTGAACCATTGCATAGTTTACAGATGTTCAAATTTAGCCCATTTGCTAATTCAAGAGAACCCTGGTGTAAAAAAAAACCCTTCAAGTCAAAGCAGTTCCACCCAGCATTTGATAGGAGGTAGGATAATTTCTTTACAGGTAAAGAAAGACTTGCATTTCTACAGCGCCTTTCACGACCACTGGACATCCCAATGCTCTTTACAGCCAATGAAGTACATTTTGAAGCGTGGTCACTGTTGTCATGTGGGAAACACGGCAGCCAATTTGTGCACAGCAAGCTCCCACACACACACACACACAGCAATGTGAAAATGACCAGAGAATCTGTTTTAATGATGTTGATTGAGCGATAAATATTGGCCAGGACACCGGGGAGAACTCCCCTGCTCTTCTTTGAAACGTCTCATCCGAAAGACGGCACCTCCGACAGTGCAGCATTCCCTCAGTGCTGCAACTGGAGTGTTAGTCTAGATTTATTGTGCTCAAGTCCCTGGAGTGGGACTTGAACTTACAACCTTCTGACTCAGGAGGCAAGAGTGCTGCCCACTGAGCCACAGACGGCGTTGCCTATAACGCCAACACATGAGGCAAATTTTTATGCTGTACTGTTTAAATTACTGTGCATATATTTCAGTTTGTAAATACTGTACCAAAAATTAAAGCGATCCAGAATTTTAATGAGATTTATTGTTTGCGAAGAAACCTTGAAAGTACAATGAATAATATTCATGTTCTAATCAGAATAATGCTAAATTATGGGTGGTATTACGTAATTGCAATTACATAACCTGCATCTGCAAAAGGATTTTCTTACGAATTAGACTAGATTCTTGTAACATTATTCCGATTAATATTAAACGCAGGAGATGGGAAGTAGAGTTGTAGATAGTGAATGAAACAAGATCAAAAGCACAAATAAAGACAAGTATGGACTTAGTCGGATTTTCTTTGTGTCACTGTGGAGAAGCCAACAGGTTTCCATCTGTTTTCAAATGCATTGTGCACCATTCACGTTACAAAGACTTCAGGATTTAGCAAGTGCGAACTACAACCAGTTAGGACCGCATGTTCCTCCTGTTGCCTCTCAACAGCATCTCTCTCATGTTGTAATCCCACCAGTAATTGCTGAATATTCTGATTAGGGAAGTGACGTAAGAAATAAGATTGGTGTAGACAGCAAATAGATACAGGGATCTGTCGCAGTATTCAGGCGAATCGTTGCTTTCATAATTTGGCTCGTAGATGGAGTAGATGAGCACATTCCCTGTATCAAAAGATAGAAGAAAAAGAATCGCTTAAAGATTGTTTCAAAGCGCGCCTACATGGAGTTCCATGAAGATAAGCTAGCTACACTTCTGGGGTTCCAACTGGGCCGTTCCCTCCTTACATTAGAACAGAAAATGCTGGAAATACTCAGCAGGTCAGGCAGCATCTGTGTGGAGAGAGAAACAGAGATAACGTTTCAGGTCGATGACTGTTGGATTGCAAAAGTAGGCCTGTGAACCTAAGCCTGAATCCTCTAGTCTTTAAATATACTAACCAAAGCTGTAGGAGGGCTGTAGTACTAGAAATCATATTCAAAGGATGTTTCGCTTCACGTATTAGGAAATATATATATATAAAATGTACATGTAGCATTTAGGTAGCTGCAAAGCATGATGGGATACTTGACCATCATTAACCCTTTTTAACTAAGTACTGTAGAAATAGCGGACCACAGCATATTTACTAGACTCTTGGGCCTAGATTTTCAGTGTGCCGTGAGGCGGGCTTTTAGGCGTGCGGGGGGGCAAAAATCCCGAATTCGGGGGTCCCGACACCATCCCGCCCAAAACCCGCCTCCACGTAAGTTTCAGAGGAGGCGGGTACCCGCCCCGCACTGGGACCCGCCGACCCGAGGTGGGAAGGGGATTAGTGCCAATTAACTGCCTGTTAACAGGCAGTTTTTAGCCTAATCCCTATTTTGAGGGGTGTCGTGTGGGATTCCCGACGGCTCCAAACCACGCCAGATTAGAGCAGGCGGGCTGTCGGGCTGAAGGACTTGGAGGGGTCACGATGTCGGTGTTCAGGTGAGTGATGGGTGCATGAGTGCAAAGGTAAGTGTGTTTGGTGTGTCTAAAGTGTGTAAAGAAGTTTAAATTACCTGTACTTACCTTAACAGCCTTTCTTCCTGTAGGCGTCAGGAGCCCATCACTCAGCCGGCACTGAAAGCTGAATGGCTGCGATCTGTCAAAAGTGACAGCCTTCAGCTTTTAGTGCCGGTGAGAGTTCTAACTGAGTCTGTGTAGAAGGACTCAGGTTAGAAGTCAGACTGTCAGTGTTTGACAGCTTCAAACAGCTGTGAAACACTGATATTTCATCTGTCAAGACCTCTTGACAGATGAAATTTCAGTCTGTGATGTCACCTGTTGCCGGGTAGCCCTTAATTGGCCTGCTGAGCCCGCTGGCCGGGCTCAACAAGGTCAATCAAGGGAAAATCGTGTGGATTGGCCGGACGTCGATGTAGGCGGGACTAAAACCCAAAAGTTGTAGCCCCGCCTCCTTCCTGACAGCTTAATGAAAATCGACCCCTTGGTCTCGGTCTTTGTTGTTATCAGTGTTACAGAAGCAGTGTTTAATGCAGCTGGCTTTCTGAGAGATAAGGGAAACTGAACTTCATAGGGAGTCGGCCATTTCTATCTCTGCCTCAAACACCTTATCTCCCTTTGTAATGTCTGCTCACAACCAAAAGCTGACATTGTTTATTATCTCAAGAATTAAGCGACCTTGCTCACAGAAGCTAGATGTCTAGAAACTAGGTGTTATGTTTAATGTCAAAGAACACTTCAAGGCGGCTCCCAACATTGAGTGACTAATCACCCAACCAATAAGAGAGTAACTGTAGTGACGTTGTCTGTATGTGTACACCCACTTTTGTAACCAATGGGCGTCGCTTATTTAAAGGTATATAAAATGCTTGTATGCTGTATTTCGGTAGAGAGCTAGGTGCGAGTCTAAGGAGGCTCCTTCCTCTCCCTTGTGCACAAGGCCTTCCGGCCATTTTCTAATAAACTTTAACTTTGTCAGCAGTTCCGTCTCTCCATCTGGTTTTACTCCGAAATTTGAATCTAACAATGACCCTTCATCAGAACTGGAAACAGCTGGAGATGGAACAGGTTTTTAAGCAAGTGTACAGGGCAGGGAAAGTGGTGAGGGGAGGAAAGAACAAAAGGGAAGGTCTGTGATCGGATGGAAGGTAGGAGAGATTCAGAGACAAAAGAGACGATGGGCCAGAAATTCGGGTCTCCACGGGTGAGTACGCGCGGTGTACTCACGCGTAGGCCAACGGAAGTGCCGGTTTCGCACATGCACTGCCCATGCGCTGGAAACCGGAACTTCCGTTCCCTTGAAGGAAGGGGTTCGGAGGTCAAACGCGTGCGCCGGAGAGGCAGCGCGTAGACCTGGAACTTCCGATTTTTTTGCAGGTTTCTCCGTGCGGGTAAGTCCCTAGCAGCTGCGCATGAAAAAAGCAGGCGCAAGGCCTGCTTTTAACAAGGAGGTTAATTAAGTAAAATTTAAACATTTTTTCCACAGGTTTATCATTTTAAAATACTTTAAAGAAAGGTAAGTTTATTTTTAGCCCCATTAAAAACTTTAATTAATTTTTTCAAAAATTTAAATTTTTGTTTAAAATAGCTAATTTATGTAATTTATAGTTATTTTAAAAATATGGGCCTAGAAATTCAGTTGGTTGCGCCAGCCGTTAGCGCCTTAGGAGGAGTAGATGTCGGGCACTAGGCGGCTAGCGGCCGGGCGCAGCGTGATCTGCGCTTCTCCCCAACTTCACTCACGATTTAGCGGCGGCGCAAAGTCTTTGCGCGGCTCAGCTGCGCGCGCAGATCCTGACGTCATTCCCTCGTGCAACGCCCTTTGTGCGCCCCAAACCGGAAATTCAGTCGCGACGCCCCATTGTGCGCCTGGCGCCCCTAGCGACTGGTAGAGTGGAACGGTGCTGAGTCAATGCGGGGCGCGGGGGGCGCAAATTAAAGGGCACTCCTCCTGCAGTACAAAAGGCTGCCATTTCGCAGCACTCCTTCTTGAGAGACGGATCTTTGCAGAGAGACCAAGGTAGAGAGCTTTCTGCTTTGGCTCAACACTCGGACAGGTACTTGTGGCTTCAGGCCACAGCTTTCCACTTGTCTTTGCCTTCATTGACATATCATTGTTTGCTAACATATTATGGTGGCCGCAATGGGTGCAAACGCTGGCTTTCTCCATTGCATCCAAAGGGCTCACAGACGCCGTGAGAGAGTGGCAGCCCTGGCTAGACGGAGAGGGGGCAACAGGCCTCGGGAAAGGAGGCCTTACCCACCCAGGGTATACCGCCAGCAGTTCTCCTATCTCAACATGTCTGATGAGCAGTGTGTTCGGAGGCTGCGATTCCGAAGGGAGGTGGTCACAGAGATCTGCCACCTGCTTGGCGGTGATCTGCAGCCACAGCTGAGGAGCAGGACGTCTCTGTCGGTGGCAGTGAAGGTGACGGTGGCTCTCAACTTCTATGCCACCGGCTCCTTCCAATCCGCTACTGGGGACATTCCCAACATCTCCCAGTTCGCCGTGCATTGCTGCATCCGCCAGGTGACCAATGCCCTTTTCAAAAGGAGACGTCAGTTCATCACCTTCTCCATGGCCCTTGCCAAGCAGCAACAGCGTGCAATGGGCTTTGCAGCATTCGCGGGCTTCCCCATGGTGCAGGGCGCCATTGACTGCACGCATGTGGCTTTGCGGGCACCTCTGGAGAATTCCGAGGATTACCGCAACCGGAAGGGCTACCATTCGCTCAACGTCCAGCTGGTGTGTGACCACAGGCAGCTCATCCTAGCTGTCAATGCCCGCTTTCCAGGCAGCAACCACGATGCCTTCATTCTGCGCCAGACTTCTGTGGCAGACATGTTCCAGGCCCAGCCTCACCCACGAGGATGGCTTATCGGGGCAAAGGCTATCCTTTGTGTACCTGGCTGATGACCCCGCTCCGTGCGCCCAGCACCCCTGCTGAAGAGGGATACAACGATAGCCATCAAGTGACCAGGAACATCATAGAGCAAACAATCGGCGTCCTGAAGCAACGGTTCCGCTGTCTGGATCGTTCCGGTGGAGCCCTACAATATTCGCCGGAGCGAGTCTCCCATTTCGTGGTCGTTTGCTGCATGCTGCACAACCTGGCTATCCGCAGGACTCAGCCACTGCCACCAGAGATTGGAGGACCACAGGAGGAGGAGGAGGAGGAGGAGGAGGAGGACCAGCACAGGAGGGAGGCAGAAAGTGCAAGGGCCGCCCGTCGCCGGCTTATTGAACGTCGGTTCTAGGCCCCCTCTCAGGGAATGGCTTGTGCCAATGTCAGCAGATGAATGTAGCCGCTCCACAAGCCCTCAGCCGAGCAGGGCAACCAGGACTTGACAAAAAAAACATGCACAGTGCAATTTAAGAACATTAATTTATTGCAAACCTCTGCCCTTCCCACATTACAACCTCATGTGGAGAAGCCCCCTCCAAAAACACAAAACTAACAGTCTCGGCCTTACAAAAACTAAAAAAGACACCAGTCTCGGCCTTACAAAAACAAAGAAAGACACCAGTCTCGGCCTTACAAAAACCACAAACCATTTGTGCAGACCTTCTACTTTTTGCCCTGCGAGGGCGATGCCTTTCGCATCCTTGCCTGGCCCCTGCCCGCCCTGCAGCTCCTCCTCAATGGGAGCCCAGTGGCTGCAGCAAGGCTGGGGGAAGGCTGCTGAGGGTCAGATGGCGAGACGGCAGATGCCCTTGGAGGTCGGCCTGCACCAGCTCTGGCCCTCGAGGGGCCGGCTGCTGACTGCTGCAACTCTGCTTGGGCGGCAGCAGTCTGTCCAGCGGCTCGTGGCAGCTGCAATGGCGGAGTGGCAGTGTCGGCTGCAGGAATGGTGGCAACCTGGCAGATCGCAGGTGCTCGCTGGTCGCCTGATACATTGGCACTCGCACGGGCCAGCACTGCAGCATGCGCAGCAAACAGCTGAAGAACAGACTGCTGGGCTGCTGCTGCGCAGCGAGTGCCCTGGCGATGCCTGGCTGATCCAGCGAGGGTGGCAGCAGTTAGTGCCCGTGTGGCCCTGGTCTGTGTCTGCATGACAACAGCCAGTGAATGAACAGCACGACTGAGCACTTGGCTCGAAGCCGCCTGTGCTGCCGCGAAGTCCTGTAGACTCCTGGCCTGTGCTGCTCCAAATTGCTGCAAACTCCTTGACAAAGACCCAATGGAGTCAGGCATCCTTGCCACTGCAGCCATGAGCTCATTGTGCCTGCGCTCAGCCTGGACGGCCATTTCCTCCAGGAGCCGCACCTCCTTTGCGCTGACCGTCGCAGGACTGGAGGCCACACTAACCCTCTGGGGAGAAGTCCGCCGAGCTTCCCCACCCCTCCCGCGTTGCTGCAGGCCGCTGGGCCCCGGAGCTTCACTCTCCTCCGACCCTTCCCCCCGGCTCCCCTCCAGGGAAGACATGTCCCCTTCATCGCCATGGGCTGGCGTGGCTGAGGGTGGCACTGATGGGCCGGCTTCCTCTTCCTCTTCCTCTAATTCGGAAGCGCTGACAGTGGCAGCTTGAGGGCCCGCCTCCTCACCTGGCGATTCACCATCTGAAAGCAGGAAGGCACAAGAGTAGCTTTAGAGTGAGGACAGGGCGGCAGCGAGGGAGGCATGAGTGCTGCCATTCACTGCATTGGTTGGACAGTGGCAAAGGATGCTGATCTGAGGCGCAAGTGGAACGAGAGAGGTCAAAAAGGTGATGCCCTTACCATTGGTGCCCAGAACAGGGTCGGCATCTCCACTGGCGACGGGGCCAATCAGCCGGCCTGCCATAATGCGCTCCACACGCTGGTCGAGGTCGGAGAGCTCCTTGACGTCAGGACGGCCTCCCCCGGTCTCAGTTCATTTCCGCCGGTTGTGCGCCACCTTGGCCTGCAAGAGAAAGGATGGCCTCTAAGTACAGTGTGAAGCCCTGACCTTGTCTGCACTGCCTCCCATGGTCGAATAGCTTGTACAGTGTGTAAAGTGCCGAATGTGCAAGTGATTTTCATGCCAGTCCCATAGCTGCTGGATGAGGGCTGGCCATTAGGGCTTTCAGGTCCCTTTGCCCATAAAGTGAGGTGCACATGCAGGGATGAGGAGGACACTGGAAAGGGTACTCACCCTGACAACCCGAGTGAGGTCGTTGAACTTTTTCCGGCATTGCACAGGAGTCCTGGCAACCACGCTGTTGGAAGACACCCTGTTGGAGACCTCCCTCCAGGCTTTCCGGTAGGCGCTGGGCAGCGGCCTCTTGCCACCTTCTGGGAACAGAACATGGCGCCTGCGCGCCACTCCGCCAACCAGCACCCTCAGGTCACCGTCACTGAAGTGCTGCGCTCTCTCCCTGGCCTTCTCCATAGCCCTGGGTGTTGTGCAGATGAAGCTGAAGTGGTCAGGCCTAGGTTGAGGGCTACCGTGTGCAGGGCGTGGCAGGCAAACAAATCCACCCTCCCCCTTTAAGCTGACCGGCGCCAGAGTGTCTGCCGTCAATCAACAACTCGCCACACCGGCGCTGCGCCCGGCCTCGGGGGTATCGCTCTGCACCGCCGGCTTAGCGCCTAAAGATAGTCGTGCATCGCCTGGTTTAGCGCAGCAGCAACCTCTTGGGGCGATGCGACTGAATATCGGCAAAGGTGGCGCGACTTTGTGCCGGGCGCAAACTTTAGCGGCCGCCCGACTTTAGCGCCCCAAAAGTGGCTATACTGAATTTCTAGGCCATGATGTTTTAAAAAAAATTATTTGAAATTTTACGTAGGTTTTGGGGCCGATCTCTATTCATAGATTTGAAAGGTCTTCCTGTCAAATCGATGAATGGAGGTTCCCTGCTCCGATTGGCTCCCCATGGCCCATAGAGTAATACAGCACGGATAGAGGCCCTTCGGCCCATCGTGTCCGCGCCGGCCATCAAGCCCTGTCTAATCTAATCCCATATTCCAGCATTTGGCCCGTAGCCTTGTATGCTATGGCATTTCAAGTGCACATCCAAATGCTTCTTAAATGTTGTGAGGGTTTCTGCCTCCACAACCCTTTCAGGCAGTGAGTTCCAGACTCCAACCACCCTCTGGGTGAAAAAGTTCTTTCTCAAATCCCCTCTAAACCTCCCGCCCTTTACCTTGCATCTATGCCCCCTAGTTATTGACCCCTCTACTAAGGGAAAAAGCTCCTCAGCATCCATCCTATCTATGCCCCTCATAATTTTGTACACCTCAATCATGTCCCCCTCAGCCTCCTCTGCTCCAAGGAAAACAAACCCAATCTGCCCAGTCTCTCTTCATAGCTGAAGCGCTCCAGCCCTGGTAACATCCTGGTGAACCTCCTCTGCACCCTCTCTAACGCGATCACATCCTTCCTGTAGTGTGGCGACCAGAACTGCACACAGTATTCCAGCTGTGGCCTAACCAGTGTTTTATACAGCTCCATCATAACCTCCTTGCTCTTATATTCAATGCCTCAGCTAATGAAGGCAAGTATCCCATATGCCTTTTTTACCACCTTATCCACCTGTTCCGCCGCCTTCAGGGATCTGTGTACTTGCACACCCAGATCCCTCTGATCCTCCATCTTGCCTAGGGTCTTTCCATTCATTGTGTATTCCTTTGCCTTGTTAGTCCCCCCAAAGTGCATCACCTCACACTTTTCCGGGTTAAATTCCATTTGCCACTGTTCCGCCCATCTGACCAACCCATCTATATCGTCCTGCAGACTGAGGCTACCCTCCTCGCTATTTACCACCCTACCAATTTTTGTATCATCCGCGAACTTACTGATCATACCCTTTACATTCATATCCAAGTCATTAATGTAGACCACAAACAGCAAGGGACCCAGCACCGATCCCTGTGGTACCCCACTGGCCACAGGCTTCCAGTCACAAAAACAACCTTCGACCATCACCCTCTGCCTTCTGCCACTAAGCCAGTTTTGTATCCAATGTGCCAAGGCACCCTGGATTCCATGGGCTCTTACCTTCTTGACCAGTCTCCTGTGCGGGACTTTATCGAAGGCCTTACTGAAATCCATGTATACCACATCCACTGCGTTACCCTCATCCACACACCTAGTCACCCCCTCAAAAAATTCAATCAAATTAGTCAGGCGTGATCTTCCCTTGACAAAGCCATGTTGACTATCCCTGATTAATCCTTGCCTCTCCAAGTGGAGACAAATTTTGTCCCTCAGGATTTTTTCCAATAATTTTCCTACCACTGATGTTAGGCTCACTGGCCTGTAGTTCCTCGGTTTTTCCCTACTACCCTTCTTGAATAATGGTACTACATTAGCGGTTCTCCAGTCCTCTGGCACATCCCCTGTGGCCAGAGAGGTCCTGAATATATGTGTTAGAGCCCCCGCAATCTCCTCCTTTGCCTCACACAGCAGCCTGGGATACATTTCATCCGGGCCTGGGGATTTATCCATTTTTAGGCCAGCTAAAACCGCCAATACCTCCTCCCTCTCGATGTTAATATGTTCGAGCATATCACAGTCCCCCCGCCCTATTTCTATGTCTACATTGTCCTTCTCCATAGTGAAAACAGATGCAAAAAATTCATTTAGAACCCCTCCTACATCTTCCGGCTCCACACACAGATTGCCACTTTTGTCCCTAATGGGCCCTATTTTTCCCCTAGTTATCCTCTTACCCTTAATATACTTATAAAACATCTTCGGATTTTCCTTTATTTTGCTCGCCAGTGTTATTTCATGGCCCCTCCTTGATCTCCTAATTTCTTTTTTAAGTATCCCCCTGCACTTTTTGTACTCCTCTAGGGCTTCCTCCGTCTTTAGCCTTTTGTATCTACCAAAAGCCCTCCTTTTTTTCCTAATCCATTCTCGTATATCCCCTGACATCCAAGGTTCCCTGTGGTTTTTGGAACCACCCTTGACCTTTACGGGAACATGTTGCCATTGTATGATCTCAATCTCCCTTCTGAAAGCCTCCCATTGCTCCGATGCGGATTTTCCTACAAGTAGCTGATCCCAGTCCATTTTGGCCAGATCCTGCCTTATCCTATTAAAATCGGCCTTCCCCCAATTTAGAACCTTTATTTCCGGCCCATCCCTGTCCTTTTCCATGACCACCTTAAATCTTACCATATTATGGTCACTATCACCAAAGTGCTCACCTACTAGCACTTTTTCCACTTGGCCGGCCACATTCCCTAGAATTAGGTCCAGTACCGCCCCCTCTCTTGTAGGACTTTCTACATGCTGGCTCAAAAAGCTCTCCTGGATGCACTTTAAGAATTCTACACCCTCTGAGCCTTTCACACTCTGACTATCCCAGTTAATATTGGGGAAGTTGAAATCCCCCATTATTATTACCCTATTATTTGCACATTTCTCTGAGATTTGCCTACATACCTGTTCCTCTATCTCCCCCTGACTGTTTGGAGGCCTATAGTACACTCCCAGCAAAGTGCTTGCCCCCTTTTTGTTTTTAAGCTCCACCCATATGGCCTCATTAGAGGACCCTGCTAATATATCATCCCTCCTTACTGCAGTAATTGACTCCTTAATTAATATTGCGACACCCCCTCCTCTTATACCTCCCCCTCTGTCTCGCCTGAAGATTCTGTACCCCGGAATATTGAGCTGCCAGTCTTGCCCTTCCCTCAACCATGTCTCCGTGATAGCAACAATATCATACTCCCATGTGTTTATCAACACCTTCAGTTCATCCACCTTATTTGCAAGACTCCTTGCATTAAAATAGATGCCATCCAGCCTTGCCCTTATATATTTGCCCTGTCTACCAAGCTGACTTGTTTTTTTCTCTATAATTGGCAGCACATCCCCCCCTATTTCAGCTCCCCTCTGTATCCCATCCCCCTGCCAAGTTAGTTTAAACCCCCCCCAACAGTGCTAGCAAACCTCCCCGCAAGGATATTTGTCCCGCTCTGGTTCAGGTGCAACCCGTCCGACTTGTACAAGTCCCACCTTTCCCAGAAGCAGGCCCAGTGATCCAGGAAAGTAAAACCCTCCCCCCTACACCAACTCTTTAGCCACGCATTCATCTGCTCTATCCTCCCATTCCTATACTTACTAGCACGTGGCACTGGGAGTAATCCAGAGATTACAACCTTTGAGGTCCTGCTCTTTAATCTGTTACCTAGCTCCCTAAATTCTTGATGCAGGACCTCATCCCTCTTTTTACCTATGTCGTTGGTACCAATGTGGACCACGACCACTGGCTGTTCACCCTCCAGAATGCCCTGCAGCCGCTCAGTGACATCCTTGACCCTGGCACCAGGGAGGCAACAAACCATCCTGGATTCACGTCTACGGCCACAGAAACGCCTATCTGTTCCCCTTACTATAGAATCCCCTACCACTATTGCTCTCCCACTCTTTTTCCCCCCTTACTGGGCAGCAGGAGCACCCCCAGTGCCAGGAAGTTGGCTGCTGCTGCCTTCCCCTGGTGAGTCATCCCCCTCAACAGTATCCAAAGCGGTATACTTGTTTGAAAGGGGGATGTCCGCAGGGGTTCCCTGCACTACCTGCCTGCCTTTGTTGCTCCGCCTGATGGTCACCCCCTGTGCTGCCCTACCCTGAGGCGTGAACAACTCGCTAAACGTGCTATCCACGAGCCTCTCAGCATCGCGCATGCTCCAAAATTCATCCACCCGCAGCTCGAGCGCCGCAATGCGGTCTGCAAGTAGCTGCAGCTGGATGCATTTCCCGCACACATGGTCGTCAGGGACACTGGCAGCGTCCCTGATTTCCCACATGGAGCAAGAGGAGCAGAACACGGGTCTGAGCTCTCCTGCCATGACTTACTCCTTTAATTAATTAAAAAATTTATTCAATACCCCAGTTACAGGTATACTCTAGGGCGCTTTATTTACCAACTGTCCCCACTACACCAGAGACCCTAGAAATTTAACACCACAGAAGTCAAGCTTGTATTGAAAAGAGAGAAATACTCACCAACCAATCACTTACCTGCTCCCTGGTGACGTCACACACTGATTACTTTTTACCTCTCTCCTCATGCGTCCCCATGTGATCCCAGGGGACGCATCGAACTAACTGCGCCCCTGGGATACGCAAGCACTGCACACCGGCAGTTGGAGGAGGCCCAGAATCGAAATCCCACGCGGGCCCACAGCTCAACGGCAGGCGCGCTTGGTAAGTGCAGGTCAGGGGCTTGCGCCCGCGGGAAGCCTCCGACCCGAATTTCTGGCCCGATGGTTCAAGGCAAAAGGAGGTGGTGATGGGACAAGTTAATAAACAAAAGATGGCTCTAGATGAAGTGGAAATGGCAGAATGATCAACAGCTGCCCTGTGAGAGAGAGGGAGAAAAACGAGATGGGGCCATTTACACTGGTCAAAATCCTGGAACTCCCTCCCTAACAGCACTGCGGGAGCACCTTCACCACACGGACTGCAGCGGTTCAAGAAGGCGGCTCACCACCACCTTCTCAAGGACAACTATGGATGGGCAATAAATGCTGGCCTTGCCAGCGACGCCCAGGTACCATGAACAAATGAAAAAAACAAATTGGTAGAAGGATTAAAGGGGAGTTGAGGGGAACTTTGTTCACCCAGAGGGTGTTGGGGGTCTGGAACTCACTGCCTGAAAGGGTGGTAGAGGCAGAAACCCTCATCACATTTAAAATGCACTTGGATATGCACTTGAAGTGCCATAACCGACAGGGCTACGGACCAAGAGCTGGAGAGTGGGATTAGGCTGGATCGCACTTTGTCGGCCGGCACGGACACGATGGGCCGAATGGCCTCCTCCTGTGCCGTAAATGTCAATGATTCTATGAAAAGGCAATGTGCATCGAGGTACCTGCTGCAAACAAGCCAAAGTTGATTTGTTCTGGAAAAGATTTCCACTGATCAACAAACGAGAGAGATAGACTGAATGAACGCCATCCTTTCGCTCTGTCCCAACCATCTGGAGTCTGTGGAATAAGTGAAATCATTGCACAAGCGAGGTCACAGCTCCCAGAGACGATCAGATAGTAAGGAAGCAACTGTTCCTTGGTACAAGAGCCACGATACATGGTACCTGCAAGACATAATGGTCAGAATGGCAGCAGCACAGCTTATTTTATACAAATGGATTGAAAAATTCTATGATTTGGTAATGATATATTTTTTGGTAATTTTACCCCCAACCCATCACTGCTCCTCCGCCTCCTTACTCTCCTGCCGCAGTTCAGGTTCCGTGGCCTTCCTTGGCATACTCCGAAAGGCCCATCGAGGCAGCCTCCATATGAGGGGAAGCCCAAAGTAGCCCATCCTCCTCTCTCCGACTGACCTTCCCGCTAATCTCACCAACCTCCTTCCCATCCCACTCGCCCCACTGTCTCGGATTCTGCCAGTGGACCAACAATCTATGCCACCTCCTCATTTCCCTCTGACATGTCCGCTCACTCTCAAACAAGGCCCTTGCCTTTCCTGAACTTATTGCAGGTGATTGCATTGACATCCTGGCCTTGACTGAAACCTGGCTCATTGGTGGCAGCACTTTGTCCCTTACTGAAGCCTCCCCCCGCCTGGCTATAGTTTTCACCACCTGCCTCACCCAAACCGCTATGGTGGCGGTGTGGCCATTATCAAATCGCACCTTGGTCTCCCACTGCCGCCACCCCCCCCATTCCTCAGGTACTTTCTCCTCCAAGCACCTCAACTCATTGCACTTCTCTCACCTCTGCTTTGTCCACCTCTGCCCTAAGCCTCCCTCCATTCCTCCCTCAGCCTCTGCACTGAGTGACCCTGTCAAAACAGCCGTACCCTTGCCACCAATTCCACCCCCCCTCACCAGGCCATTTTCTCATGCTGAATCAGACTGTGTGCCGTCACGGTGATCCTGAGCTGAGTTCTAACCCCATATACGAGGGAACTAGATGTAATATCTCCAAGTTTGCAGTCGACACAAAGCTGGGTGGGCGTGTGTGCAGTGATGAGGATGCAGAGAAACTCCAGGATGATTTGGACAGGTTGGGTGATTGGGCAGATGCATGGCAGATGCAGTATAATGTGGATAAATGCGAGGTTATCCACTTTGGTGGCAAAAACAGGAAGGCAGATTATTAGCTGAACGGCAATAGATTGGGAGAAGGGGAAGTGCAACGAGACCTGGGTGTCCTTGTGCACCAGTCGCTGAAGGTAAGCATGCAGGTGCAGCAGACGGTTAAGAAGGCAAATGGTATGTTGGCCTTCGTAGCGAGAGGGTTTGCGTACAGGAACAAGGATGTCTTGCTGCAGTTGTACAGGGCCTTGGTGAGACCATACCTTAAGTATTGTGTGCAGTTTTGGTCGCCTTATCTGAGGAAGGATGTTCTTGCCATGGAGGGAGTGCAGCGAAGATTCACCAGACTGATACCTGGGATGGCAGGAATGACGTATGAGGAGAGATTGGGTCGATTGGGCTTATACTCGCTGGAGTTTAGAAGAATGAGAAGGGATCTCATTGAAACATAAAATTCTAACAGGACTAGACAGACTAGATGCAGGAAGGATGGTCCCGATGGTGGGGGAGTCCAGAACCAGGGGTCACAGTCTAAGGATAAGGGGTAAGCCATTTAGGACAGAGATGAGGAGGAATTTCTTCACCAGAGAGTGGTGAACCTGTGGAATTCTCTGCCATAGAAGGCATGGAGGCCAATTCATTAAATATATTCAAGAACGAGTTAGATATATTTTTTAAGGCTAAAGGGATCAAGGGATATGGGGAGAAGGCAGGGACAGGGTACTTAGTTTGGATGATCAGCCATGATCTCATTGAAAGACGGAGCAGGCTCGAGGGGCCGAATGGCCTACTCCTGCTCCTATCTTCTATGTTTCTATGTTTCTAAATCCTCTCCATCACAAAGACTGCCTACTTCCGCCTTTGTGACATCGCCCACCTCTGTTCCTGCCTCAACCCATCTTCTGTTGAAAGCCTCGCCCATGTGACTATTCCAATGCTCTCCTGGCCGGCCTTCCATCCTCTACTCTCTGTAAACTTTAGCTCATCTAATACTCTGCTGCCCGTATCCCACCCTGCACCGAGTCCAGCTCACCCCTCACCCCTGTCCTCACTGAACAACATTGCCTCCCAGTCACCCAATGCCTCCAATTTAAAACATTTCATTCGTGTGTTTAAATCATTTCATGGGCTCACCCCTCCCTATGTCTATAGCCTCCTCCAGCCCTACAATTACCAAACTACCGCCACCTCCAACTCTCCGTTCCTCTGACTCTGGCCTTTTGTGCATCCACCCTCTCTTCACCCCACCATTCTGCCTTCTAGGGCCCAAGCTCAGGAATTCCTTCGCCTCCCTCTCCTCCTTTAAGACGCTCCTTAAAACCCATCTAATTGGCCAAGCTTTTGGTCATCGCTCCTAATATCTCCTTCTTTGGCTGGGTGTCCATTTCTTATCTAATTATGCCTCTATGACACACCTTGGGGTGTTTTTCTCAGTTAAAGATGCTACACAGACTGATTCCTGGGATGAGAGTGCTGTCCTATGAGGACAGCTTGAGTAGATTGGGCCGATACTCTCTGGAGTTGAGGAGAATGAGAGGTGATCTCATTGAAACATACAAGATTCTGAAGGGGATTGACAGGGTAGATGCTGAGAGGATGTTTCCCCTGGCTGGAGAGTCTAGAACCAGGGGGTCTCAGGATAAGGGGCCGGCCATTTAGGACTGAGATGAGGAGAAATTTCTTCACTCAGAGGGTTGTGAATCTTTGGAATTCTCTGCCCCAGAGGGCTGTGGAGGCTGAGTCTTTGAGTATATTCAAGGCTGAGATCGATAGATTTTTGGACTCTAGGGGTATCAGGGGATTTGGGGATCGGGCAGGAAAGTGGAGTTGAGGTCGATGATCAGCCATGATCTTATTGAATGGCGGAGCAGGCTCGAGGGGCCGTATGACCGACTCCTGCTCCTAATTCTTATGTTCTTACATAAAATGGCTGTTATATTATAAACAAAGCATAAATTTAAGTTCAGGGAAAAACTATCGAAACGTCTCCATCCCCTTGCCTGGCATCCAAAAGAATGAAGGCACTGTGCTTTAATCTTGTTCTGGGACGGTGCAGAGGTTTCAAATGGGGTTCATAGTTAATAATTAACAACATTCTGGTTTCACATTTGTCGTGTTTTTGTGTTGTTCTGTTACTCACCAATGGTGATGTAGACAATATCTACCAACGTTGTCAGGAATTTCAGGAATTCTGTGGAAATCAAAGTTTTAACAAATATCAGATGTCCTCCTTTAGTGTTTGGCTTGAAATAATTGAAACAAAATAAATGAACAACAACTCACATTTATATAATCTTCTTAGGCAGTCCCTCGGAACCGAGGATGACTTGCTTCCACACTAAAAATGAGTTCTCAGGTGACTGATGAGTCCAATGCGGGACCTACAGTCTCTGTCACAGGTAGGGTAGATGGTGGTTGAAGGGGCGGGTGGGTGGGGTGCTTGGGTTGACACTGCTTGCGCTCCTTGCGCTGCCTGCGCTTGGCTTCCGCTTGCTCCCGGCGAAGAGACTCGAGGTGTTCGGCGCCTTCCCGGATGCTTCTCCTCCAGTTTGTGCAGTCCTGGGCCAGGGATTCCCAGGTGTCGGTGGGGGATGTTGCACTTTTTCCAAGGAGGCTTTGAGGGTGTCCTTGAAGTGTTTCCTCTGCCCACCTGGGGCTCCCTTGCCGTGCCGGAACTCCGAGTAGAGCGCTTGCTTTGGGAGTCTCGTATCGGGCATGTGGACGATGTGACCCGTCCATCGAAGCTGATCGAGCGCGGTCAAAGCTTCGATGGGGGGGATGTTGGCCTGAGCGAGAACACTGACGTTGGTGCGCCTATCCTGCCAATGGATTTGCAGGATCTTGCGGAGGCAGCATTGGTGGTACCTCTCCAGTGCTTTGAGGTGCCTGCTGTACATGGTCCATGTTTCTGAGGCATACAGGAGGGCGGGTATCACTGCCTTCACTGTAGTAACTGTCCCAAGTGGCTTCTCAGAATGAACAAAGCAGCAATGGAAGGATTAAGTGAGAGGGTTCGTGTACAGGAACAAGGATGCCTTGCTGCAGTTGTACAGGGCCTTGGTGAGACCACACCTTGAGTATTGTGTGCAGTTTTGGTCACCTTATCTGAGGAAGGATGTTCTGCCATGGAGGGAGTGCAGCGAAGATTCACCAGACTGATACCTGGGATGGCAGGAATGACGTATGAAGAGAGATTGGGTCGACTGGGCTTATGCTCGCTGGAGTTCAGAAGAATGAGAGGAGATCTCATTGAAACTTATAAAATTCTAACAGGACTAGACAGACTAGATGCAGGAAGGATGTTCCTGATGGCGGGGGAGTCCAGAACCAGGGGCCACAGTCTAAGGATAAGGGGTAAGCCATTTAGGACTGAGATGAGGA
The DNA here is from genome assembly GCF_052327205.1 of Somniosus microcephalus. Taxonomy (NCBI): domain Eukaryota; kingdom Metazoa; phylum Chordata; class Chondrichthyes; order Squaliformes; family Somniosidae; genus Somniosus; species Somniosus microcephalus. The sequence goes on along the minus strand of NW_028225182.1, from coordinate 48,184,199 downwards.
GGAATTTCTTCACCCCAATAGTGGTGAACCTGTGGAATTCTCTACCACAGAAGGCAGTTGAGGCCAATTCATTAAATATATTCAAGGAGGAGTTTAGATATATTTCTTGAGGCCAAAGGGATCAAGGGATATGGGGAGAAAGCAGGGACAGTGTACTGAGTTTGGATGATCAGCCATGATCTCATTGAATGGTGGAGTAGGCTCGAGGGGCCGAATGGCCTACTCCTGCTCCTATCTTCTATGTTTCTATGTTTGGCTTAGACCTGTGCATGTTCATCATGACCTGGACCTGTGGATCTACACCATGGCCTGGACCTGTGGATGTCCACCTTGGCCTGAACCTGTGGATGCCCACCTTGACCTTGACCTGTGGATGTCCACTTTGGCCTGGACCTATGGATGTCCACCTTGGCCTGGATCTGTGGATGTCCACCTTGGCCTGGATCTGTAGATGTCCACCTTGGCCTGAACCTGTGGATGCCCACCTTGACCTTGGCCTGTGGATGTCCACCTTGGCCTGAACCTGTGGATGTCCACCTTGACCTTGACCTGTGGATGTCCACTTTGGCCTGGACCTGTGGATGTCCACCTTGGCCTGGATCTGTGGATGTCCACCGTGGCCTGGACCTGTGGATGTCCACCTTGGCCTGAACCTGTGGATGTCCACCTTGACCTTGACCTGTGGATGTCCACTTTGGCCTGGACCTGTGGATGTCCACTTTGGCCTGGACCTGTGGATGTCCACCTTGGCCAGGACCTGTAGATGTCCACCTTGACCTTGACCTGTGGATGTCCACCTTGGCCTGGATCTGTAGATGTCCACCTTGACCTTGACCTGTGGATGTCCACCTTGGCCTGGATCTGTAGATGTCCACCTTGACCTGTGGATGTCCATCTTGGCCTGGATCTGTAGATGTCCACCTTGACCTTGACCTGTGGATGTCCACCTTGGCCTGGATCTGCAGATGTCCACCTTGACCTGGACCTGTGTATGTCCACCTTGACCTGTGGACGTCCACCTTGACCTGGACCTGTGGATGTCCACCTTGACCTTGACCTGTGGATGTCCACCTTGACCTGGACCTGTGGATGTCCACCTTGACCTGTGGATGTCCACCATGGCCTGGACCTGTGGATATCCACCTTGACCCGGGCCTGTGGATGTCCACCTTGGCCATGGCCTGTGGATGTCCAACTTGACCTGGACCTGTGGATGTCCACCTTGACCTGGGCCTGTGGATGTCCACCTTGACCAGGACCTGTGGATGTCCACCTTGACCAGGACCTGTGGATATCCACCTTGACCTGGGCCTGTGGATGTCCACCTTGGCCAGGACCTGTGAATGTCCACCTTGACCTGTGGATGAGCATCTTGACCTGGACCTGTGGATGTCCATCTTGACCAGGACCTGTGGATGTCCACCTTGACCTGGACCTGTGGATGTCCACCTTGACCTGGACCTGTGGATGTCAGCTTGACCTGGACCTGTGGGTGTCCACCTTGACCTGGACCTGTGGATGTCCACCATGGCCTGGACCTGTGGATGTCCACCTTGACCTGGACCTGTGGATGTCCACCTTGGCCAGGACCTGTGGATGTCCACCTTGACCTGGACCTGTGGATGTTCACCTTGACCTGGACCTGTGAATGTCCACCTTGACCTGGACCTGTGGATGTCCACCTTGGCCAGGACCTGTGGCTGTCCACCTTGACCTTGACCTGTGAATGTCCACCTTGACCTTGACCTGTGGATGTCCACCTTGGCCAGGACCTGTGGATGTCCACCTTGACCTGGACCTGTGGATGTCCACCTTGACCTGGACCTGTGGATGTCCACCTTGACCTTGACCTGTGGATGTCCACTTTGGCCTGGACCTGTGGATGTCCACCTTGGCCTGGATCTGTGGATGTCCACCGTGGCCTGGACCTGTGGATGTCCACCTTGGCCTGAACCTGTGGATGTCCACCTTGACCTTGACCTGTGGATGTCCACTTTGGCCTGGACCTGTGGATGTCCACTTTGGCCTGGACCTGTGGATGTCCACCTTGGCCAGGACCTGTAGATGTCCACTTTGACCTTGACCTGTGGATGTCCACCTTGGCCTGGATCTGTAGATGTCCACCTTGACCTTGACCTGTGGATGTCCACCTTGGCCTGGATCTGTAGATGTCCACCTTGACCTGTGGATGTCCATCTTGGCCTGGATCTGTAGATGTCCACCTTGACCTTGACCTGTGGATGTCCACCTTGGCCTGGATCTGCAGATGCCCACCTTGACCTGGACCTGTGTATGTCCACCTTGACCTGTGGACGTCCACCTTGACCTGGACCTGTGGATGTCCACCTTGACCTTGACCTGTGGATGTCCACCTTGACCTGGACCTGTGGATGTCCACCTTGACCTGTGGATGTCCACCATGGCCTGGACCTGTGGATATCCACCTTGACCCAGGCCTGTGAATGTCCACCTTGGCCATGGCCTGTGGATGTCCAACTTGACCTGGACCTGTGGATGTCCACCTTGACCTGGGCCTGTGGATGTCCACCTTGACCAGGACCTGTGGATGTCCACCTTGACCAGGACCTGTGGATATCCACCTTGACCTGGGCCTGTGGATGTCCACCTTGACCAGGACCTGTGAATGTCCACCTTGACCTGTGGATGAGCATCTTGACCTGGACCTGTGGATGTCCATCTTGACCAGGACCTGTGGATGTCCACCTTGACCTGGACCTGTGGATGTCCACCTTGACCTGGACCTGTGGATGTCCACCTTGACCTGGACCTGTGGGTGTCCACCTTGACCTGGACCTGTGGATGTCCACCATGGCCTGGACCTGTGGATGTCCACCTTGACCTGGACCTGTGGATGTCCACCTTGGCCAGGACCTGTGGATGTCCACCTTGACCTGGACCTGTGGATGTTCACCTTGACCTGGACCTGTGAATGTCCACCTTGACCTGGACCTGTGGATGTCCACCTTGGCCAGGACCTGTGGCTGTCCACCTTGACCTTGACCTGTGAATGTCCACCTTGACCTTGACCTGTGGATGTCCACCTTGGCCAGGACCTGTGGATGTCCACCTTGACCTGGACCTGTGGATGTCCACCTTGACCTGGACCTGTGGATGTCCACCTTGACCTGGACCTGTGGATGTCCACCTTGGCCAGGACCTGTGGCTGTCCACCTTGACCTTGACCTGTGAATGTCCACCTTGACCTGGACCTGTGAATGTCCACCTTGACCTTGACCTGTGGATGTCCACCTTGACCTGGACCTGTGGATGTCCACCTTGACCTGGACCTGTGAATGTCCACCTTGACCTGGACCTGTAGATGTCCACCTTGACCTGGACCTGTAGATGTCCACCTTGGCCAGGACCTGTGGATGTCCACCTTGGCCAGGACCTGTGGATGTTCACCTTGACCTGGAACTGTGGATGTCCACCTTGACCTGGACCTGTGGATGTCCACCTTGACCTGGACCTGTGGATGTCCATCTTGACCTGGACCTGTGGATGTCCACCTTGGCCAGGACCTGTGGATGTCCATCTTGACCTGGACCTGTGGATGTCCATCTTGACCTGGACCTGTGGTTGTCCACCTTGGCCAGGACCTGTGGATGTCCACTTTGTTCAAGCTCAGGAGCTGTCTAATTTACAAATTTACATTCTATGTTACACATTTTTGGAGATTTTAGTTGCTACACAGTTGAAACCGATGCCCTTTGTGGTTGTCATTCCTTGTCAGAGTCACATGGGCACCATGGGTAGATGACATGTTTTAGTCACATTCTTCCTATGGACCAATCACATCACTCAAAACCCACGGCACCACCCACAACCTGTTCATATGACTATTGACAAGCGAACTGACTCAACAGGACAGGTCACGTGTTTCCTGTTGGCCAATGCGATCCCTAGAAAGAGGCACTAACAAGTTTTAAAAATCTATTGTAGATTTTTGAATTCCTTTATTTCTTCTCCTTAATGCCTGTGATCGAAAAATTGAGTTCAATAAGGATCTACTCACTTTGTTTGTACGAAGTCTTCATCATCCTGACCTCTGTCGCTTTTTTCGAGACTATTATTCACCTGCCGTCTGTGGAAGGACAACTTTATGTAGTCTTTCCCTGTCATTTTTCATTTCACTTGTGCATCAGGCCAATCAGGAGTTTGCATGCAAATTAGATTGTGACATCAGCGGGGTGCGATACTTGAATGGTTAAATACCTGGACATGCCACTGCTGGTTGATAAATGACTAAAAGTGGGTTTTCAAGTTGCTAACTACCAGAGATTTCAGATGTGGGGGCAGATAATGTGGTCTCTATGCAGCATCCTGGTGCGTTGGGAGGTCAGGGACCAGATTATTGTGTGCTCGCATCTGTTAAAAGAGATCCGGGCTGCCCTTCAGGCTGAGGCAGTTTCCGGGAGGTGGGGACACAGATCCTTGGGACATCTTCTGGGGGGCCAAGCACGGGCCGTGCAGCAATGAACAGCGGCCCACTTTGGAAAGACAGCGCTAGCCAGGAAGGCAAGTTAGATTTTCGTTGCTGCCCTCCCTTGAAGCTGGTGTTGGAATAATGCAATAGAAGGTATCTAAATGGGATGGTCAACCTCGTCCACAGCTCAGTTCTCGCTTTTTTTTTTACTTCGCTCACGAGATGTGGGCATCGCTGGCAAGGCCGGCATTTATTGCCCATCCCAAATTGCCCTTGGGAAGGTGGTGATGAGCCGCCTTCTTGAACCGCTGCAGTCCCGTGATAATTCTTTTTGCGGTTTGGTACAACTGAGTGACTTGCTCGGCCATTTCAGAGGGCAGTTAAGAGTCAATCACATTGCTGTGGATCAGGAGTCACATATCGGCCAGACCGGGTAAGGACGGCAGATTTCCTTCCATAAAGGACATCAGTGAACCAGATCGGTTTTTATGACAATCTGGTACAGGAAACTTTTTTTTATCCGGCACGGACGGGACCAACGTGGTGCCGGTTCATCAAAAATTCCGGATAACCGAAAGCTATAGTAAAAGATACGGAGCTGAGAGCTCCGTATAAAGTAACAAACCCTGTTGCTTAGCAACAGGTTCAGAACAATGGCCACAAGTTCCAAGCGTCTCTGTAGCTTAGCAACAGCTGCAGCCACACCCTTGCACAGCAACAAATGGAGGAAGGCAAGTAATAAAAGTTACCTGAACCTATTCCTGAATTTTGCCAGTTAACCGAGATTTCCGGTTATTTAGGTGCCGGTAAATCGAAAGTTTCCTGTAGTTTCGTGGTCACCACTACCATTTTCCTTCCAGATTTTATTTAATTAACTGAATTTAAATTCCCCAGCTGTCGTGGTGGGATTTGAACTCACAGTCTCCGGATCCTTAGTCCAGCCCTATTGAATTACTCGTCCAGCAACATTAACACCATGCTACTGTACCCCATCGCTTGATGGGTTTAACTTGAAATGACATGTTCAGGATGTTATATTTATGGAGTTGAGGTACAGATTAGCCAGAAGAACATAAGAAATAAGAGCAGGAGTAGGCCATTCGGCCCCTCGAGCCTGCTCCGACATTCAATAAATGACAGAACAGGCTCGAGGGACCGAATGGCCTACTCCTGCTCCTATCTTCTATGTTTATTAGAAGACAGAAGTTTCAGAGATCCACTAGAGGGGTTCAAAATTGGTAGAGCTTCAGATAAAGTATATCAGCAAGAACTATTTCTAGTGGTTAGTGAGTCAATAACTGGAAGATATCGATTTATTATCACCAGGAGAATGAAGGGAGAGGTTAGATTTCTTTTGTGCAGAGGCTTGTTAGTGTATAGAATCAGACAGCACAGAAGGACACCATTCGGCCCATCATGCCTGTGCCGGCTCCTTACAGGAGCTATCCAAGTAAGAACATAAGAATCAGGAGCCGGAGTCGGCCAAACAGCCCCTCGAGCCTGCTCCGCCATTCAATAAAATCATGCCTGATCTTCTACCTCAACTCCAATTTCCTGCCCGATCCCCATATCCCTTAATTCCCCTAGAGTCCAAAAATCTGTCTCTCAACCTTGAATATACTCAACAACTCAGCCTCCACAGCCCTCTGGGGCAGAGAATTCCAAAGATTCACCACCCTCTGAGTGAAGAAATTCCTCCTCATCTCAGTTTTAAATGGCCGACCCCTTATCCCGAGACTGTGCCCCCCTAGTTCCAGACACTCAAGCCAGGGAGCAACAACCTCTCAGCATCTACCCTGTCAATCCCCCGCAGAATCTTGTATGATTTAATTGAATGGCAGAACAGGTTCGAGGGGCTGAATGGCCACCTCCTGTTCCTATCAAACTCCAGCCACATGTTTGCATGGAATCTTGGTCCTTGATTAATCTTGTGCAACAACGCTTCAGGCACCAGGGATCACACTGTCAGCTTAATCAACCACCATATACATAATAGACGTTATGTAAGGAATATCAGGTAGCTAAATAGTACCCAAATACTAGCGCATCTCCTATTTTAGCTGTGAGGAAAGATCGGAGAGGCTGAGGTTGTTTTCTTTGGAACAGAGGAGGCTGAGGGGAGATTTAATTGAGGTGTATAAAATGATGAGGGGCCCAGATAGAGTGGATAGGAAGGACCTATTTCCCTTCGCAGAGGGGTCAATAACCAGGGGGCAGAGATTTAAGAAGGATTAGAGGAGAGTTGAGGGGAAGTTTTTTCACGCAACAACAACTTGCATTTATATAGCACCTTTAACGTAGTAAAACGTCCCCAAGGTGCTTCACAGAAGTATTTTAAGACAAAAGAATTTGACACCGAGCCACATAAGGAGAAATTAGGGCAGGTGACCAAAAGCTTGGTCAAAGAGGTAGGTTATAAGGAGCGTCTTAAAGGAGGTGAGAGTGGTAGCGAGGCGGAGAGGTTTAGGCAGGGAATTCCAGAGCTTAGGGCCCAGGCAACAGAAGGCACGGACACCAATGGTGGAGCGATTATAATCAGGGATGCTCAAGAATTAACATAAGAATTAACGAGTTAACAAAAGAACATAAGAAATAGGAGCAGGAGTGGGCCATTCGGCCCCTCGAGCCTGCTCCGCCATTCAATAAGATGACGGCTGATCTTCGACCTCAACTCAATTTCCCGCCTGATCTCCATATCCGTTGATTTTACTAGAGTCCAAAAATCTATCGACCTCAGCCTTGAATATACTCAACGACGGAGCCTCCAAAGCCCTCTGGGGCAGAGAATTCCAAAGATTCACCACCCTCTGAGTGAAGAAATTTCTCATCATCTCAGTCCTAAATGGCCGACCCCTTATTCTGAGACTGTGACCCCTGGTTCTAGACTCCCCAGCCAGGGGGAAACATCCTCCCTGCATCTACCCTGACAAGCCCTGTAAGAATTTTATATGTTTCAATTAGATCACCTCTCATTCTTCTAAACTCTGGGGAATATAGACCTAGTCTACTCAATCTCTCCTCATAGGACAATCCCCCTCTTCCCAGGAACCAGTCTGGTGAACCTTCGTTGCATTCCCTCTAGGGCAAGTGTATCCTTCCTTAGGTAAGGAGACTAAATCTGTACACAATACTCCAAGTGTGGTCTCACCAATGCTCTATATAATTGTAGTAAGACTTCTTCACTCTTATACTGCAATCCCTTTGTAATAAAGGCCAATAAATAATTTCATAGAAGCGTAGAATAGTTACAGCACAGTAGGAGGCCATTCAGCCCATCGAGCCCATGCCGGCTCTCTGCAAGAGCACTTCACCTAGTCCCACTCCCCCGCCCTTTCCCCGTAGCCTTGCAAATTTTTTTCCTTCAGGTACTTACCAATTCCCTTTTGAAAGCCACGATTGAAACTGCCCCCACCAACCATTCAGGAAGTGCATTCCAGATCCTAACCACTCGCTGCGTAAAAAAGTTCTTCATGTCGCCTTTGGTTCTTCTGCCAATCACCTTAAATCTGTATCTTCTGGTTCTCGAACCTTCCGCAAAAGGGAACAGTTTCTCTCTATCTACTCTGTCTAGACCCCTTGTATCAAATCTCCTCTCAAGCTTCTCCAGTCTATCCAAATAACTGAAGTCCCTCATCCCTGGAACCATTCTTGTAAATCTTTTCAGCATTCTCTCTAAGGCCTTCACATCCTTCCTAAAGTGCGGTGCCCAGATTTGGACACAATACAAAGTTGAGGCTGAACCAGTGTTATATAAAGGTTCATCATAACTTCCTTGCATTTGTACTCTATGCCTCTATTTATGAAGCCCAGTATCCTGTATGCTTTTTTAACCGTTTAACCACTTTCTCAACCTGCCTTGCCACCTTCAACGATTTGTGCACAGGTCTCTCTGTTCCTGCACCCACTTTAGGATTGTACCCTTTAGTTTATATTGCATCTCCTCGTTCTTCCTACCAAAATGTATCACTTCACACGTTTCTGCATTAAATTTCATCTGCCACCTGTCTGCCCATTTCCCCAGCCTGTCCATGTCTTCCTGAAGTCTATCACTATCCTCCTCACTGTTCACTATACTCCAAGTTTAGTGTCATCTGCAAATTGTGAAATTGTGAAATTGTGCCCTGTACACCCAAGTCCAATCATTACTATATATCAAGAAAAGCTGTGGTCCTATAACCGACCCCTGGGGAACACCACTGTGTACCATCCTCCAGACCGAAAAACAACCGTTCACCACTACTCTCTGTTTCCTGTCACTTAGCCAATTTCGTATCCATGCTGTCACTGTCCCTTTTATTCCATGGGTTTCAAATTTGCTGACAAGCCTGTTATGTGGCACTTTATCAAACGCCTTTTGGAAGTCCATGTACACCACGTCAACCACATTGCCCTCATCAACCCTCTCTGTTACCTCATCAAAAAACTCAATCAAGTTGGTTAAACACGATTTGTCTTTAACAAATCCGTGCTGGCTTTCCTTAATTAATCCACACTTGTCCAAGCGACTGTTAATTTTGTCCGGAATTATCGTTTCTGAAAGCTTCCCCACTACCGAGGTTAAACTGACTGGCCTGTAGTTGCTGGGTTTATCCTTACACCCTTTGTTGAACAAGGGTGTAACATTTGCAATTCTCCAGTCCTCTGGCACCACCCCGTATCTATGGAGTATTGGAAGATTATGGCCAGTACCTCCGCAATTTCCACCTTTACTTCCCTCGACATCCTCGGATGCATCCCATCCGGTCCTGGTGACTTAACTACTTTAAGTACAGCCAGCCTTTCTAGTACCTCTTATTTATCAATTTTTATCCCATCCAGTATCTCCACTGCCTCCTCTTTCACTGTGACTTTGGCAGCATCTTCTTCCTTGTTACAGACAGATGCAAAGTAGTCATTTAGTACCTCAGCCATTGCCCTCTGCCTCCATGCGCAGGTCTCCATTTTGGTCCCTAATCAGCCCAACCCCTCCTCTTACTACCCGTTTACTATTTATGTGCATATAGAAAGGATTCCCTTTTTCTTGCTTTCCTAATTGCTTGCTGGACCTGCATGTTCACTTTCTGTTTGTTCCTGCCTCAACCATTAACCCTGGAAGTGAAATCCACAGCTTCACCACTCTCTGTGTGAAGAAGTTTCTCCTGCACTCTGTGTAAATGTTTTACATTTACTGTAATCTTGTAATCAGTGGATTCCCGGTCCATTGCACGGGGGCTAATTTGGTTGCATTGCCGCTCCTGTTCCTTGTGTAGGTGATGCAATCCTTCAATGAGACAGTTAAACAGTCCGCCTGTTCCGCTTATTCAGGTGGATGTTGAAGATCACTTGGCACAATTAAGAGCGCGGTCTCCTTGCGGTATTCTGGCCCCTTAACCAAACCACCAAGAAAGCAGAGTGACTCGTCATCATGCCATTGCTGTTTGTCGACGACGAAGTCCAACACCGCCTTCAGTGTGCCAGTGCAGCCTTCGGTCGCCTGAGGAAGAGAGTGTTTGAAGACCAGGACCTCAAACCCAGCACTAAGCTCATGGTCTACAGAGCAGTAGTGATACCCGCCCTGCTGTATGCCTCAGAGACATGGACCATGTACAGCAGGCATCTCAAAGCACTGGAGAGGTACCACCAACGCTGACTCCGCAAGATCTTGCAAATCCATTGGCAGGATAGGTGCATCAACGTCAGTGTTCTCGCTCAGGCCAGCATCCCCAGCATCGAAGCTTTGACCACGCTCAATCAGCTCCGATGGATGGGTCACATTGTCCGCATGCCCGATACGAGACTCCCAAAACAAGCACTCTACTTGGAGCTCCGGCATGGCAATAGAGCCCCAGGTGGGCAGAGGAAACACTTCAAGGACACCCTCAAAGCCTCCTTGAAAAAGTGCAACATCCCCCACCGACACCTGGGAATCCCTGGCCCAAGACCGCTCAAAGTGGAGGAGAAGCATCCGGGAAGGCGCCGAACACCTCGAGTCTCTTCACCGGGAGCAAGTGGAAGCCAAGCGCAGGCAGCACAAGGAGCGCATGTCAACCCAAGCACCCCACCCACCCGCCCCTTCAACCACCGTCTGCCCCACCTGTGACAGAGACTGTAGGTCCCGCATTGGACTCATCAGTCACCTGAGAACTCATTTTTAATGTGGAAGCAAGTCATCCTCGGTTCCGAGGGACTGCCCAAGAAGAAATTGCTGTTTGTGGGATCTGGCTGTAGGATCGCAAGATTGATTCCTGGGATGAGAGAGCTGTCCTATGAGGAGAGGCTGAGTAGATCGGGCCTATACTCTCTGGAGTTTAGAAGAATGAGAGGTGATCTCATTGAAACATATAAGATTCTGAGGGGGGATTGACAGGGTAGATGCTGAGAGGTTGCTTCCCCCTGGCTGGAGAGTCTAGAACTAGGGGGCATAGTCTCAGGATAAGGGGTCGGCCATTGAAGACTGAGATGAGGAGGAATTTCTTCACTCAGGGTTGTGAATCTTTGGAATTCTCTGCCCCAGAGGGCTGTGAATGCTGAGTCTTTGAGTATATTCAAGGCTGAGATCGATAGATTTTTGGACTCTAGGGGAATCGAGGGATATGGAGATCGGGCGGGAAAGTGGAGTTGAGGTCGATGATCAGCCGTGATCTTAGTGAATGGCGGAGCAGGCTCGAGGGGCCGAATGGCCGACTCCAGCTCCTATTTCTTATGTTCCTAAATGGCTGCTGTGCTTGCCTACATAACAACAGTCACTGCATTTTAAAGAATCTCTCCGACATCAAGCACTCCAGGACACTCTGAGAGGCATGAGAAGGCGCTGTATAAATGCAGCGTCATTCTCACAATGAGCAGCTTTTGGGCACCTGCGTGTGTGGGACACTGTTTTATTCCTTCAAAATGTTTACTAAAGAGGCATTTTCAAAATATATATATATAAACCTGGGATTTAGACTGTCGCTTTATTGATTTGCCATTTGTACCAAAGTCCTTTGTTGTAATGTGGGTGAATAAACCATTTCCAGTACAGTATGGCGGCTAGACCTTCGATTAAAACAGCAGTGTGGAACAATTGATAGGAGCGCAGCGAGCCCTTTGTACGATGGTACTGCAACATTTAATTCCCGAGCGAAGGTGTTGTTAGAATAAAAATGCTTTCAAACTCAGAGGTAGCGGCAGGAGTGACTGAGCGGAATCCGATTTATATTTCTGCCACTGCAGTCGGTGGGTGCAAAGGTCGTCTCAAGAAGACGGAATGATGAGAAATCTTCTGGCATTTAAACAGGGGGACGCGCTGGGAATATCAATCAGAAAGGCCTCCTCCTGATTTCCAGCTTTCGTGAGTTCCGCTTCCCGGCGTCTCTTTTCTGAGGGCTGGCAGCGGCGGCCTGATTGGACGCTCGGGCTATCTCAGCGAGAGCTGGCACGATCTCGGGTACAACCACATCCGCTGCCGAAGCGGGTTTCTCCTCCACCGCCTCGGGCTGTGCCCCCACCAGGCACTTTACATATAGTTCGAAACACAGTATGTTTAAATAGACAAAACAGGAAACACTGACAGTCACAATGGCAAAAGTATAAAATTCTTTGTGGCAGTATTCGGGGGAGCTTTCATTGACATAGTCTGGCGGATAGATGTCATACGTCCAGTAACAACCTGCGCCAAAAAGAAAAAAGAAACCTTTATAAAGCACAACTGGGAACTCCAAGTAATTATTTTTAAATTGAAAATGGTATCGATAATGTTATAAATCTCATCCTCATAAAGAAACTACTCATGAAATAATGCTGGACGGCCAGCTGGTGGCGCCGTCCAAGGAGTATAAATACTCGGGCGTGGGCCCAGCTTGCTAAGGGACATTTTGTAAGACAAGGAACTAGTGAAGTACAACTAGACCTCCACGTTCTGAAATAAGTTGATTAAAGCCTTGCTTTATGCTCCAACCAAGTGCGTAGTGAGTTTTATTACGTCAGATAATTTGCTAGATGTGTGTTGCACGCTCCTTATTCCGTGATACTGCTGGGACATTACAATGGTTTTCCCCATTAAAGGGCTACCCGTCGCCCATGCAGGACAGTGAAAGTGTTTAACCGTACTTGCACACTTGTTGTGCAAATACGGTTGCCAACTGCGGTCGGACGTCTTGCTGGAGAGGCTTCATCACCTGACACCCCCCCCCCCCTCCACTATCGGTCGCCCAACATGTCCACCCTTGTGGCCCACTACCTTGCCCACATGAACAGGAAGGCAGATTATTATCTGAACAGCAATAGATTGGGAAAAGGGGAAGTGCAACGAGACCTGGGTGTCCTTGTACACCAGTCGCTGATGGTAAGCATGCAGGTGCAGCAGGTGGTTAAGAAGGCAAATGGTGTGTTGGCCTTCATGGCGAGAGGATTCGAGTACAGGAACAAGGATGTCTTGCTGCAGTTGTACAGGGCCTTGGTGAGACCACACCTTGAGTGCTGTGTGCAGTTTTGGTCACCTTATCTGAGGAAGGATGTTCTTGCCATGGAGGGAGTGCAGCGAAGATTCACCAGACTGATACCTGGGATGGCAGGAATGACGTATGAGGAGAGATTGGGTCGATTGGGCTTATACTCGCTGGAGTTTAGAAGAATGAGAGGAGATCTCATTGAAATTTATAAAATTCTAACAGGACTAGACAGACTAGATGCAGGAAGGATGTTCCCGATGGCGGGGGAGTCCAGAACCAGGGGTCACAGTCTAAGGATAAAGGGTGAGCCATTTAGGACAGAGATGAGGAGGAATTTCTTCACCCAGAGAGTGGTGAACCTGTGGAATTCTCTACCACAGAAGGCAGTTGAGGCCAATTCATTAAATATATTCAAGAAGGAGTTGGATATATTTCTTAAGGCTAAAGGGATCAAGGGATATGGGGAGAAGGCAGGGACAGTGTACTGAATTTGGATGATCAGCCATGATCTCATTAAATGGCAGAGCAGGCTCGAGGGGCCGAATGGCCTACTCCTGCTCCTATCTTCTATGTTTTTATAGCGGGGAAACAAACCCACTTTTCGCCCTCTGTTTGGATGATTCTTGACTTCTTTTTTCTTAACTCCCCTCCCCCAACTCCTAGCAAGCGAAAGCAGTCAAATAATTTTTTTTTAATCTACGGTAACCCGTATTTTCCGATCGGAGGCTTCCTGCGCGCGGAGGCCACCCGTTTGGAAAAAATCTACGCCCTTACCTGAGGGCTCCCGAGGTCCGGCCGTTTCCGCTCCTCGGCCTCTCCACGACGAAATGCGCAGGGCCCAGGTATCCCAGGGGCGCAGGCGGTTCGCAAGCGTCCCCGGGATCAGGTGGGCCATGGGGGACCAATGGGAGAAGGGAATCCCCCTTCATACTTTTGACAGCTTCGACCTGTCAAAAGTATGAATGGAGATGACTGAAAAAACAATAAATACATTTTTTTTAATCATGTTTTTAAAATGACATTAAATTAAATATTTTAAACAAAAATTTAATTTTTTGAAAAATAAATTGAAGTTTTTTACGAGGCTAAAAATAAACTTAGCTAAAGTATTTTTAAATTAAAAATGAGTGGAAAAAAATTATTTTTAAACTTTTCTTAAACTCTTCTGCTGGTAAAAAGCAGGCCTTACACCTGCTTTTATCAGGCGTAAGATTTCTAAGGGTTTTCTGCGAGTGGAGGGTCTCCAGAAAGCGGAACTCTCCCCCCGCAGAGGCCCTTCTCCAGGGCAGGCGTTCGATCTGTCCAGAACATTCTCGACAGATCGGAAGTGCCGGTTTTCAGCGCACGCGCTTGGCCTGCCTGAACCCAGCACTGGCGAGGTCCCTACGGGTGTGTACACAGTATCTTGCCAGGAATTAAAATTATAATGGCCCAGAAATTTGGGTCGGGGGCTTCCCGCGGGTGCAAGCCTCCGACCTGCACTTACCTAGTGCGCCGGCTGTTGAGCTGTGGGCCCGCGTGGGATTCCGATCCTGGGCCTCCTCCAACTGCCGGCGCGCAGTGCTCGCGTATCCTAGGGGCGCAGTTAGTTCGAAGCGTCCCCTGGGATCACGTGGGCCATGGAGAGCCAATGGGAGCAGGGAATGCTTCATTCATAAGTTTGACAGGAAGAGCTGTCAAACCTATAAATACTATAAGCCCCAAAACATCACTAAAACCTCAAATAATTTTTTTTTTTTAATCACATTTTTAAAATAACTATAAATTACATAAAATAACTATTTTAAACAATAATTAAAATTTTGAAAAAATTAATTACAGTTTCTAACGGGGCTAAAAATAAACTTACCTTTCTTTAAAGTATGTAAAAATAATAAACCTGTGGAGAAAATGTTTTAATTTAACTTAATTCACCACTTGCCTTGTTAAAAGCAGGCCTTGCGATTGCTTTTTATAAGCGTAGCTGTTGGAGACTTACCCTCCCGGAGAAACCTGCAAAAAAACTCGGAAGTTCCAGGTGCACGCGCTGCCTCTCCGGCGCACGCGTTCGACCTGTGAACCCCTTCCTTTAAGGGAACGGAAGTTCCGGTTTCCCGCGCATGCGCAGTGCATGCACGAGACCATCACTTTCGTTGGGCCTACGCGTGAGTGCCCAGCGCGTACTCACCCGTGGGGACCCGAAGTTCTGGGCCGTTAACATGTTGTTCATTGAAACAGCAACAACAACGCTTGTTGGCACAGTTTGGCTTTTTTTCTTTTTACTATGAATTTATTTTGTGCTCAACAATGTGAAAGATGTCAGCATTCGGGAATGGAATACCCTCCTGTTGGGGAATAGGAGAGTCTCCCACTATTCAGGTCCTCTCAATATAAAGGCCAGCATTCTATTAGCCTTGCTGATTATTTTCTGTACCTGTCCATGACATTTTAACAATCTACAGGAAACTCTCGATTTACCGGCACCTAAATAACCGGAAATCTCTGTTAACCGGCAAAATTCAGGAGTAGGTTCAGGTAAGTTTTACTTCATATTAGTGGCCTGTTCCTGGATCTGTGGCCGGGTTCCTGCACCTGTTGCTAAGCAACAGGGACGCTTGGATCGTGTGGTCGGGTTCCTGCACCTGTTGCTAAGCAACAGGGACGCTTGGATCTTGTGGTCGGGTTCCTGCACCTGTTGCTAAGCAACAGGGACGCTTGGATCTTGTGGTCGGAGTTCCTGCACCTGTTGCTAAGCAACAGGGACGCTTGGATCGTGTGGTCGGAATTCCTGCACCTGTTGCTAAGCAACAGGGACGCTTGGATCTTGTGGTCGGAGTTCCTGCACCTGTTGCTAAGCAACAGGGAAGCCTGGATTTGTTGCTGTGTACGGAGCTCTTGTACCTTTTACTATACCTCTCTATAATCCGGACTTTTTGATAAACCGGCACCACGCCGGTCCCATGGGTGCCGGATAAAAAAGAGTTTCCTGTACGTACATTAGTCTCTTTGGACCTCCACATGACCTTAATATTAGAGCCAGGCCGTTCAGGGGTGATGTCAAAAAGCACTTCTTCACACAAAGGGCGGTGGAAATCTGGAAAACTCTCCCCCCAAAAAAGCTGTCAAGTCTGGGGGTTCAGTTGAAAATGTCAAAACTGAGATTGATAGATTTTTGTTGGGTCAGGGTATTCAGGGTTACGGAACCAAGGCGGGTAGATGGAGTTAAGCCACAGGTCAGCCATGATCTCACTGAATGGCGGAACAGGCCCGAGAGGCTGGATTGCCTACTGCTGTTCCTATTAGAACTTTATAGGCAACAGAGGGGGGAAACTTGCATCCCATTGGCCTGAGCTGGATTCAAACACAATCCCGAAGGCAAAGGGGCACGATGTTAACCCAGTGTTCCAACCAATTCCCTGATTACACACTGTGTTAATGCACCAGTGCCAACCACAGGACATATGACACAGAAACAGGCCATTCGGCCCAACCAGTCCATGCCGGCGTTTATGCTCCACACGAGCCTCCTCCCGTCTTTCCTCATCTAACTCTATCAGTGTAACCCTCTATTCCCTTCTCCCTCATACGCTTATCCAGCCTCCCCTTAAATACATCGATACTATTCGCTTCAACCACTCCCTGTGGTAGCGAGTTCCACATTCTCACCACTCTCTGGGTAAAGAAGTTTCTCCTGAATTCCCTATTGGGTTTCTTAGTGACTATCTTATATTGATGGCCTCTAGTTTTGCTCTTCCCCACAAGTGGAAACACTCTCTCTGTATCCACTCTATCAAAGACCTTTCATAATTTTAAAGACCTCTATTAGGTCACCCCTCGGCCTTCTCTTTTCAAGAGAAAAGAGACCCAGCCTGTTCATCCTTTCCTGATAGGTCTACCCTCGTATTTCTGGTATCATCCTTGCAGATCTTTTTTGCACCTTCTCCAGTGCCTGTTTTTTTATAATACGGCGACCAGAATATGGAGGCAAAATACTGCGGTTGTTCAAAATTGAAAAGTAAAAATAGAAAATACTGGAAATACTCAGCGGGTCGGGCAGCATCTGCGGAGAGAGAAACAGAGTTAACGTTTCAGGTCGATGACCTTTCGTCAGAACTGGAAAAAAGCTAGAGATGGAACAGGTTATAAGCGAGTACAGAGGCAGGGAAATGGTGGGGGGGGGGCGGGGAGGGAAGGAAAGAGCCAAAGGGAAAGGTCTGTGATAGGGTGGAAGGCAGGAGAGATTAAATGATCAAGGGGATGGTGGTGCGAGGCAAGAGGGGATGGTAATGGGACAACCAAAGAAACAGTAGATGGGTCTAGATTCTAGAGGAGGTGTAAATGGCAATAACAGAAGCATTGCCAACCGCTGCGATTAGACAAAATGGGAACCGAGGTGTTTTTTTAATCCCGCAATATGAAGATACTTCAAATTACCTGCAGCAAGCCAGACACCCTCAAATATCTTGCAGAGTGTGCTCCAGTACTTCAGACATGATTTGCAATATGATGCTCCGAAAAACTCCACCAATATTATTGAAAGATTTAAGAACCCAGAAACGATATTATAAATGGGGATCATATGTCCTTTGGGGCAAGAATGCAGAAAGATAACAGCTGAAAGACAGAATTTTAAAAAACATACGTCACAATGGGACTAACCCAGCTGTAATGACTATTTTATTAATTTGGTTTATGCACACGAACTGTTTTGCTAACATTTCCGACGGTAGGAATTAAAAAAATAATAATCAGGGAGCGTTGTTACACATTAACTCACGGACTGATTGTAATTTCATTGTTTTTTTTCAGTATTGTATCGTTGAGTATCTCGGTATGATTTGTGGCTTCTGTATAGCAGCTAACCTGCAAATAAATCCAACTCAGTAGCTTTAGCCTGTATATATGTGGGTCTGCCGACACATTATTTTCTGCCTTTCAGACAGGACTGGAGGACCGAGTGGACATCCCACAGATTCACTAGTGAGCCCTATTATGGGTCATTTGAAGTGCTGGGGGAAAGCCCAACCTGTAACAGCCTTGGTTCTGAAGGAAGGGTGACTTTCTCGCTGAATGCTTGATTTTTAGATTAAGACTCACACTCAATGGCCCAGAAATTCGGGTCACCATGGGTGAGTACGCACGGGGTACTCACTTGTAGGCCCAACAGAAGTGCCGGTTTCGTGCATGCACTGCGTGGGAAACCGGAACTACCGTTCCCTTAAAGGAAGGGGTTCAGAGGTGGAACGCGTGCGCCGGAGAGGCAGCGCGTATGCCTGGAACTTACATTTTTTTTCCAGGTTTCTCCGGGAGGGTATGTCTCCAGGAGTTACACTTTTATATCTACTCTATAATAAACCTGTGGAAAAAATGTTTTAATTGTAATTAATTCACCACTTGCCTTGTTAAAATACTTTAAAGAAAGGTAAGTTTATTTTTAGCCCCGTTAGAAAATGTAATTAATTTTTTCAAAAATTTAAATTATTGTTTAAAATAGTTATTTTATGTAATTTATAGTTATTTTAAAAATGTGATTAAAAAAAAAATTATTTGAAGTTTTAGTGATGTTTTGGGGCTGAATTGTATTCATAGATTTGACAGCTCTTCCTGTCAATTTTATGAATGGGCATTTCCCTGCTACCATTGGCTCTCCATGGCCCACGTGATCCCAGGGGACGCATTGAACTAACTGCGCCCCCGGGATACGCAAGCACTGCTCGCCGGCAGTTGGAGGAGGCCCAGGATCGAAATCCCACGCGGGCCCACAGCTCAACGGCCAGCGCGCTAGGTAAGTGCAGGTCGGAGGTAAGCCCGCCGGCGTTTATGCTCCACTCAAGCCTCCTCCCGTCTTTCCTCATCTAACTCTATCAGCATAATCCTCTATTCCCTTCTCCCTCATATGCTTATCTAGCTTCCCCCTTAAATACATCGATACTATTCGCTTCAACCACTCCCTGTGGTAGCGAGTTCCACATTCTCACCACTCTCTGGGTAAAGAAGTTTCTCCTGAATTCCCTATTGGATTTCTTGGTGACTCTTATATTGATGGCCTCTAGTTATGCTCTTCCCCACAAGTGGAAACACTCTCTTTTTATTCACTTTATCAAAACCTTTCATAATTTTTAAGACCTCTATTAGCCTTGAGACCCAGCCTGTTCATCCTTTCCTGATATGTATACCCTCGCATTTCTGGTACCATCCTTGTAAATCTTCTCTACACCCTCTCCAGTGTCTTGATATCCTTTTTATAATACGGCGACCAGAACTGTACGCAGTGCTCCAAGTGTGGTCTAACCAAGCTTCGATACAGGTTTAGCATAACTTCACTACTTTACAATTCTGTCCCTCTAGAAATAAACCCTAGTGCCTGGTTTGCTTTTTAATGGCCTTATTAACCTGCGTTTCTACTTTTAGTGATTTGTGTATTTGTATTCCCAGATTTCTTTGCTCTTCTACCCCATTTAAATCCTTATTTTATTCTTTAAAACAACTTTTAATTCAGCAAAAATATGCTTGCAACATTTTACTTGGACGGTTAACCTTGGTGAAGTGCGGTGGATCAGCCAGACTGCCTGAAGTATACTTTTATCCTGATGGGGATCTGAGGGGGATTGACAGGGTAGATGCTGAGAGATTGTTTCCCCCTGGCTGGGGAGTCTAGAACCAGGGGCACCGTCTCAGGATAAGGGGTCGGCCATTGAAGACTGAGATGAGGAGGAATTTCTTCACTCAGAGGGAGGTGAATCTTTGGAATTCTCTGCCCCAGGGAGCTGTGGATGCTCAGTCGCTGAGTATGTGCAAAGCTGAGATCGATAAATTTTTGGACTCTAGGGGAATCAAGGGATATGGAGATCAGGCGGGAAAGTGGAGTTGAGGTCAAAGATCAGCCATGATCTTATTGAATGGCGGAGCAGGCTCGAGGGGACGAATGGCCGACTCCTGCTCCTATTTCTTATGTTCTTGTGTTCTGATTATATTAAAGCTTTTGACTTTGTTTTTAAGAAGTATTTTACAATGTTACACGATAGTATGTGAGCACAAAGCTCGGAGAAATGTGAAGAAAACTTAGGTTGAATGTAAAAGATTGAACCAGAGTCTTTCAACAGGTAGCTGAGAAACAGGGGTTTCCAAGATGCTCGCCAAGTGTAGTGCAACAGATTAAGTGTGCGCAAAGCGTTAAGCTGGAAATCAGGAGAAGACGGAACAAAAAACCAGAAAGGAAGATGACAGAAGACACAGTGAAGAAGTATGTCAGAGATGGAACCAGTGCACCACATATTCTCTCAATAGGTTTGAAAAAGCAGCAAACCTGAGGATTGGGAGCAGTTTAGGATTCAGCAAAGGAGGACAATGGGATTAATTAAGAGGGGGAAAATAGATTATGAGAGTAAGCTTTCAGGGAACATAAAAACTGACTGTAAAAGCTTCTATAGATATGTGAAGAGAAAAAGGTTGGTGAAGTCAAGCGTAGGTCCCTTGCAGTCAGAATCAGGGGAATTTATAATGGGGAACAAAGAAATGGCTGACCAATTAAATACATATTTTGGTTCTGTCTTCACAAAGGAGGACAAAAATAACCTCCCAGAGATGTCGGGGAACATAGGGTCTAATGAGAGGGAGGAACTGAAAGAAATCAGTATTTGTAGGGAAATGGTGTTAGGGAAATTGACAGGATTGAAGGCCGATAAATCCCCAGGGCCTGATAATCAACATCCTAGGGTACTTAAGGAAGTGGCCCGAGAAATAGTAGATGCATTGCTGGTCATCTTCCAAAATTCTATAGACTCTGGAACAGTTCCCATGGATTGGAGGGTAGCTAATGTTACCCCACTATACAAAAAAGGTGGTAGAGAGAAAACAGGGAATTATAGACCAGTAAGCCTGACATCGGTAGTGGGGAAAATGCTAGAGTCCATTATAAAAGATGTAATAGCAGAGCACTTGGAAAACAGTGACAGGATCGGACAAAGTCAACATGGATTTACAAAAGGTAAATCATGCTTGACTAATCTATTGGAATTTTTTGAGGATGTAACTGGTAGAATAGATAAGGGAGAGCCAGTGGATGTGGTGTATTTGGACTTTCAGAAGGCTTTCGATAAGGTCCCGCATAAGAGATTAGCGTGTAAAGTTAAAGCACATGGGATTGGGGGTAAGGTACTGTCTTGGATAGAGAACTGGTTGGCAGACAGGAAGCAAAGATTTGGAATAAACGGGTCTTTTTCCAAGTGGCAGGCAGTAACTAGTGGGGTACCGCAGGGATCGGTGCTAGGACCCCAGCTATTCACAATATATATATAAATGATCTAGACAAGGGAACTAGATGTAATATCTCCAAGTTTGCAGACAACACAAAGCTGGGTGGGCGTGTGTGCTGTGAGGAGGATGCAGAGAAACTCCAGTACGATTTGGACAGGTTAGGTGATTGGGCAGATGCATGGCAAATGCAGTATAACGTGGATATTCACTTCGGTGGCAAAAACAGGAAGACAGGTTATTATCTGAACGGCAATAGATTGGGAAAAGGGGAAGTGCAACGAGACCAGGGTGTCCTTGTGCACCAGTCGCTGAAGGTAAGCATGCAGGTGCAGCAGGCGGTTAAGAAGGCAAATGGTATGTTGGCCTTCATAGTGAGAGGGTTCGAGTACAAGAACAAGGATGTCTTGCTGCAGTTGTACAGGGCCTTGGTGAGACCATACCTTGAGTATTGTGTGCAGTTTTGGTCACCTTATCTAAGGAAGGATGTACTTGCCATGGAGGGAGTGCAGCGAAGATTCACCAGACTGATACCTGGGATGGCAGGAATGACGTATGAGGAGAGATTGGGTCGATTGGGCTTATACTCGCTGGAGTTTAGAGACTGAGAGGGGATCTCATTGAAACTTATAAAATTCTAACAGGACTGGACAGACTAGATGCAGGAAGAATGTTCCCGATGGCCGGGGAGTCCAGAACCAGGGGTCACAGTCTAAGGATAAGGGGTAAGCCATTTAGGACTGAGATGAGGAGGAATTTCTTCACCCAGAGAGTGGTGAACCTGTGGAATTCTCTACCACAGAAGGCAGTAGAGGCCAATTCATTAAATATATTCAAGAAGGAGTTAGATATATTTCTTAAGGCTAAAGGGATCAAGGGATATGGGGAGAAGGCAGGGACAGGGTACTGAGTTTGGATGATCAGCCATGATCGCATTGAATGGCGGAGCAGGCTCGAGGGGCCGAATGGCCTACTCCTGCTCCTATCTGCTATGTTTAATATATCTAATGAAAGACGTTAAATGCCTTTATGCTAAGAGTTAAATAGAAGCATGTTGCTGCTACCCAGTAAACTGCAACAGGCTAACTTTGCCGAGGACATACTGCAATCCTCAAAATTGAATATTACTGTTATTCAACGTTAAGTTGAACCCAACTAAGGCTGTGATCCTGTAATTCTCAACGTGTTATGTGGAGAGACTGGAGAAGCTGGGGTTGTTCTCCTTAGAACAGAGAAGGTTAAGGGGAGGTTTAATAGAGGCGTTCAAAATCATGAGGGATTTTGACAGAGTAAATGAGGAGAAACTGTTCCCAGTGGCAGGAGGGTCGTTAACCAGAGGACACAGAATTAAGGTACTTGGCAAAAGAACCAGAATTTTTTTACGCAGCATGTTGTTGTGATCTGGAACGCGCTGCCTGAAAGGGCAGTGGAAGCAGATTCAATAGTAACTTTCAAAAGGGAATTGGATAAACACTTGAAGGGGAGAAATTTGCAGGGCTGTGGGGAGAGTAGGGGGAAGGTCACTAATTGGAGAGCTCTTTCAGAGACCAGCACAGGCACACGATGGGCCGAATGGCCTCCTCTGTGCTGTATGATTCTATAACTGAATTCTGTTA
Source organism: Somniosus microcephalus (assembly GCF_052327205.1). Lineage (NCBI taxonomy): Eukaryota > Metazoa > Chordata > Chondrichthyes > Squaliformes > Somniosidae > Somniosus > Somniosus microcephalus. The sequence goes on along the minus strand of NW_028225182.1, from coordinate 48,161,496 downwards.
ATATTAAGCTGAATCCAGCTGTTGCTATGTTGCTGCAGTTCTGCAACCAGGTCTCTCTTCTTTTGAAAAGAGAAGGCCGCGGGGTGACCTAACAGAGGTCTTTCAAATTATGAAAGGTTTCGATAGAGTGGATTCAGAGAGAGTGTTTCCACTTGTGGGGAAGAGCATAACTGGAGGCCATCAATATAAGATCGTCTCCAAGAAATCCAATAGGGAATTCAGGAGAAACTTCTTTACCCAGAGAGTGGTGAGAATGTGGAACTCGCTGCCACAGGGAAGGGTTGAGGCGAATAGTATCGATGGATTTCAGGGGAAGCTGGATAAACACACGAGGGAGAAGGGAATAGAGGGTGATGCTGGTCGAGTTAGATGAGGAAGGACGGGAGGAGGCACGAGTGGAGCATAAACACCGGCGTGGACTGGTTGGGCCGAACGGCCTGTTTCTGTGCCGGATATCCCCTGTAATCCTACGTAAGTTATTCTACTGTTGTGATAAATACATTCACCAGTCGTATTACTGTAAAATAGTCATTCGCAATAAACCAAATTGTATCTCGATGTCTGTGCTGGGGACTGGGAGGAAATGGTATACTTCATCCCAACGTTGTCCTGTATTCCAGCTAATGGCTGATCTGCGAATGTTTTGTCTTTCAATGGCTTTGGATTATGTAGGATGACTCGGGATCTAAGTTAAGGAGCACACGTTTGAAACACAAGGCACAAAATGTAAATCCACCTGTACATAATTCCAAGATTTTTTTGTTGAAAACTTACCGATCGTGACATATGAAAGATCCACCAGTGCGAAAAGAATAAAGAAAATGCCTGTGAAAATAAATGAGTGATTAACATAAAGAATACGTTTTGACATCCACTTCTCCATTTTGCCTCATAATATTGACCCGTGTTAAGAGGGTAAGATGCATCCTGCAGCGTATTTACAGGGCAGAAACAGATCAACGGAGGTGCCATCCTAAACCTTAAGTGCTGAACTCGGGCCCAGAGGCCAGGGCTGGCACCCTCAGTCTGTGCTGAGCCGCTACTCTCAGCTGGGGTGGCAGTACAACTGGCCGCAGCAACCCCTGGAGCTCGAGGAGGGAAAGAAAAACTATCAGCCAAGGTTCCTGCTCATTATTCTCTCCAGTGACTGTTGCTGGAAAGGGACTGCGGGTGTTGGGGCGAGAATCGGTTACGATGGATTCCTGGGACGAGAGGGCTGTCCTATCAGGAGTGATGAGTAGATCAGGCCTACACTCTCTGGAGTTTGGAAGAATGAGAGGTGATCTCATCGAAGATTCACCAGACTGATACCTGGGATGGCAGGAATGATATATGAGGAGAGATTGGGTCGATTGGGCTTATTCTCGCTGGAGTTTAGAAGAATGAGAGGGGATCTCATTGAAACTTATAAAATTCTAACAGGGCTACATGGACTAGATGCAGGAAGGATGTTCCCGATGGTCGGGGAGTCCAGAACCAGGGGTCACAGTCTAAGGATAAGGGGTAAGCCATTTAGGACAGAGATGAGGAGGAATTTCTTCACCCAGAGAGTGGTGAACCTGTGGAATTCTCTACCACAGAAGGCAGTTGAGGCCAATTCATTAAATATATTCAAGAAGGAGTTGGGTATATTTCTTAAGGCTAAAGGGATCAAGGGATATGGAGAGAAGGCAGGGACAGTGTAATGAATTTGGATGATCAGCCATGATCTCATTGAATGGCGGAGCAGGCTCGAGGGGCCGAATGGCCGACTCCTGCTCCTATCTTCTATGTTTCTATGTTTCTATGTAAACGTGTAAAATTCTGAGGGTGTTTGACAGGGTAGATGCTGAGAGGTTGTTTCCCCCTCGCTGGAGAGTCTAGAACCAAAGGTCACAGTCTCGGGATAAGGGGTTGTCCATTTAGGACTGAGATGAGGAGGAATTTCTTCACCCAGAGGGTTGTGAATCTTTGGAATTCTCTACCCCAGAGGGCTGTGAATGCTCAGTCGTTGAGTATATTCAAGGCTGGAGATCGATAGATTTTTGGACTCTAGGGGAATCAAGGGATATGGAGATCGGGCGCTAAAGTGGAGTTGAGGTCGAAGATCAGCCATGATCTTATTGAATGGTGGAGCAGGTTTGAAGGGCCAAATTACTTGTTCCTGCTCCTAATTGTTACGTTCTTATGTTACGATGTCCTCTATGATGGGAACAACCATTTTCGGATGGCAGTCGAATGAGGTACTGGCAAGCTCCTGTCACCTGGGGAGCTTATACCTCACTATCAATCAGCATCTTCAGGAGAGGGAGAAAATAGGAATTTTAAAAAACCAAATAAACTATCAATTTAAGTAATTTTTAAATAAAAAGCCAGGAAGTTATGCTAAACCTTTATAAAAAGGTGTGCAGGTTAGGTTGATTGGCTATGATAAATTGACCCATAGTGTTAGGGGGATTAAATACGTGGGGTTGCGGGGATAGGGTGGGATGTGTGTTGGTGTGGGGGTTGCGGGGATCGGGTGGGGTGTGTGTCGGTGCAGGCTCGATGGGCCGAGGTGGCCTCTGTCTGCACTGTGGGGTTTCTGTGATTTCTGTGAAAACACAAATAAGGCCCCCGCTGGTGTACTGTGTCCAATTCTGGGCCCCACACTTTAGGAAGGGCGTGAAGGCTTTGGCGAGTGTATGGAAGAGATTTACTACAATGGTTCCAGGGATGAGGGATTACAGTTACGGGGATAGACTGGAGAAACTGGGGTTGTTCTCCTTGGAGCAGAGAAGGCTAAGAGGAGATTTGATAGAGGTGTTCAAAATCAGGAAGGGTTGAGACAGAGTAAATAAAGAGAAACTGTTCCCAATGGCTGAAGGGTCGATAACCACAGGGCACAGATTTAAGGTGATTGGCAAACGAACCAGAGGCGACATGAGGAAAAACTTTTTTACACAACAAGTGGTGAGGATTTGGAATACGCTGCCTGATAGGGCGGTGGATATGGATTCAATAGTAGCCTTCAAAAGGGAATTGGATAAATACTTGGAGAAAAAATTGCAGGGATATGGGGAAAGAGCGGGGAAGTGGGACTGACTGGATTCCTCTTCGAAAGAGCCGGCGCAGACTCGATGGGCCGAATGGCATCTTTCTGTGCTGTGCTATTCTATGAGTCTATGATAGGTCAAACAATTTAGCAATCTGTGTGATCCTCAGAGGATCTCAGTTCAAAACAGGATCAAGCTTAACTGGGAGATTCTCCATGGCCCCAGTAATCTGCAAGCAATCACAGTCTATTACATAGATTGCATCGAATGTTACAGGCCATTCGACCCCAACTGGTCCCTGCTCCACACGAGCCTCCGCCCACCCCTCTTCATCTAACCCTATCAGCTTAAGGCCATTTCTCCCTCATGTGCTTATCTCGCTTCCCCTTAAATGCATCTGTGCTATTCACCTCAACCACTCCCTGTGGTAGCGAGTTCCACATTCTCACCGCTCTCTGGGTAAAGAGGTTGCTCCTGAATTCCCTATTGGATTTATCAGTGATTTGCTTATGTCTATGACCTCTAGTTCTGATCTCCCCCACAGAGTGGAAACATCTTCTCTACATCTACCCTATCGAACTGATAGGTTTATCAAACGTCTCGGCTCGCACCTGAGTATGGACACTTGAACAAGGCACAGGAGGGCTGTCAGAGCCAGTGGAACAGAGGAGCCAGTGGAACAGAGGAGCCAGTGGAACAGAGCCCCAACACCTTCAGGACAAGAGAAGGCAGAAGAGGAGAAAGCAGGAGGGAGAGCGGCGCTAAGTTAACTACTTCTCACATTTTGTCAATATTGAACATGTTGTTTTATGCTGGCTACCAGAATTATGTTAACTGATGCTGGGAAGACAAGTGATATGGACATCAAGGTATATGGAGCCAAGGCAGGTAACTGGAGTTGAGGTGCAGATTGGCCATGATCTATCTGAATGGAGGAGCAGGGTCGAGGGGCTGAATGGCCCACTCATGTTCCTAGATACATAGATAGAAACATAAAAGATAGGAGCAGGAGTAGGCCATTCGGCCCCTTGAGCCTGCTCCGCCATTCAATGAGATTATGGCCGATCATCCAAATTCAGTACCCTGTCCCTGCTTTCTCCCCATATCCCTTGATCCCTTTAGCCTTAAGAAATATATCTAACTCCTTCTTGAACACATTTAATGAATTGGCCTCCACTGCCTTCTGTGGTAGAGAATTCCACAGGTTCACCACTCTCTGGGTGAAGAAATTCCTCCTCATCTCAGTCCTAAATGGCTTACCCCTTATCTTTAGACTGTGACCCCTGGTTCTGGACTCCCCGGCCATCGGGAACATCCTTCCTGCATCTAGTCTGTCTAGTCCTGTTAGAATTTTATAAATTTCAATGAGATCTCCTCTCATTCTTCTAAACTCCAGCGAGTACAAGTCCAATCGACCCAATCTCTCCTCATACGTCATTCCTGCCATCCCAGGTATCAGCCTGGTGAATCTTCGCTGCACTCCTTCCATGGCAAGAACATCCTTCCTCAGATAAGGCGACCAAAACTGCACACAATACTCAAGGTGTGGTCTCACCAAGGCCCTGTACAACTGCAGCAAGACATCCTTGCTCCTGTACTCGAATCCTCTCGCTACGAAGGCCAACATGCCATTTGCCTTCTTAACCGCCTGCTGCACCTGCATGCTTACCTTCAGCGACTGGTGCACAAGGACACCCAGGTCTCGTTGCACTTCCCCTTCTCCCAATCTATTGCCATTCAGATAATAATCTGCCTTCCTGTTTTTGACACCTTGCATTTATCCACGTTATATTGCATCTGCCATGCTTCTGCGAAATCACCCAACCTGTCCAAATCATACTGGAGTTTCTCGGAATCCTCCTCACAGCACACACGCCCACCCAGCTTTGTGTCGTCTGCAAACTTGGAGATATTACATCTAGTTCTCTCGTCCAGATCATTAATATATACTGTAATCCACATACAGTTCCTATTACTGTATGTGGATTACAGTGCTCTCGTAATATTACTGCAGATATGGTTAGTGTAGTAATAGGGTGCGGTAGTGCAGTGGTTATGTTAACGTGACTAGGAATCCAAAGGCTGTGAGTTCAGATCCCAACATGGCAAATGGATGGTATTTGTTGGCTGGCAGTGTGAAAGATTGGTGTTCAAAACCAAGTTGGTTGACTAATGTCCTTCAGGGAAGGGAACCCGCCGTCCCGGTCTGGTCTATAGGTGGCTCCAGTCCCACCTCCAATCCATGCGGTTGCCCTTAATGTTCTCTGATGAGGCCTATTTGTAAATACAACCGCTATGAATCCAAAAGGCACCACCTCCTCCTTGGGGCAAATGGGATGGGCACTGAAGGTGGCCTTGTTGGCATTGCCCACACCCTGAGAACAAGTAAAACAGACACGCTTCTTTCCAGCCCTTCTCACTCTATTGCATCTCTTCACAACATGTATTGTAAGATTGCAATGATTGTGATCCAACCGTGGCTAACAAAAGAAATTAAAGCTAGTATTCAGTTGTAATGAAATCTGTTTGTCTTGATCCTGTATTCGTTTTGCACTCATGTATATTACCCTCCCCCACTGTGTATAGTTTCACTTCCTCTTTACTGACTAACCTGGGAGGTTCCAGGTCTTGGCTCTTGGCTCCGCCCCTGACTTCTCTTACATAAAGATCCCAGGATCTGTATGAGTCATTCCTGTGAACCAGTCGGCGTGTTGAGATGTTAGCTCTGATCTTAGTGATTAAAAGCCAACTTGTTTAAGTCTATAACTTCTAGTTTTGTTGTTATTGAAGGCCCATCAATTTTAATCACTAAAGAATACTAGGATGGATCGACTCCTAAAACCAGAGCATCTGGACTTGGATCCACATTCTGCTGAAGCATCAAATCAATTTGGACACTGGCTCAAATGCTTTGAACTCTTCGCGGGGGCCTCATCCGCTAGTGAGGTAGATAAACTGAGTCTACTGACTACTCGCGTAAGTCATCGGATTTATTCGTTCATCCGGGACGCCACCTCTTACACGGAGGCCATCGCTATCCTGAAGGCCCAATACCAGAGGCCGGTAAACGAAGTGTACGCCAGACATTTGCTGGCTACACGCAGGCAGCGACCAGAGGAATCAATGGACGATTTCTTACAGGGCCTAAAGGACCTGGTCCGGGACTGTAACTGCAAGGCCGTGACGGCCAATGCGTACTCTGACGAATTGGTCCGCGATTTCTTCATCACGGGCCTCAAATCGAACTATATCCGGCAGAGACTGCTGGAGAAGGAGGTCCTGGACTTAAAAAAGGCAGTGGCCACTGCGCGATCGCTGGACGTGGCCCAGAAAAACTCTGACTCTTATTCTTCCGGCCATGCGGCCCTCACCGCCTCGTGCGCGCCAAGGGGGCCGCCATCTTGAAATCAGCCATCTTCCCCATCCAGGTCTCAGACAGCTCTACGCCGCCGGAGTCCCCACACAGAAGTTCACCCAGGAGTCCTACTACAGCGGCAATGTCTCGAGGCCCGAAATGCTACTTCTGCGGCCAGGCCAAGCACCCCAGACAACGATGCCCAGCGAAGGGTGCTACATGTTTCAAATGTAAGAAAAAGGGGCATTTTAGCAAAGTCTGCAGGGGGAATCCGATTTCCAACTCCGTCACCGCCTTGTGCGTGCCGTGCGGGCCGCCATCTTGGGATCCGCCATCTTTTCCCGACTCAACGGCCGCCCAGGGCCCAACAGTGGCTTCGATCACGGTGGATCAATCCAGGCCACACCCGTTGACAAAATCCATGATGGACATACAGGTAAACGGGAATTTAACGAAATGTTTAATTGACTGTGGGAGTACCGAGAGTTTTATCCACCCTAGCCTGGTACGGCGACACTCATTAATGGTAACCCCTACACGGAGCAGAATTGCTATGGCTGCTAAGCCCCACACTTCGGACATTTTGGGCTACTGTGTGGTAACACTGACTGTAAAAGGCAAGGACTACAAGGATTTTAAACTCCTCGTGATGCCAGAACTCTGTGTTAATGTAATCTTGGGCCTGGACTTCCAGTGCCACCACGAAAGTGTCACGCTAGCATATGGCGGGTCCCAGCCGCCACTCACAGTCTGTGGCCTATCAACCTTAAAAATCAGCCCGCCCTCTTTATTCGCTAATCTCGCTCCGAACTGTAGGCCCATAGCGACCAAAAGTAGATGGTACAGTCTGGAAGACAGACACTTTATCAAGGCGGAAGTGGACAGACTCCTGCGGGAAGGCATTATTGAATGCAGTACCAGCCCGTGGCGTGCCCAAGTAGTCATAGTTAAAAATAGCGAAAAGAAACGGATGGTAATTGACTACAGCCAGACTGTTAATATTTATACCCAGCTGGACGCCTACCCTTTACCCTGCATATCAGAAATGGTCAACCAGATTGCGCAATACCGAGTCTTCTCGACTATCGACCTCAAATCCGCGTATCACCAGCTCCCCATTAGAACGGAGGACCGCCCATACACCGCCTTCGAGGCGAACGGGCGCCTCTACCATTTTCTCAGAGTGCCCTTTGGGGTAACAAATGGGGTCTCGGTCTTCCAACGTGAGATGGACCGCATGGCTGACGAGAGTAAACTACAAGCTACCTACCCCTATCTGGACAATGTCACTATCTGCGGGCACAACCAGCAAGACCACGATCTAAATCTTGCGAGATTTTTAAAAACTGCCCTAAAGCTGAATCTAACCCACAACGAAGATAAATGTGTCTTCAACACAACCCGTCTCTGTATCCTCAGCTGTGTGGTGGAAGATGGGGTAATTGGACCGGACCCTGACCGATTACGCCCCCTAAAGGAACTGCCCCTGCCACACAATCCCAAAGCTTTAAAAAGGTGCCTGGGATTTTTTTCGTATTATGCCCAATGGGTGCCCAATTACTCTGATAAGGCCCGACCCCTCATTAAATCAACGTCCTTCCCACTATCAGCTGAAGCTCGGGAGGCTTTCACCAGTATCAAACAGGACATTGAAAGGGCTGCAGTGTGTGCAGTGGACAAATGCATTCCCTTTCAAGTCGAAAGCGATGCGTCAGATTTTGCCTTAGCTGCGACCCTCAATCAGGCTGGGAGACCTGTGGCCTTCTTCTCCCGAACCCTTCAGGGACCCTTCTGTCGAGAAGGAGGCACAGGCTATAGTGGAGGCAGTGCGGCACTGGAGACACTACCTAGCCGGCAAACGTTTCACCCTGCTCACCGACCAGCGGTCGGTGGCTTTCATGTTTAATAACAAACAAAGGGGGAAAATCAAGAATGACAAAATACTCAGGTGGAGGATCGAACTATCCACGTTCGACTATGATATTATGTACAGGCCAGGAGCCCTTAATGAACCCCCAGACACCCTATCGCGGGGAATGTGTGCCAGCATTCATACGGACAAATTACAGGGTCTCCACAACGACCTCTGTCACCCAGGGGTCACCCGACTATACCATTTATAAAGTCCCGCAATCTGCCCCACTCCATCGAGGAGGTCAGGGCAATGACCAGAGCCTGCCGCATCTGTGCGGAATGCAAGCCTCGTTTCTACAGGCCTGACCGTGCACACCTTATCAACGCCACACGGCCATTCGAGCGCCTCAGTCTGGACTTCAAGGGACCCCTTCCCTCTGCCGACCGTAACGTATACTTCCTCAATATCATTGATGAATATTCCCGCTTCCCCTTCGCCATTCCCTGCCCAGACATGACCAGTGCCACGGTCATCAAGTGTCTCTGTAATCTATTCTGCATGTTTGGCATGCTGAACTACATACACAGCGATAGGGGGACATCATTCATGAGTGACGAGCTGCGCCAGTTCTTGCTCTCGAAGGGGATAGTCACTAGCAGAACCACTAGCTACAACCCCCGGGGTAATGGGCAAGTGGAAAGGGAGAATGCTACTGTTTGGAAGGCTGTCACGTTAGCCTTAAAGTCAAAAGGCCTTCCGACCTCCCGCTGGCAGGTAGTCCTCCCAGACGTGCTCCACTCCATAAGGTCTCTGTTATGTACTGCCACTAACGCTACCCCTCACGAAAAGATGTTCGTTTTCCCCCGGAAATCCACCTCGGGCATATCTCTACCCGCGTGGCTGACGTCTCCGGGGGCAGTACTATTGCGGAAGCACGAGAGAGGCCATAAAATGGACCCCCTTGTGGAAAAGGTACAGCTCCTCCATGCAAACCCTCAGTACGCCTATATCGAATACTCTGACGGGCGAGAGGACACTGTTTCCATAAAAGACCTCGCTCCCTCGGGGAGCGGAGAGAACGATGGGAGACTACCCAATGAAGACCTACACTACAAAGAGACAGGACGCCCAGAGGTATCAATACCCAACTTTAACCTGGAGGACACTGCAGATAACCTGGAAGACACTGCGGAGGCCCGGACAGCGGAGGAACCAGAATCCACTCCCCTAGAGGCACCCCAACCGGCTTTGCGCCGATCACTGAGAACTGCAAAACCTCCTGACAGACTCACTTATACCAACTTTTAAGAAACATCACCCCGATGGACTAAATCTATAGAAGGGGCGAATGTAATTAAATCTGTTTGTCTTGATCCTGTATTCGTTTTGCACTCATGTATATTACCCTCCCCCACTGTGTATAGTTTCACTTCCTCTTTCCCGACTAACCTGGGAGGTTCCAGGTCTTGGCTCTTGGCTCCGCCCCGACTTCTCTTACATAAAGATCCCAGGATCTGTATGACTCATTCCTGTGAACCAGTCGGCGTGTTGAGATGTTAGCTCTGATCTTAGTGATTAAAAGCCAACTTGTTTAAGTCTATAACTTCTAGTTTTGTGGTTATTGAAGGCCCATCATCAGTCAAAGGAGGAAGCTTATAAAGTTGCCAGAAAAAGCGGTCAGCCTGAGGATGTTTTAGAAATCAGCAAATGGGAACCAAGAAATTGATAAAGAAAGGGGAAATGGAATATGAGCACAAACTAGCGAAAAATATAAAAACGGATTGTAAAAGCTTCTATAGGTATGTGAAAAGGAAAAGACTGGCGAAGGTAAATGCAGGTCCTTTACAGTCAGAGACGGGAGAATTTATAATGGGGAATGAGGAAATGGCAGTTAAATTAAATAAATTCTTTGTTTCACGGAAGAAGACACAAAAAACCTCCCAGAAATACGAGAAAAAAACTAAGGGTGTGACGAGAATGAGGAACTTAAAGAAATTATTATTAGTAAAAAAACAGTACTAGCAAAATTAATGGGACTAAAAGTCGATAAATCCCAAGGACCTGATGACCTACATCCTAGGGTTTTGAAAGAGGTGGCCATTGGAATAGTGGACGCATTGGTTGTCATCTTCCAAAATTCTATAGATTCTGAAATGGTTCCGGCAGATTGGAGGATAGCAAATGTAACCCCGCTATTTAAGAAAGGAGGGAGAGAGAAAATGGGGTACTACAGACCTGTTAGCCTCACATCAATAGTTGGGAAAATGCTGGAATCTATTATAAAGGATGCAATAACTAGCTACTTAGAAACTAATAGTAAGATTGGGCAGAGTTAACATGGATTTATGAAAGGAAAATCCTGTTTGATAAACCTATTGGAGTTCTTTGAGGATGTAACTAGTGGAGTAGACAAAGGGGAACCGGTAGATGTGGTGTATCTGGATTTTCAGAAGGCCTTCGATAAGGTCCCACACAAGAGGTTGGTGAACAAAATTAGGGCACATGGAATTGGGGGTAATATACCAGCATGGATTGAGAATTGGTTAACAGACAGAAAACAAACAGTAGGGATAAACGGGTCATTTTTAGGAAGGCAGGCTGTGACTAGTGGGGTACCGCAAGGATCGGTGCTTGGGCCCCAGCTATTCACAATCTATATCAATGATTTGGATGAGGGGACTAAATGTAACATTTCCAAATTTGCTGATGATACAAAGCTAGGTGGCAGTGTCAGTTGCGAAGAGGATGTGAAGAGGCTTCAAGGGGATCTCGACAGGCTCAGTGAGTGGGTGAGAACATGGCAGATGGAATATAATGTGGATAAATGTGAAGTTATCCACTTTGGTAGAAAAAACAGAAAGGCAGAGTATTTCCTAAATGGTGAAAGATTGGGGAATGCAGATGCTCAAAGGGACCTGGGTGTCCTTGTACATGAATCACTGAAAGTGAATGTGCAGGTGCAGCAAGCCATTAGGAAGGCAAATGGTATGCTGGCCTTCATTACAAGAGGATTTGAGTACAGGAATAAAGAAGTCTTACTCCAAATATATGGGGCCTTGTTGAGACCACACCTGGAGTACTGTGTACAATTTTGGTCTCCTTACCTAAGGAAGGATATACTGCCATAGAGGGAGTGCAACAAAGGTTCATGAGATTGATTCCTGGGATGGCGGGACTGTCATATAAGAAGAGATTGAGTAAACTAGGCCTGTATTCTCTTGAATTCAGAAGAATGAGAGGGGATCTCATTGAAGCATACAAAATTATTACAGGGCTTGATAGGGTGGATGCTGGGAGAATGTTTCCCTTGGCTGGGGAGTCTAGAACCAGGGGCCACAGCCTCAGGATAAAGGGTAGGCCATTCAGGACTGAGAGGAGAAGAAATTTCTTTACACAGAGGGTGGTGAATCTTTGGAATTCTCTACCTCAGAGGGCAGTGGAGGCTCAGTCATTGGGTATATTCAAAACAGAAGTCGATAGATTTCTGACTAGTAAAGGCATCAAGTGATATGGCGATAGGGCCGGTGAATGGAGTTGAGGCAGAAGATCAGCCATGATCTCATTGAATGGCTCGAGGGGCCGAATGGCCGACTCCTGCTCCTATTTCGTATGTTCTTATGTTGTTTGGCTGAATTTGACTTTCACAGAGGAGGCCATCATTTGCCACTCATATAGTTTTAGACCCGACAGTTCAGGTTTTGAAGGGGCCAGTTGCAATTATCTGTTCCTTCAACTTGACATTCAATGGCATTACCATCGCCGAATCCCACACCTTAAACATCCTGGGGGGTCACCATTGACCAGAAACTTAACTGGACCAGCCACATAAATACTGTGACAACAAGTGCGGGTCAGAGGCTAGGTATTCTGCGGTGAGTGTCTCACCTCCTGACTCCCCAAAGCCTTTCCACCATCTACAAGGCACAAGTAAGGAGTGTGATGGAATACTCTCCACTTGCCTGGATGAGTGCAGCTCCAACAACACTCAAGAAGCTCGACACCATCCAGGACAAAGCAGCCTGCTTGATTGGCACCCCATCCACCACCTTAAACATTCACTCCCTCCACCACCGGCGTACCGTGGCTGCAGTGTGTACCATCTACAAGATGCACTGCAGCAACTCGCCAAGGCTTCTTCGGCAGCACCTCCCAAACCCGCGACCTCTTCCACCTAGAAGGACAAGGGCAGCAGGCGCACGGGAACACCACCACCTCCAAGTTCACCTCCAAGTCACACACCATCCTGACTTGGAAATATATCGGCTGATCCTTCATTGTCGCTGGGTCAAAATCCTGGAACTCCCTCCCTAACAGCACTGTGGGAGCACCTTCACCACATGGACTGCAGCAGTTCAAGATGGCGGCTCACCGCCACCTTCTCAAGGGCGATTAAGGATGGGCAATAAATGCTGGCCTTGCCAGTGATGCCCACATCCCATAAACGAATGAAAAAAACCTCTTTCTTTCCTAAAGACTAGGGGGCACTTGCTGCGGTACAGTTCCTTGTGAGCCAAGCCCTTTCTGATGCCTCCGCAGAGGTGGCCACTCTTCCTGTGTGGGCCTCAATAGCCAGTGCTGGCAGGTTCTTCTGCCATATGGGGCATTAGTCCATCCAGAGAGAAGCAGGATAGCAATCAGGAACTGGAATACCGGCGGATTTCACCCCCCCACCTAGTTCCAGAACACCGAGACCAGTTCCAGCACAGAAACGCTGCTCGGCTCGGGGGCAACCAACTCACCAAAAGCCAGGGATCAAACCTGTAGACCTCCTTTTCTGTAAGACAGTGTCAACCGTGGCTCAGTGGGTAGCACACTCGCCTCTGAGTCAGAAGGTTGTGGGTTCAAGTCCCACTGCAGAGACTTGAGCTCAAATGTCTAGGCCGACACTCCCGGTGCAGTACTGAGGGAGCGCTGCACTGTCGGAGGGGCAGTACTGAGGGAGCGCCGCACTGTCGGAGGGACAGTACTGAGGGAGCGCCGCACTGTCGGAGGGGCAGTACTGAGGGAGCGCCGCACTGTCGGAGGGGCAGTACTGAGGGAGCGCCGCACTGTCAGAGGGGCAGTACTGAGGGAGCGCTGCACTGTCGGAGGGGCAGTACTGAGGGAGCGCCGCACTGTCGGAGGGACAGTACTGAGGGAGCGCTGCACTGTCAGAAGGGCAGTACTGAGGGAGCGCTGCACTGTCGGAGGGGCAGTACTGAGGGAGCGCCGCACTGTCGGAGGGACAGTACTGAGGGAGCGCTGCACTGTCAGAAGGGCAGTACTGAGGGAGCGCTGCACTGTCGGAGGGGCAGTACTGAGGGAGCGCTGCACTGTCGGAGGGGCAGTACTGAGGGAGAACTGCACTGAGGGAGGGCCGCACTGTCGGAGGGGCAGTACTGAGGGAGCGCCGCACTGTCGGAGGGGCAGTACTGAGGGAGCGCCGCACTGTCGGTGTGGCAGTACTGACGGAGCGCCGCAGTGTCGGAGGGGCAGTACTGAGGGAGCTCTCGCTGCACTGTCGGGGGGGCAGTACTGAGGGAGCACCGCACTGTCGGAGGGGCAGTACTGAGGGAACACCGCACTGTCGGAGGGGCAGTACTGAGGGAGCACTGTCGGAGGGGCAGTACTGAGGGAGCGCTGCACTGTCGGAGGGGCCGTCTTTCGAATGAGGTGTTAAACCGAGGCTCTCTCAGGTGGACGTAAAAGATCCCACGACACTAGTTCAAAGAAGAGTAGGGGTGATATTCCCAGTATCCTGGGCAGTATTTATGCCTCAAAAAAGTCTTTCTTTCTTTTTTATGACTCTGTCCTTTCCCTAAATGACCCACTGGAGTAACTCTGCCATTTTTAAAATATAGGCTCCGAAGGACAGACTGGAATTTCAGATCCTTGGATTATAGCAGCAATTTACTGATCACATGCTCCCAACAGAGCTCAAAATGGAAAGACTTGCATTTCTTCAGCGCCTTTCGCTACCTCAGGACGTCCTCAAAGAACTTTACAGCCAATGAAGTACTTTTTGTAGTGTGGTCACTGCTGTAATGGAGGAAACACGGCAGCCAATTTGCGCACAGCAAGCTCCCACAAACAGCAATGTGATAAATGACCAGATCAACTGTTTTTGTTATGTTGATTGAGGGATAAATATTGGCCCCAGGACACCGGGGAAAACTCCTCTGCTCTTCTTCGAAATAACGTCCGTGGGATCTTTTACATCCAAGTGAGTTTAACGTCTCACCCGAAAGACGGCACCTTCGACAGTGCAGCGTTCCCTCAGCACTGCACTGGGAGTGTCAGCCTAGATTTTTGTGCTGGAGTCTCTGGAGTGGGACTTGAACCCACAACCTTCTGACTCAGAGGCCAGAGTGTGATCCACTGAGCCACTGACTGACACACAAAGGGAGCAAGCATGGGTTGGAAATAGGGCTACATCACTGTTATGCCAATTCTTTGAACCGCGCTCTAGTTGAGCTTGGCTCTCAGAGACAGTGTGGGATCAGTAAATGTACACTTCCGTGAACAAGTCCTGGAGTAAGACCTTTGTACCCAAGCTTTCTGGCTGGGAAGTCAAGAGTGTGACCGACTGAACTGATCTGACAATAGCTAGTAAGGAAAAAAGAAAGAAGCTTGCATTTCCAGTGTCTTTCTGGTCCTCAGGACATCCCGGGTAGAGTCCCATACCAGGCTCTCCCCTTTGGCCAGGACTCCTGGATAGGACAGTCATTCCACATTCTGACACTGATTACTCTGCCCCTTGTGATGGTGGCTGTGAAGGTCCTTGTAACAAAGTGTAGTCGTACCTTCAGAGCTTTTATTCTGAAAGTACACATCACATAGAAACATAGAAGATAGGAGCAGGAGTAGGCCATTCGGCCCCTCGAGCCTGCTCCGTCATTCATTGAGATCATGGCTAATCATCCAAATTCAGTACCCTGTCCCTGCTTTCTCCCCATATCCCTTGATCCCTTTAGCCTTAAAAAATATATCTAACTCCTTCTTGAATATATTTAATGAATTGGCCTCAACTGCCTTGTGTGGTAGAGAATTCCACAGGTTCACCACTCTCTGGGTGAAGAAATTCCTCTTCATCTCTGTCCTAAATGGCTTACCCCTTATCCTTAGACTGTGACCCCTGGTTCTGGACTCCCCCGCCATTGGGAACATCCTTCCTGCATCTAGTCTGTCTAGTCCTGTTATAATTTTATAAGTTTCAATGAGATCCCCTCTCATTCTTCTAAACTCCAGCGAGTATAAGCCCAATCGACCCAATCTCTCTTCATACGTCATTCCTGCCATCCCAGGTATCAGTCTGGTGAATCTTCGCTGCACTCCCTCCATGGCAAGAACATCCTTCCTCAGATAAGGCGACCAAAACTGCACACAATACTCAAGGTGTGGTTTCACCAAGGCCCTGTACAACTGCAGCAAGACATCCTTGTTCCTGTACTTGAACCCTCTCGCTACTAAGGCCAACATACCATTTGCCTTCTTAACCGCCTGCTGCACCTGCATGCTTACCTTCAGCGACTGGTGCACAAGGACACCCAGGTCTCGTTGCACTTCCCCTTCTCCCAATCTATTGCCGTTCAGATAATAACCTGCCTTCCTGTTTTTGCCACCAAAGTGGATAACCTCGCGCTTATCCACATTATACTGCATCTGCCATGCTTCTGCCCAATCACCCAACCTGTCCAAATCATATTGGATTTTCTCGGCATCCTCCTCACAGCACACATGCCCACCCAGCTTTGTGTCGTCTGCAAACTTGGAGGTATTACATCTAGTTCCCTTGTCTAGATCATTAATATATATTGTGAATAGCTGGGGTCCTAGCACCGATCCCTGCAGTACCCCACTAGTCACTGCCTGCCACTCGGAGAAAGACCCGTTTATTCCAACTCTTTGCTTCCTGTCTGCCAACCAGTTCTTTATCCAAGTCAGTACCTTGCCCCCAATCCCATGTGCCTTAACTTTACACGCTAATCTCTTATGCGGGACCTTATCGAAAGCCTTCTGAAAGTCCAAATTGAATGGCGGAACAGGCTAAAGGGGCTCCTCCTGCTCCTAGCTCTCTTATTGATGAGCTTCATGAGGTTGGCAATAACAACAACTTATATTTACATAGCACCTTTAACGTAATAAAATGTCCCAAGGTGCTTCACAGGAGTGTTATCAAAAATTAAAACTTGGACACCGAGCCACATAAGGAGATGTTAGGGTAGATGACCAAAATCTTGGCCAAAGAGGTAGGTTTTAAGGCGCGTCTTAATGGAGGAAAGAGAAGTGGAGAGGTTTAGGGAGGGAATTCCAGAGCTTAGGACCCAGGCAGCCGAAGGCACGGCCACCAATGGTGGAGCATTTAAAAATCGGGGATGTTCAAACGGCCAGAGTAGGTGGAGCGCATTGGTCTAGCGGGAATGATAGGGCTGGAGGAGGTTACAGAGATAGGGAGGGGGGACGAGGCCATGGAGGGATTTGAAAACAAGGATGAGAATTTTAAAATCGAGGCGTTGCTGAAGTGGGAGCCAATGTAGGTCAGCGAGCACAGGGGGTGATGGGTGAACGGGGCTTGGTGCGAGTTAGGACACGGGTGGCAGAGGATTGGATGACCTCAAGTTTACGGAGGGTAGAACTATTAAGGTTGCCAAATCAATCCTTTGGACCAAACATCCCACTCAAGCCATCCTGAGCTCCAACTTGGGTTTTTCTAAACGAAATCGTGGCAATGCTAAGAGACTGAGAGCTGCACTGACTAGCTGGCTGCTTCTGTCTTTCTGCTGGGCAAAGCCCACCTGGGGCGTCCTTTCGAAGCAAGTTTTGTCACAAAAAGGACAAACTTTTTACTCACTTTCCAACTGGCGCTCGGTAGGCATAAGTGACCATTGCTCATCCTATCCGCGGAAAAGAAATGTTTGTTTGTTACATTTCTTTCAATGGAACTTTTTTTGTAACTCGTCTCCCCGGCAACTGGACGCTAATTGTTCGCGGCGTGTTCTGTGATTGGTCGGTTGAGTGGCGTAACATGTGACGCTGGCGAAATTCACACCAGTGTGGCGCTGAATGGAAGCGTTATTGATCTGCCCTGCTACACAGTGGGACTAAAGTCAGACAGCTTAGAGCTGGGGGAAATCAGTTTAAACAGCACTGGGTTACTGTTGAGGAATAAACCACCCCCTGCGAGATTACTAACCTGTCGCTTTGCTAGTTGTCGGCCCATATCCTGAGAGGAGAGAGAGAGAGGGAAAAAAGTTTTGGGGAAGTTTGTCAAAGTGCTTTGAGTGTTGAAAGAACTCGCATTTCCACCAACTCGGGACGTTTCACAACCAATAAAGTACTTTTTGAAGTGTAGCCACTGCTGTAACGTAGGAAATGCCAATTTACGCACAGCAAGATCCCACAAACAGCACTGGGATAATGACCAGATCATCTGTTTAAGCGATGTCCCTCCGACAGTGCGGCGCTCCCTCAGTACTGCCCCTCCGACAGTGCACCACTCCCTCAGTACTGCCCCTCCGACAGTGCGGCGCTCCCTCAGTACTGCCCCTCCGACAGTGCGGCGTTCCCCCAGTACTGCCCCTCCAACAGTGCAGCGCTCCCTCAGTTCTATCCCTCCGACAGTGCGGCGCTCCCTCAGCACTGCCCTTTCGACAGTGCGGTGCTCCCTCAGCACTGCCCCTTCGAGAGTGCGGCGCTCCCTCAGCACTGCCCCTCCGACAGTGCGGCGCTCCCTCAGTACTGCCCCTCCGACAGTGCGGCGCTCCCTCAGTACTGCCCCTCCGACAGTGCGGCGCTCCCTCAGCGCTGCCCCTCCGGCAGTGCGGCGCTCCCTCAGCACTGCCCCTTCGACAGTGCAGCACTCCATCAGCACTGCCCCTCCGACAGTGCGGCACTCCCTCAGCACTGCCCCTCCGACAGTGCGGCGCTCCCTCAGTACTGCCCCTCCGACAGTGCGGCGCTCCCTCAGTACTGCCCCTCCGACAGTGCGGCGCTCCCTCAGCGCTGCCCCTCCGGCAGTGCGGCGCTCCCTCAGCACTGCCCCTTCGACAGTGCAGCACTCCATCAGCACTGCCCCTCCGACAGTGCGGCACTCCCTCAGCACTGCCCCTCCGACAGTGCAGCGCTCCCTCAGTACTGCCCCTCCGACAGTGCGGCGCTCCCTCAGCACTGCCCCTCCGACACTGCGGCGCTCCCTCAGCACTGCCCCTCCGACAGTGCGGCGCTCCCTCAGTACTGCCCCTCCGACAGTACGGCGCTCCCTCAGCACTGCCCCTCCGACAGTGCGGCGCTCCCTCAGCACTGCCCCTCCGACAGTGCGGCGCTCCCTTAGTACTGCCCCTCCGACAGTACGGCGCTCCCTCAGTACTGCCCCTCTGACAGTGCGGCGCTCCCTCAGTACTGCCCCTCCAACAGTGTGGCGCTCCCTCAGTCCTGCCCCTCCGACAGTGCGGCGCTCCCTCAGTACTGCACTGGGTGTGTCAGCCTAGACTTCTGTGCTCAAATCCCTGGAGATGTACTCAAACCCATAACCTTCTGATTCTGAGGCGAGAGTGCGACCCACTGAGCCAAGACTGACACTAGAATTTACAGGTTTTGCTTGTACGGACAGCACAGAAAGCATATCGTTTCAGTTCCATTTCCCCATGTCCTCATTGCAAGTTACCTTTGCATTAAGTCTCACCAGCGTTCCTTCCTTGGTTGCGCACTTTCGGAATACACCAACTTCAAGCTCCTCCTTACGGAAGTCAGCACATGCTCTCTTCCTGGATTCGGCGACTCTGAACTTGTAGCTTCTGAAATAAACCAGAGCGAAAACCACGGCCACGTGAAAACCGGAGACATTGGGTCAACGGGACTCCCCCACTCTCTCATCACAGGCTTGGCAATCACAGCAGTAGACAGGGAGCCGGCTAAAGTGAGCAGCGACCATTTTACACAGTCCCTTCTCCTTCCCAGTAAACTCCTCTCAAGAGGGAAGATAATAGTAGAAGTAGCAGAGGCGACATCAGGAAATTCTTTTCTACGCAACGTGTGGTTCGGATTTGGAACGCGCTGCCTGATGAGGTGATGGATACAGATTCAATAGTAGCTTCAAAAGGGAATAGAAACATAGAAACATAGAAGATAGGAGCAGGAGTAGGCCATTCGGCCCCTCGAGCCTGCTCCACCATTCAATGAGATCATGGCTGATCATCCAAATTCAGTACCCTGTCCCTGCCTTCTCCCCATATCCCTTGATCCCTTTAGCCTTAAGAAGTATATCTAACTCCTTCTTGAATATATTTAATGAATTGGCCTCAACTGCCCTGTGTGGTAGAGAATTCCACAGGTTCACCACTCTCTGGGTGAAGAAATTTCTCCTCATTTCTGTCCTAAATGGCTTACCCCTTATCTTTAGACTGTGACCCCTGGTTCTGGACTCCCCCGCCATCGGGAACATCCTTCCTGCATCTAGTCTGTCTAGTCCTGTTAGTATTTTATAAGTTTCAGTGAGATCCCCTCTCATTCTTCTAAACTCCAGCGAATATAAGCCCAATCGACCCAATCTCTCCTCATACGTCATTCCTGCCATCCCAGGTATCAGTCTGGTGAATCTTCGCTGAACTCCCTCCATGGCAAGAACATCCTTCCTCAGATAAGGCGACCAAAACTGCACACATACTCAAGGTGTGGTCTCACCAAGGCCCTGTACAACTGCAGCAAGACATCCTTGCTCCTGCACTTGAATCCTCTCGCTATGAAGGCCAACATACCATTTGCCTTCTTAACTGCTTGCTGCACCTGCATGCTTACCTTCAGCGACTGGTGCACAAGGACACCCAGGTCTCGTTGCACTTCCCCTTTTCCCAATCTATTGCCGTTCAGATAATAATCTGCCTTCCTGTTTTTGCCACCAAAGTGGATAACCTCGCATTTATCCACATTATACTGCATCTGCCATGCATCTGCCCAATCACCCAACCTGTCCAAATCGTACTGGAGTTTCTCGGCATCCTCCTCACAGCACACACGCCCACGCAGCTTTGTGTCATCTGCAAACTTGGAGATATTACATCTAGTTCTCTTGTCTAGATCATTAACATATATATTGTGAATAGCTGGGGTCCAAGGACCGATCCCTGTGGTACCCCACTAGTCACTGTCTGCCACTCGGAAAAGGACCCCTTTATTCCAACTCTTTGCTTCCTGTCTGCCAACCAGTTCTCTATCCAAGTCAGAACCTTGCCCCCAATCCCATGTGCTTTAACTTTGCACGCTGGTCTCTTATGCGGGATCTTATCGAAAGCCTTCTGAAAGTCCAAATACACAACATCCACTGGAATTGGACAAATACTTGAAGGAGAAATAATTGCAGGGATATGGGGAAAGAGCGGGGGAGCGGGACTAACTGGATTGTTCTTCGAACGAGCCGGCGCAGACTCGATGGGCTGAATGGCCTCCTCCTGTGCTGCACCATTCTATGATTCTAAGTCATCCAAATCGAGCATAAAACCCCACATATCTATAAAGGATAAACTCTGACCTCAACCTTGTATATTGCACAACTTCCTCAGCAAGGCAGGATGTGCTGAAGCACACAGATTGTTTGCACATCCTTGTGACAAATATATACCCTGGTAGATCTGTGGTTAGACCACACTTGGAGTGCCGCGCTCAGTTCTGCTCTCCAAATTATACAAAGGATATCGAGGCATTGGCGAAGGTTCAAAAGAACGATTGACAAGGATGATCCCAGAACTGAGAGGTTATAACCATCAGGGAAGACTGAACAGGCCGGGGCTCTTTTCTCTAGAAAAGAGAAGGCTGAGGGGGCGACCTGATAGAGGTCTTTAAAATTATGAAAGGGTTCGATAGGGTAGATGTAGAGAAGATGTTTCCACTTGTGGGGGAGGCCAGAACTAGGGGCCATCAATATAAGATAGTCACTAATAAGGATTGAAGAGAAATTACTTTACCCAGAGAGTGGGGAGAATGTGGAGCTCACTACCACAGGGAGTAGTTGAGGCAAATAGTGTAATACATTTAAGGGGAAGCTGGATAAACACATGAGGGAGAAAGGAATAGGCCGATAGGGTGGGATGAAGTAGGGTGGGAGGAGGCTCGTGTGGCACATAAACCAGTTGGGCCGAATGGCCTGTTTCTGTGCAGTAAGAACATAAGAAATAGGAGCAGGAGTCGGCCCTTCGGCCCCTCGAGCCTGCTCCGCCATTCAATGAGATCATGGCTGATCTTCGACCTCATCTCCACTTTCCTGTCCGATCTCCATATCCCTCGATTCCCCTAGAGTCCAAAAATCTATCGATTACAGCCTTGAATATACTCAATGACTGAGCCTCCACCGCCCTCTGGGGCAGAGAATTCCAAAGATTCACAACCCTCTGAGTGAAGAAATTCCTCCTCATCTCAGTCCTAAATGGCCGACCCCTTATCCTGAGACTGTGACCCCTGGTTCTAGACTCTCCAGCCAGGGGGAACAACCTCTCAGCATCTACCCTGTCAATCCCCCCCAGAATCTTGTATGTTTCAATGAGATCACCTCTCATTCTTCTAAACTCCAGAGAGTATCGGCCCATTCTACACAATCTCTCATCATAGGACAGCCCTCTCATCCCAGGAATCAATCTAGTGAACCTTCGTTGCACTGCCTCCAAGGCAAGTACATCTTTCCTTAGATAAGGAGACCAAAACTGTGCGCAGTGTTATAAATCTCAAGATCATGAAGAAACAACTCATGAAATAACACTGGACAGCCAGCTGGTGGCGCCGTCCAAGGAGTATAAATACTCGGGCGTGGGCCCAGCTTTCCAGGGGCATTTTGTAAAACAGGAACTAGTGAAGGACAACTAGACCTCCATGTTTTGAAACAAGTTGATTAAAGCCTTGCTTTATACTCGAACCAAGTGCGTAGTGAGTTTCATTACGTCACGCAGTACTCCAGTAAATTCTATGTAATTCTATGTAATCTCCCCATGCAATATTTAGTGAGGCTCTGCGGTGTTATGCCATGTAACGCAGGTCGCAGATCTGGAGCCCCAGTTCTCTGGCCCATGCTTTCCTCAGTCATGTCTAGCCGTCACAAGTGTGGGACAGGCTTGATGGACCAGCTGTTTTTTCCCTGCCTGACATTTTCGTGCGTTTCTGCAGATGCAACTCCCACTGGGATATGGGATCACACAGTGACACCCACAGTGTTTTGTGGGCCTGAGTAGGAAGATTTTCAGTCTCCGGTGATAAGTTCCCTCCCGCAACCCCCCCATCAATATATCATCACTATAATTGTCTCTCAAGGTGGGCTGTTGACCGGGGGAAAGGGCTTCTTCTGTCAAGGGTTCTATTTAAAAAAAAAAAATTATTCATTGATGGGATGTGGGCGTCGCTGGCTAGGCCTGCATTTAGTGCCCATCCCTAATTGCCCTTGAGAAGATGGTGGTGAGCCGCCTTCTTGAACCGTTGCAGTCCATATGGTGTAGGTACACCCACAATGCTGTTAGGAAGGGAGTTCCAGGATTTTGGCCCAGCGACAGTGAAGGATCGGCGATACAGTTCCAAGTCAGGATGGTGTGTGGCTTGGAGGGGAACTTGTAGGTGGTGATGTTCCCATGCGTCTGCTGCCCTTGTCCTTCTAAGTGGTAGAGGTCGCGGGTTTGGAAGGTGCTGTTGAAGGAGCTTTGGCGAGTTGCTGCAGTGCATCTTGTAGATGGTACACACTGCAGCCACAGTGCGCCGGTGGTGGAGGGAGTGAATGTTTAAGGTGGTGGATGGAGTGCCAATCAAGCGGGCTGCTTTATCCTGTATGGTGTCGAGCTTCTTGAGTGTTGTTGGAGCTGCACTCATCCAGGCAAGTGGAGAGTATTCCATCATACTCCTGACTTGTGCCTTGTAGATGGTAGAAAGGCTTTGGTGAGTCAGGAGGTGAGACACTCGCCGCAGAATTCCCAGCCTCTGGCCTGCTCTTGTAGCCACAGTATTTATATGGCTGGTCCAGTTCAGTTTCTGATCAATGGTAACCCCCAGGATGTTGATAGTGGGGGATTCAGTGATGGTAATGCCATTGAATGTCAAGGGGAGATGGTTAGAGTCTCGCTTGTTGGAGATGGTCATTGCCTGGCACTTGTGTGGTGCGAATGTTACTTGCCACTTGTCAGCCCAAGTCTGAATGTTGTCCAGGTTTGCTGCATATGGACACGGACTGCGTCAGTATCTGACGAGTCTCGAATGGTGCTGAACAGTGTGCAATCATCAGCGAACATCCCCACTTCTGACCTTATGATGGCGGGAAGGTCATTGATGAAACAGCTGAAGATGGTTGGGCCTAGGACACTGCCCTGAGTAACTCCCTTTTCTTATTCAATCTTGCCAAAACACTAAGCTTCAATAACAACAACTTGCATTTATATAGCAACTTTAACGTAGTAAAACGTCCCAAGGTGCTTCACAGGAGCGATCATCAGACAAAATTTGACACCGAGCCACATAAGGAGATATTAGGGCAGGTGAGCAAAAGCTTGGTCAAAGAGGTAGGTTTTAAGGAACACCTTAAAGGAGGAAAGAGAGAGGTAGCGAGGCGGAGAGGTTTAGGGAGGGAATTCCAGAGCTTAGAGCCCAGGCAACAGAAGGCACGGCCACCAATGGTGGAGCGATTATATTCAGGGATGCTCAAGAGGCCAGAATTAGAGGAGCGCAGATATCTCGGGGTGTTTGTATGGTTGGAGGAGGTTACAGAGATAGGGAGGGGGCGAGGGCCATGTGTAGTGTCCGTGTGTAGATAAAGACACTGAAGACAGGAGTTGGTTCATAGGTATTTACTAAGCAAGTCTGGGGGGGGTTTCTGAAGGATATACACAATACACAGGCTTATATAGCCCAAGTGGCAATTACCGGCATTACGCACACCTGGGGCTCTTAAAGGCACATACACCATAATTGCTCTTAAAGGCACATACACCACAATTCCTCCCCTTCTAGCTAACTAGTACATCATATTTTAAGTAATTATTAATTACATGTTATATGCAAAATAATATACATTGCTGTATTAATTAATTATAAGTTAGTCTCTCAGGAGGCTTCCTGACTCGGTCCGGATAACGCCTCGGGGGTGTAGTAGTTTCTGGTGGTGTAGTAGGTTCTTCTGGCAAGGCTGATTCGGCTTGAAGGCCAGTGTCGGGTTCATCGGGCTCCAGTATCACCGGATCGGAGGTAGATATGGGTATCTCTACTTCATCGTTAGATGTATAGAGTGGTGGTGTAGGTTGTCCCTTTTCGGATGACTTGATGATTTGGTCAGCATGGCGCCTTATTATGCTGTCTCCGATGTCCACGGTATACATCAGTGGTCCTAATCGTGTGCAGATAGTTCCAGGCTGCCATTTCTCGGTACGGTAGTCCCGGGCCAAAACCGGTTGGCCTATCTGGAAGGCCCTAGTTGGCCTTTCATTCATGCCCTGAAACTGCCGGTTCTCCACGTCCCTTCGGATGTTGGGCTTGACCAAATCCAGCCGGCATCTTAGGTTTCTATTGTAGAACATCATGGCAGGAGTTTGGTTAGTAACCATATGCGTTGCATTCCTATATGCAAATAAGAAGTTATCCACCTTGTGCTGAAGTTTTATGTCTTCATTACCCATGGCCTTGATGGCCTTCTTGAAGGTCTGGACAAACCTTTCAGCCAATCCATTGGTGGCGGGATGGTATGGGGCGGACGTGTAGTGCTTTACCCCATTGTTCTTTAAGAACTTTCTGAATTCTTCGGACATAAATTGCGGTCCATTATCAGAACATATCTGCTCCGGCAGCCCATTCCTGGCAAATATGGTCCTTAATACTGTGATGGTTTTTTCCGTGGTGGAGGAGGACATCTTTATTACCTCCGGCCACTTGGAGTGTGCATCAACTGCGATTAAGAACATTGAGTCCATAAATGGACCAGCAAAGTCGATGTGCACCCTTTGCCAGGGAGGTGAGGGCCACTCCCATGGATGTAGAGGGGCCTGTGGCGGAGCATTTTGGACCTTCTGGCATCCTAGGCAGCTCTTGGTCATGTCTTCGATGTCTCCATCGATACCTGGCCACCATACAAACGCCCTAGCTAGGTTCTTCATTTTCACTCCACCCAGATGCCCCTCGTGAAGCTCCTTTAGCACTTTATCCTGGAGTTTGGGTGGAATCACCACTCTGGATCCACACATCAAGGTTCCTTGGCACACTGACAGCTGTTCTCTTCTTTGCGAGAATGCTGGCAACAGTTGTTCGCCATGTGCTGGCCATCCCTTCACTGTTAAATCGTAGACCCGTGAGAGAGTAGGGTCATTTCTCGTTTCCTTTTCAATGGCAGAATTTGTCACCGGTAGACATTCCACTATGGTAGAGTGGAATATCTCTACTGGGTCTACTGTAGGTGCCTCTTTTATCGTTGGCAACGGTAGGCGTGATAAACCGTCAGCATTCCCATGCTGTTTTGACCCTTTGTATTCAATGTTGTATTGGTGTGCCCCTAGAAAAAGGGACTACCTCTGTAGTCTTTGTGCCGTCATAATGGGGACACCTTTTTTAGGGTTGAATATGGAGATGAGGGGTTGATGGTCAGTCAGCAAGGTAAATTTTTGTCCGTGTAGGTAATGGTTGAATTTCTTCACTCCCCATACCAGGCTGAGTGCTTCCCTGTCTATCTGGGCATAGTTACGCTCAGCTGAGTTCAATGAGCGTGACGCAAAAGCTATCGGCCGTTCCGAGCCATCAGGGAATCTATGGGACAATACCGCTCCTATGCCGTAAGGGGATGCATCGCACGCCAGTCTGATTGGTAGTGATGGGTTGTAATGAGCCAAAATTTTCTCGGATGTGATTAAGTCTTTACATTTATGGAAGGCACGTTTACAGTCTTCGTTCCATTTCCAAATCACTCCTGTCTGTAGAAGATCATTAAGAGGGTGTAGAATGGTTGATAAGTTCGGTAAAAATTTATGATAGTAATTTATTAATCTCAGGAATGACCTTAATTGTGAAACATTTTCAGGTGCTGGGGCTTTTATAACTGCTTCAATTTTTTCAGGTGACTTATGCAACCCTTCCTTATTAATTATGTGGCCACAATATGATATCTGATTTTGGAAAAATTCGCACTTGGGGCGATTTGCTCGTAGGCCCCGTTCTTTCAGCCTAGTGAGCACCTGCTCCAAATTGGCAAGGTGCTCGTTGTCGTTTTCTCCTGTTATAAGGATGTCGTCTAGGTAGCATTGAGTCCCCGGAATCCCTTGCAGGACTTGCTCCATAGCTCTTTGCCAGATAGCTGGAGCTGATGCTATTCCAAAAACCAGTCGATTGTACTGGTACAGGCCTTTGTGTGTGTTTATTGTGAGATACTTTTTAGAGGTCTCCTCAACCTCCATCTGTAGATATGCCTGTGCCAAGTCAATTTTTGTGAAACGTTTCCCTCCGGATAGTGAGGCGAAAATATCTTCTATCCTCGGAAGAGGATACTGTACCGTGTGAAGGACCGGGTTTACAGTCACCTTAAAGTCCCCACAGATGCGAATTTTTTTCTGTTCCTCAGAGTTATTTTTCAATGTTTTTTTCATGACTGGAACGATGGGTGTTGCCCATTCGCTCCAATCTATTTTGGATAATACGCCTGCCTTTTCCAAATTCTTCAGCTCTGCCTCGACTGCCAGACGTATTGCGTATGGCACCGGTCTTGCCTTAAAAAAATTTGGAATTGCTGTATCTTCCACTTTTATTGAGGCGGTGATGCCTTTCAAGGTTCCTAGTTTCTCTTGAAACACTTCTTTGGCGTTGGCCAAGATGTCTTTTAATCGTTCAGGTATGATGTCATCATTGGTTTTTTCCTTACTGGTCACCGTCAGTGCCTGAATGGAGTGCCAGTCTAAACGTATCTTCCTTATCCATTCACGTCCCAACAACGGTGGACCACCATCTTGTAGAATGTATAAATACAACTTTTGTATTTCTTTGCCGTTGTATACCACAGGCACCCTTATTTTTCCTTTGGGGTAGACTTTCTGCCCCGTATATGTTTTTAAGATAATGGATGTGTCTTTTAGAGGTATATGCGAAAATAGCCTCTGGTAATCTCGTCGATTTATTACGGTTAGAGCTGATCCTGTATCTAGCTCCATTTTAACTGGGGACCCTGCTATTGTGAGGGTAACCCAAATGGTTGGGTAATCCTCTTTGGCAAGTACATTATGTAATTTGAGACAGCTTAGTCTCTTGTTCCCGGAGTCGCTATCGCTATTCTGGTCTTCGGAGCTATTGTCCGTCATCATTTGTACCTTCCTGTACTTTTCTTTATTGATTTTTTGTTTCCTGTCAGTGGATTTATTTTGTCCAGATTGGCATACCCGTGCAATGTGTCCAATCTTACCACATTGCCTGCATGCTTTGCCCTTGAACCAGCAGTCCCTCTGGTTATGGGTGGATCTGCCGCAGCGATAACATCTTCCGAACTCCTGTGTCATTTTATGGGTGCCGAAGTCCTGTGTCTCTTGTTGTATCTCTGCAGCTCCTTTTGCTGCTGCTTCGTATGATACAGCCATACTGAAAGCTTTGTCCAATGTTAAATCTTTTTCAGAAAGCAGTCTTTTTTGTGTTCCTTCACTTAAGAGACTGCAAACAAATTTGTCTCGAAGATAATCCGATAGTCCTGCTCCGAATTGGCAGTACTTTGATAGCTTTCTTAATTCGGTTAGGTAATCAGCGTTACTTTCATTCTTGTGTTAATTTCTCTTGAAGAACTTGAATCGTTCCGCTATCAGCAGCGGTGTTGGGTTTAAATGCTCCTGCAGGGTATCAACAATTTCTTTAAAAGTCTTGTCCTTTGGTTTGGCTGGAGTGATTAAATTTCGTAACAGCCCGTATGTCTTCGCGCCCATTAAGTTCAGAAGTACTGAAGCTTTTTTTTCATCTGTTATTCCATTTGCAGTGCAATAAACCTCTACTCTTTCCACGTATGTGGTCCAATCTTCTATTTCGCCATCAAAAGCCTCAATATTACCAGATTTAGGCATTTCAGAAAAGATATGGCGCTTCCCGCGCTTTTTTTTTTTCTCTCTGTAGCAAAGATATGGCGCTTCCCGCGCTTTCCCGCCGCTGCTACCGATAACAACGCTGTTTTACTGTGGTTTCCGTTTATTCACTGTTGGAGACTCGTTCCCGACGGAGGTCTAAACGCTGACCTGCTTGCCGCGCCGGCCGTCTCTGGAGTGCACCCTCCTAGTCCGTTATTGCTTGCCTCCGATTTCGCTGCCTGTCTCAGCTGTAGAGCCCGCTGCTGGAGCTCCAGCCTGACGCCCAGGAAGGATTAGTGCAGTACCTGTCACCAGCTTGGCCAGCTGGTGAAACCACAGTTTCTCTTACTTCCTTGAGTCTTCTGGACGCTGGAGGAATCGATGTCCTTGAGGTGCTGCCGAATTGCAGGTAAGTCCGTTTCCACTTCGTCGCCACTGTAGTGTCCGTGTGTAGATAAAGACACTGAAGACAGGAGTTGGTTCATATGTATTTACTAAGCAAGTCTGGGGGGGGTTTCTGAAGGATATACACAATACACAGGCTTATATAGCCCAAGTGGCAATTACCGGCATTACGCACACCTGGGGCTCTTAAAGGCACATACACCATAATTGCTCTTAAAGGCACATACACCACACCATGGAGGGATTTGAAAACAAGGGTGAGAATTTTGAAATCGAGGCGCTGCTTAACCGGGAGCCAATGTAGGTCAGCGAGTACAGGGGGTGATGGGCGAACGGTACTTGGTGCGAGTTAGGACACGGGCAGCCGAATTTTGGATGACCTCAAGTTTACGTAGGGTGGAATGTGGGAGGCCAGCCAGGAGTGCGTTGGAATAGTCCAGTCTAGAGGTAACTAAGGCATGGATGAGGGTTTCAGCAGCAGATGAGCTGAGGCAATCAAAAGAATGTATTTATTTCCCAGTGGTTCTCCTGTGGCATTGCTCATGGTGAGTCACTGTTCTGTGATGGGGAAAGTGTCACAGGAAGTAAGGGTCACACTTACAGGAAGTGACTGCTAACTGCAGGACTTCTAATATGTCTAGATAGAGATAATATTTTTTGAGTCAGTGCAAACTTTCCCACTGCTTGTTAGAATCATAGGGGTAGATTTTCATAAAGCTGTCAGGAAGGAGGCGGGACTACAACTTTCGGGTTTCAATCCCGCCTACATCGACGTCCGGCCAATCCACGCGGTTTTAACTTGATTGACCTTGTTGAGCCCGCCCAGCTGGCTCAGCAGGCCAATTAAGGGCCACCCGGCAACAGGTGATGTCACAGACTGAAATTTCATCTGTCAAGAGATTTTGACAGATGAAATATCAGCGTTTCACAGCTGTTTGAAGCTGTCAAACACTGACAGTCTTACTTCTAACCTGAATCCTTCTACACAGACTCAGTTAGAAATCTCTCCTGCACAGAAAGCTGCAGGCTGTCACTTTTGACAGTTCACAGCCATTCTGCTTTCTGTGCCGGTGAGATGAGGAACTCCCCGAACCTAAAGGGAGGAAGGCTGAAAAGGTAAGAAAAGGTAATTTACACTTCTTTAATCACTTTAGGCACACCAAACACACTTACCTTTGCACTCATGCACACACCACTCACCTGAACACCCCTCCAAGTCCTTCAACCCGACGGCCCGCCTCCTCTAACTTGGCGTGGTTTGGAGCCGTCGGGAATCCCACACTTCAAGCTTAAAAATAGGGATTAGGCTAAAAACTGCCTGTTAACTACCTGTTAACAGGCAGTTAATTGGCACTAATCCCTTCCCGCCTCGGGTCGGCGGGTCCCAGTGCGGGGCGGGTACCCGCCTCCTTTGAAACTGGCATGGAGGCGGGTTGGGGGCGGGGTGGGGTCGGGACCCCCGATTTCAGGATTTTAACCCCCCACACGCCTCCATACCCGCATCCACGGCCCAATGAAAATCCAGCCCTATGCCTCTGTTTATAAAGACCAGGATCCCGTGTGTTTTTTTAACAACCTTATCTCCTTGCCCTGCCGCCTTCAAAGATTTGTGTACTTAAACCCCCAGGTCTCTCTGTTTCTGCGCACCCTCATTCATTGATGTGTGTTAGGATAAAATTTGGTTTCGGGGATATAAAGGGGTAGGCCTCAATATTTAACCAGTATAATATGTCTGAAAGGTACCATTCAGTCTTGTCAGGCTGGAAAACAAACGCAAAGCACCATGGGATACTTGGCTGTGTTAACCCTTTTAGACTAAATGGGGGAGAAATTGAGTATAGCCTCGTTTGGGGCGCCAGCCTTGCCAGGGCGCTAAAAGTAGCGCCCCAGAAACATTCGCGCCCGCGCACCTGAAATTGAGTGGTTGTGCCCCAAAGGGAAGCGGGGCGCTACTGGAGGCGCCCCGCATCCCTCTTGGGGCGCTGCGAGTGAATATCGTGGCACTACGTGCCACAGCACCACACACTGCGGCACGTCGCGCTGCGGTATTGCAGGCCTTCCTCCCCTTCTTAAAGGGGAGGGGACTTGTGCAGCGCGATCTGGGGCCCAGCTGGGCCCCCAAGGATCGGGAGTGCCAGCAAAAGAGCCCGGCACTGAAGAGAAGTGCCGGGCTCTTGGAACGCAGCCAGCATTCCGCGGTGGGGGGGGGGGGGTTCAGGAGGCTGGGGACGGGAGCGCAGGCAGGTGCTGGCAGGCGGCCAACAACAAAAATGGCCGCCCCGCACCTCGCCTTAAATTTGCGCCTCCCCGGCCACAGGTACGCCCCCCTGAACCGGTCGGACATAGCGTCCAGCGGTAAATCAGGGGGCGCTGCCGAATATCGCAGCCGGGGCATCAGCGGGGCGCTGCGCACACCGATGACGTCATCGGCAGTGGCGCAGCGCTAATGGTTAGCGCCACCACTAACGTCCCGCGGAAATTAGCGGGAGGCGTGGGCAGTGCCGCGCCCGGGCGCCAGTTGGCTTGCGACCCACTTAGTGCCCTCTTAAGGTGCTAATGGGTAGCGCAACCTATTGAATTTCTCCCCCAATGAGTTTAGCTGACCAAGGACATAATTACAATCTACTTATAATTACACAGAGTAAATGCTGAGGGGGGGGGCTGCTCCTGGAAGCGATAAAAGTACAAAGGCACATTGACGAAATCTCTGCAGATAAGGCCTTGAAGGCTGGTCACTTGGCTACATAATTAAGTTAGCAGAAGGTAGAATGAAGCCCCCCACAGTCCATAAGCTCTTACTGACGTATCCAGAGGTTACTGGAGTTCAAAGGGCAGGCCTAATAGTTGATTGATTAACCATGTAAACCAATGAAATATCAATATTCTCATATACACACCCTCATTAGTAATAAGTGAGCGTTGTCTAATAAAATGTATAACTAGGCTGTATTTTCACATTTTCTTTTGAGAGCGATGTCTCCAGCTAAGGGTAGTTGAGAGAGTTCTCCCGTGTGCACTCGTAATAAAACTATTGGTCTGGGTAACACCTGAGTCTGTTAGTTCTGTTTTACCTTCCAGAATTTCCCTCGCTTACAATGTGATATGATTAATTGCTGCCTCTGGGTCTCTGGTTCAGTCCTCGGTGATTAGGAACGTATTGATCTGTAATCACCAATACTGCCACCTCAGCATTAGACAGCTGCTGCTTTCCCTGAACTCCGTTCCCAGACCGCTCCCATTCCATACCTGGACAGGATCCTGTTTGTCGGGAGACCCTCTCACGTTATTTTCTGTAGGTCTACTGTTCTGTAAAGCTAACTTTGTTTGGAAAACAATTTTCCTTAAAGGGAACTCAGACTATGCAACACGAACTGACAACAGGCTGTTCTACCTTCTACATCCTTCTTGACTAAACCTCGACGCAGGATAAAATGCCACTAAAACAATTCAGAAAGAAAAATCAGGTGAGATGAATATCTTTGTTTTCTGTTTGCACTGAGAAGAGACTTTTTTATTCATTCACGGGATGTAGGTGTCGCTGGCGAGGCCGAGCATTTATTGCCCGTCCCTAATCGCCCTTGAGAAGGTGGTGGTGAGCCGCCTTCTTGAACCGCTGCAGTCCGTGTGGTGAAGGTGCTCCCACAGTGCTGTTAGGGAGGGAGTTCCAGGATTTTGACCCAGCGACGATGAAGGATCGTCCGATATATTTCCAAGTCAGGATGGTGTGTGACTTGGAGGGGAACTTGGAGGTGGTGGTGTTCCCGTGCACCTGCTGCCCTTGTCCTTCTAGGTGAGAGGTCGCGGGTTTGGGAGGTGCTGCCGAAGAAGCCTTGGCGAGTTGCTGCAGTGCATCTTGTAGATGGTACACACTGCAGCCACGGTGCGCCGGTGGTGGAGGGAGGCAGACCAGGCTGCCAAGAGAAGACAGGATATGCTCTCACTGCAGTCAGGGAGTAGTTGAGACAGAGATGCACTTCCTCACAGCCTGTGGAAAATATCAGGGCATCAGAGAGAATTTCTATCAAAAATTCTCACAAATATGCCCTGAATTCAGAAATCTGACTGACAACCAAAAACTCCCATTCCTACTGGGGGAGGAGAGAAGCTGTGTAACACTGGCGGCACACTATGTTACAGCTTGCCATGAACAGAGGGATAACCAGTAAACTAAGACAAGAGTATATATAAACAAGGCGAAAATATATTTATAAACTCAGGGATATACCTGTTTATACACTGTATGAATGGAACCGCGTTTATGTGTTCAACCATAAATGTATTTTGATGCTTTGGCAACATAAGATGTACCTTATCATGCCAATAAAGTGATTTGTATTGTATTGTATTGAATGTTTAAGGTGGTGGATGGGGTGCCAATCCAGCGGGGCTGCTTTGTCCTGGATGGTGTCGAGCTTCTTGAGTGTTGTTGGAGCTGCACTCATCCAGACAAGTAGAGAGTATACCTTTGATCCAACAAAGTCTAGCGATCTCAGTTTTGACATTTTCAATTGGCCCCCAGCATCCATAACCTTTTTGGGGGAGAGAGTCCCAGATTTCCACCCCACTTTGTGTGAAGAAGTGCTTCCTGACCTCACCCCTGAACGGCCTGGCTCTAATTTTAAGGTTACACCCCCTTGTTCTGGACTCCCCCCACCAGAGGAAATAGTTTCTCTCTATGTATCCTATCGAATATCCTCACCTTTTTAAACACTTTAATTACGTCAGTCCTTAACCGTCTAAACTTGAGGGAATACAAACCAAGTCTATGCAAACTGTCCTCAATCTAACCCCTTAAAGTAGGCCTTTATTTCAAGCAGCATGGAATATAAAAGTAGGGAAGTCCTGCTACAGCTGCACAGGGCGTTGGTGAGACCACACCAGGAGTATTGCGTACAGCTTTGGTCTCCTTATTTAAGGAAGGATATATATACTTGCATTGGAGGCAGTTCAGAGAAGGTTCACGAGGTTGATTCCTGGGCTGAAGGGGTTGATGTATGACTAAAGGTTGAGCAGGTTGAGCCTTTACTCATTGGAGTTTAGAAGAATGAGAGGGGATCTTATCGAAACATATAAGATTCTGAGGGGGCTCGACAGGGTGGATGCTGGGAGGATGTTTCCCCGAGTGGGAGAATCTAGAACGAGGGGGCATAGTTTCAGGATAAGGGGTCGCCCATTTAAGACGGAGATGAGGAGGAATTTCTTCTCAGAGGATCGTGAATCTTTGGAATTCTCTACCCCAGAGAGCTGTGGAGGCGGAGTCAGTGAATATATTCAAGGCGGAGATTGACAGAATTTTAAAAAACAGGGGAGTCAAGGGTTACGGGGAGCGGGCAGGAAAGTGGCCCAGAAATTCGGGTCGGAGGCTTCCCGCGGGTGTAAGCCCCCGACCTGCACTTACCTAGCGCGCCGGCCGTTGAGCTGTGGGCCCGCGTGGGATTCCGATCCTGGGCCTGCTCCAACTGCTGGCGCACAGTGCTTGCGTATCCCAGGGGCGCAGTTAGTTCGATGCGTCCCCTGGGATCACGTGGGCCATGGAGAGCCAATGGTAGCAGGGAATGCTTCATTCATAAGTTTGACAGGAAGACCTGTCAAAACTATAAATACTATGGCCTAGAAATTCAGTTGTTTGCGCCAGCCGTTAGCGCCAGAAAAGGGTATATTTCCGGCGCTAGCCACTTAGCGCCCGGGCGCCGCTGGATCTGCGCCTACGCCGAAATTCAGTTGGGATTTAGCGCTGGCGCAAAGTGTTAGCGCCCGCTCAGCTGCGCGCGCATCTGATGACGTCATTTGGGTGTGCAACGCCGTTTGTGCGCCCCAAACCGGAAATTCAGTGGCACCCGCCCAATGTGGGCGTGGTGCTGTTAAGAACTGTGAAGTGGAACTCAACAGAGGCCCTGTGGGATTCGGGGAGCACTAATTAAAGGGCACATCCACTCACCCATAAAGGCCAGCCATTTCGCTGCAATGACTTTACTGCTTTGGATTTCTGGACAGAGAGCAAGGCACAGAGATTTATGATTTCGGACAACATAGGAGAGGTATTTTTGGCTTCTAGCCAGTGCTTTGACATTTGCATCCTTGTGATTTGGCTGTTTGGAACTTTATAATGGGGGCTGTATGGGGTGCCAACCCTCAGTTGCAGCATTTTGTGCGAAGGGCTCGCAGACGCTGTGACAGAGGGCCAGCCATGCCTAGACGCAGAGGGGCCATCAGGCGTCGCCAACGTAGGCCTTACCCAGTCAGGCAATACCGGCAGCAGGTGTCCTATCTCACCATGACTGCGGCGCATTGTGTGAAGAGGCTGCGCTTCAGGAGGGAGGTGGTTGCAGAGATCTGCCAGCTGCTTCACGCAGATTTGCGGCCACAGCTCATGTGCAGGACATCTCTCTCGGTGGAAGTGAAGGTCACGGTGGCTCTCGGCTTTTATGCAAGCGGCTCGTTCCAAGCCGCTGCTGCGGACATAGCGAACATCTCCCAGTTCGCCGCGCATCGCTGCATCCGGCAGGTCACCGATGCACTTTACGCGAGGAGACACCAATTCATCTCCTTCCCCATGACCCAACACAAGCAGGAGCAGCGTGCAGTCGGATTTGGCAGGATCGCAGGCTTCCCCATGGTGCAGGGCGCCATTGACTGCATGCATGTGGCTATGCGGGCACCTATCCACAATGCCGAGCATTACTGCAACCGCAAGGGCTACCATTCCCTAAATGTGCAGCTGGTGTGTGACCACAGGCAGCGCATCCTAGCTGTCAATGCCCGCTTCCCAGGAAGCAGCCACGATGCATTTATCCTGCGCCAGACTACTGTGGCTGACATGTTCGAGGCACAGCCTCCACCAAGGGGATGGCTTATCGGGGACAAGGGCTACCCTTTGTGTACATGGCTCATGACCCCGCTCCGCGCGCCCACGACCCCAGCGGAGGTGGCATACAACGAAAGCCATCAAGCCACAAGGAACCTAATAGAGCAAACGATAGGCGTCCTCAAGCAACGGTTCCGCTGCCTGGATCGTTCCGGAGGAGCGCTTCAGTATTCGCCGGATAGAGTCTCCCAGTTCGTCGTCGTGTGCTGCATGCTCCACAACCTGGCGATCCGCAGGACTCAGGCACTGCCACCTGACATTGCCCCACCACCTCAAGAGGATGAGCTGGAGGACCATGAGGAGGAGGAGGAGGAGGAGCAGCCTAGGAGGGAGCGACAAGGTCCAAGGGCCGTCCGCCGGTGGCTTATTGCTCGACACTTCTAGGCCCCCTGTCAGGGAATGGCCTGGGCCAATGAACGCAGCTGAAGGCAGCCGCTCCGCAAGCCCTCAGCCGCTTAACCCAACAACCAGTTGAAACATGACACCTGCACATGGTGAAAAAATAAAAATCTTTATTTCACAAACTCAGGGCCCTTCCCACATGGAACAGCAAAACAGAGAAGACCTCCAAAAAACAGTCGAAAACTTCTGTCACTCCCAAAACCTGGGGAGGACTAACAAAACTTCCACATGCAAATGGCCTTCCTCACCGGCCTTACAAAAAAACGCCCCCCCCCCAACACAAACACCCCCATAAAAACAAACAAGATAATGCCCCCCAGAACAGAAGCCCCCGCATGACCAAAACCCGCGCTCGCCACACTCTACTCGGCGTGCCGAGAGGGCGAGTCCTTAGAGAGCGTTCTCTTGCCCCGGCCCGACCTGCAGCTGCGCCTCAAGCTGGGCCCTGAGGCTGGGGCAAGGCTGGGGGAAGGCTCATCAGGGCGACAATGCGTCTCGCCAGATGCCCTTGGGGGTCGCCCTACACGAGGGCCGGCCCGGGAGGGGCCGGCTGGTGGCTGCTGCAGCTGTGGGTGGCCATCTTCAGTTCCTGCAGCAGCTCGTCGCACCCTGGCTGGGGGAGTGGCAGTGTCGCCTGCACCAATGGGGACAAGCTGGCTGATGGCAGGCGCGCGCTGCTCGCCAGAGACACTGGCACTCGGCCGGCCTGGCAGGGGAGCAAGCGCACCAATGTGTTGGGCGCCAGACCGCTGTGCTGCAGCAGGGTGGCGGCTCGCCTGGCGACGCCTCCGCGCCAGTGCGAGGGTGGCAAAAGTTAGTGCCCCAACTGCCCTGGCATGTGCCCGCAGCTGCTGTGCCAGTGTCTGCCCAGCACCTCTCATGTGGCGACTGGCGTGCTGCGCTGCGGCGAGTTGCTGCACCCCCCTGTCGTGCGCTGCCACAAGTAGGTCCACCCCCCTGTCGTGCGCTGCCACAAGTAGGTCCACCCCCCTGGCGTGCGCTGCCGCGAATTGTTCCAGGCCCCTGGCCTGTGATTCGGCGAAAGCCACCACACTATGTGCCAGGCTCTCCATGGCGCGAGGCATCTGCTCCACCACCTGCATAAACTCCACGTGGCGCCGCTCCGACGCCGCCGACATGTCGTGCAGGAGGCGCACCTCCTGGGCGACGTCCGACTCCGGACTGGAGGGCGGACTCGCCCTCTGGGCAGAAGGCTGGCGTGGCGCCGGACCCTTGCCGCGTTCGGCCACCCTACTGGGACCAGGTTCTCCCCTCCCCTCCACCACCTGCCCCCTCTGGGCAGAAGGGCGGCGTGGTGCCGGACCCTTCCCGCGTGCGTCGACGCCACTGGTACCAGGTTCTGGCCTCCCCTCCACCACCTCCCCCCTCTGGCCAGAAGGCTGCCCTGCTGCCGGGCCCTTGCCGCGTGCGTCCACGCCACTGGTACCAGGTTCTGGCCTCCCCTCCACCGCCTCCCCCCGGCTCTCCTGCACGCCAGACGTCTCCCCTCCATTGCCATCTGCTGGCGCGGAGGAGGGTTCCCCGGAGGTGCCGCCTTCCTCCTGGTCCTCCACGTCCTCCTCCTCCGAGGGCCTGGCTCTCTGTGCTTCAGGGAGCACCTCCTCCTCAGCAGCTGAAAGCAGGAAGGCACAAGTGTAGCTTTAGAGTGAGGACAGACCGACAGCCAGGGAGGCCGCAGTGGTGCATTATGCGCATTTTGCGGTCAGTGGGGAAGGATGTACATCTGATGCGCGAGGGCAAGGAGAGAGGTGCACCCGGTCATGTCCTTACCAGTGGGTTCCAGTACAGGGTCCGCATCGCCGATCGCGACAGGGCCTGTCACCCGGGCACGCAGGAGTCGTGCCACCCTCTCCTCCAGATCAGTCAGCTCCTGGTAGTCGGGACGCCCTCCACCAGTCGCTACCTGGCTCCTGGCGTTCCTCGCCAGCTTGGCCTGCAAGAGAAAGGAGGGCCTCTAAGTACAGTGTGGTGCCCTGCTGCTGTGTGTGAGGCCTCCCATGGTTGAATAGCTTGGACAGTGTGCTGCCCTGTTGCTGTGTGGGAGCCCTCCCATGGCTGAATAGCTTGGACAGTGTGCTGCCCTGTTGCTGTGTGGGAGCCCTCCCATGGCTGAATAGCTTGGACAGTGTGCTGCCCTGTTGCTGTGTGGGAGCCCTCCCATGGCTGAATAGCTTGGACAGTGTGCTGCCCTGTTGCTGTGTGGGAGCCCTCCCATGGCTGAATAGCTTGGACAGTGTGCTGCCCTGTTGCTGTGTGGGAGCCCTCCCATGGCTGAATAGCTTGGACAGTGTGATAAGTGCAGAAAGAGCTTTGATTAACATGCAAGTGCCATTGCAGCGGGAGGAGGGCTGGGCATTAGGCCTTTGATGTCCCTTTGGCCCTAATGGGAGGTGCACATGCAAGGATGAGGGGGACAGTGGAAAGGGTACTCACCTTCACCATCCGACTGAGGTCATTGAATTTCTTGCGGCACTGGTCCGCACTCCTGGGAACATTGCAGTTGGATGAGACCCTGCGGGCAGTTCTGCTCCAGGCGTTCCTGAACTGGCTCCTGGGAGCCTTCCTGCCACTAGCCAGGCACACAATCCGTCTTTTCTTGTGTACCCCATGGATGAGCACACTCAGCGCATGCTCAGAGAAGCGCTGTGCTCTGTCACGGGCCCTCTCCATTCCTCCAGGCGCTGTTTTGGCACACCACCAGTGCTGAGGCCTAGTTGCAGCGCTACAGCATGCAGGGCGTGGCAGCAGTCAAAGTTGACCCTTCCCCCTTTAAGAGCTGGCCGGCGTCAGGGTGTCTGCTGACACTCAACACATGACCGCACCTGCGCTGCGCCCGGAATCGGCGATATCAAGCCGCATCGCCGGATTAGCGCCTGAACACAGCATTGCAGCGCCAGTTTCAGCGCTCGGCCAGAATCTGGTCCAACTTCACTGAATTTCGGCGAGTTGGCCTGCAGTTTCCAGCGGGCGCTAAATTTACCGAGCGCCCGACTTTAGCGCCCCAAAACTGTGCAAATTGAATTTCTAGGCCTATAAGTCCCAAAACATCACTAAATCTTCAAATACATTTTTTTTTAAATCACATTTTTAAAATAAACTATAAATTACATGAAATAACTATTTTAAACAATAATTTAAATTTTTGAGAAAATTAATTACATTTTCTAACAGGGCTAAAAATAAACTTTAAAGTATTTAAAAATAATAAACCTGTGGAAAAAATGTTTTAATTTTAATTAATTCACCACTTACCTTGTTAAAAGCAGGCCTTGTGCCTGCTTTTTAAAAGTGTAACTCCTGGAGACTTACCCTCCCGGAGAAACCTGCAAAAAAAATGTAAGTTCGATGCGCACGCGCTGCCTTTCCCGCGCACGCGTTCGACCACTGAACCCCTTCTTTCAGGGGAATGGAAGTTCCGGTTTCCCGCGCATGTGCAGTGCATGCACGAAACCAGCACTTCCATTGGGCTTACGGGTGAGTACCCCGTGTGTACTCACTGTGGAGACCCGCATTTCTGGGCCATCACTTTTTGTGCCTGTGCGCTAGCTTTTAATGATCTGTGTACATGGACCCCCAAATCCCTTCGCTCCTCCACAGCTCCTAGGGGGAAAAATTTCGGTCAATTTGCGCCAGGCACTAACGGGGCGCAAAGCAACTAGCGCCCTGGGCGAGGGGCCGCTTATGCCTCCCACAAAATTCAGCGGGAGGTTAGCAGCGCCGGTAACCGACAGCGCCCCGCTCGCACCCCCTGACTTACCGCCGGACGCTATGTCCGACAGGGTCGGGGGGAGGGGGGTGCGTACTTGCGGCTGGGGCGGATCAAATTAAAGGGGAGGTGCCGGGTGGCCATTTTTGTTGCTGGCCGCCCGCAAACACCCGCCCCCGTTGCCGTCCCCGGCCTCCTATGCAGCCCCCCGCGGGGTGCCGGCTGCGCTCCGTCAGCCCGCCACTCCTCTTGAGCGCCGGGCTCTTTTGCCAGCACTCTGATCCGTGGTGGCCCAGCCGTGCCCCGGGCCGCGCTGTGCTAGGCCCCTCCCCTTTAATCAGGGGAGGAAGGCCTGCAGTACCGTGACGTGCCGCGATATTCACTCGCAGCGCTCCAAGAGGGAGGCGGGAGGCTACCAGTGAATTTCGGGCACGGAGGCGCTAATTTTTTCAGGGCGCCAGCCAATTTTGCCCCCCTTAGTCTCTTACCCTTAAGAAAATATTCCGAATTGTCTTCCTGTAATCCAAAGTAGATGTCCTCCCACTTCCCCACGTCGAACCCCATCTGCCGCCGTGTTACCCACTCACTTAATCTGTCTGTGACCCCTTGTAACTTCCTGCTCCCATCTGCACAACTCACTGTGCCTCCCAACTTAGTGCCCTCTGCCAACTTGGACCTCCAACTCTCTATTCCTTCGTCCAAGTCACTGATACATCCGGTGAAAAGCTGAGGCCCCCAGTACAGCACTTATCACAGCCTGCCAACCAGAGTACATTCCCTCTCTGTCTCCCAGCTCCCAGCCAATTACCGACCCACACCACACGGTTACCTCCAATTGCCTGCGCTTATTTTTACAAATAACTTCTTGTGCGGAACCTTACCAAGTGCCTCCTGGAAGTCCATACGGACAGCAGCCGTAGACACTCCCCTATCCTCCTCGAAACATTCAACTCGATTAGTTGGACATGGCGTGGCTTACCAATCACAAATCCATGCTGCCTCCTCTTGATCAGCTCATACCTGTCCACGTAACGTAATGTTCTTTGGCCGCTTCAGTGCCTTCTGACATTTACAGGCCCTGTTTGAAGGGCTGATCCTCGGACCCCATGCCTTTTAGAGAGCACCCACAATCTTGGGGAGCTTAGTTCGGAGAACTGGGGCCACAATGTCGTAGTAATATCTGACACGAATCTTGCCATTCACGTGGAAATGACTTATGAAATGATACTGGGCGGCCTGCTGGTGGCGCTGTCCAGGGAGAGTATAAATACTCAGGCATGGGCCCAGCTTGCTCAGGACATTCATTAACAGGAACTAGTGCCTCACAGCGCCAGGGACCCGGGTTCGAATCCGGCCTCGGGTGACTGTCTGTGTGGAGTTTGCACATTCTCCCCGTGTTTGCGTGGGTTTCCTCCGGGTGCTCCGGTTTCCTCCCACAGTCCAAAGATGTGCGGGTTAGGCTGATTGGCTATGATAAATTGACCCTTAGTGTTAGGGGGATTAAATACACGGGGATATGGTGGGATATGTGTTGGTGTAGGGGTTACGGGGATCGGGTGGGATATGTGTCGGTGCAGGCTCGATGGGCCGAAATGGCCTCTATCTGCACTGTGTGGGTTTCTGTGATTTCTGATTTCTGTGACGCAACTAGATCTCCATGTTGAAAACCAGTTGATTAAAGCCTTGACCGTGTCCGTTCCATTTCCCGCACTTCTGCTCTCACCCCTTCCCCTCCCTCCCGGAACCACGATAGGGTTCCCCTTGTCCTCACCTTTCACCCCACCAGCCTCCACATTCAACGTATCATCCTCCGCCATTTCCGCCACCTCCAGCGTGATCCCACCACCTAACACATCTTCCCCTCCCCCCCCCTTTCAGCATTCCGAAGGGACCGCTCCCTCCGCGATGTAGTGTCCGTGTGTAGATAAAGACACTGAAGACAGGAGTTGGTTCATAGGTATTTACTAAGCAAGTCTGGGGGGGGGTTTCTGAAGGATATACACAATACACAGGCTTATATAGCCCAAGTGGCAATTACCGGCATTACGCACACCTGGGGCTCTTAAAGGCACATACACCATAATTGCTCTTAAAGGCACATACACCACAATTCCTCCCCTTCTAGCTAACTAGTACATCATATTTTAAGTAATTATTAATTACATGTTATATGCAAAATAATATACATTGCTGTATTAATTAATTATAAGTTAGTCTCTCAGGAGGCTTCCTGACTCGGTCCGGATAACGCCTCGGGGGTGTAGTAGTTTCTGGTGGTGTAGTAGGTTCTTCTGGCAAGGCTGATTCGGCTTGAAGGCCAGTGTCGGGTTCATCGGGCTCCAGTATCACCGGATCGGAGGTAGATATGGGTATCTCTACTTCATCGTTAGATGTATAGAGTGGTGGTGTAGGTTGTCCCTTTTCGGATGACTTGATGATTTGGTCAGCATGGCGCCTTATTATGCTGTCTCCAATGTCCACGGTATACATCAGTGGTCCTAATCGTGTGCAGATAGTTCCAGGCTGCCATTTCTCAGTACGGTAGTCCCGGGCCAAAACCGGTTGGCCTATCTGGAAGACCCTAGTTGGCCTTTCATTCATGCCCTGAAACTGCCGGTTCTCCATGTCCCTTTGGATGTTGGGCTTGACCAAATCCAGCCGGCATCTTAGGTTTCTATTGTAGAACATCATGGCGGGAGTTTGGTTAGTAACCATATGCGTTGCATTCCTATATGCAAATAAGAAGTTATCCACCTTGTGCTGAAGTTTTATGTCTTCATTACCCATGGCCTTGATGGCCTTCTTGAAGGTCTGGACAAACCTTTCAGCCAATCCATTGGTGGCGGGATGGTATGGGGCGGACGTGTAGTGCTTTACCCCATTGTTCTTTAAGAACTTTCTGAATTCTTCGGACACAAATTGCGGTCCATTATCAGAACATATCTGCTCCGGCAGCCCATTCCTGGCAAATATGGTCCTTAATACTGTGATGGTTTTTTCCGTGGTGGTGGAGGGCATCTTTATTACCTCCGGCCACTTGGAGTGTGCATCAACTGCGATTAAGAACATTGAGTCCATAAATGGACCAACAAAGTCGATGTGCACCCTTTGCCAGGGACATGAGGGCCACTCCCATGGATGTAGAGGGGCCTGTGGCGGAGCATTTTGGACCTTCTGGCATCCTAGGCAGCTCTTGGTCATGTCTTCGATGTCTCCATCGATACCTGGCCACCATACAAATGCCCTAGCTAGGTTCTTCATTTTCACTCCACCCAGATGCCCCTCGCGAAGCTCCTTTAGCACTTTATCCTGGAGTTTGGGTGGAATCACCACTCTGGATCCACACATCAAGGTTCCTCGGCACACTGACAGCTGTTCTCTTCTTTGCGAGAATGCTGGCAACAGTGGTTCGCCATGTGCTGACCATCCCTTCACTGTTAAATCGTAGACCCGTGAGAGAGTAGGGTCATTTCTTGTCTCCCTTTCAATGGCAGAATTTGTCACCGGTAGACATTCCACTATGGTAGAGTGGAATATCTCTACTGGGTCTACTGTAGGTGCCTCTTCTATCGTTGGCAACAGTAGGCGTGATAAACCATCAGCATTCCCATGCTGTTTTGACCCT
Organism: Somniosus microcephalus; assembly: GCF_052327205.1. Classification (NCBI taxonomy): domain Eukaryota; kingdom Metazoa; phylum Chordata; class Chondrichthyes; order Squaliformes; family Somniosidae; genus Somniosus; species Somniosus microcephalus. The sequence goes on along the minus strand of NW_028225182.1, from coordinate 48,118,242 downwards.
TTGTATTCAATGTTGTATTGGTGTGCTCCTAGAAAAAGGGACCACCTCTGTAGTCTTTGTGCCGTCATAATGGGGACACATTTTTTAGGGTTGAATATGGAGATGAGGGGTTGATGGTCAGTCAGCAAGGTAAATTTTTGTCCGTGTAGGTAATGGTTGAATTTCTTCACTCCCCATACCAGGCTGAGTGCTTCCCTGTCTATCTGGGCATAGTTACGCTCAGCTGAGTTCAATGAGCGTGACGCAAAAGCTATTGGCCGTTCCGAGCCATCAGGGAATCTATGGGACAATACCGCTCCTATGCCGTAAGGGGATGCATCGCACGCCAGTCTGATTGGTAGTGATGGGTTGTAATGAGCCAAAATTTTCTCGGATGTGATTAAGTCTTTACATTTATGGAAGGCACGTTTACAGTCTTCGTTCCATTTCCAAATCACTCCTGTCTGTAGAAGATCATTAAGAGGGTGTAGAATAGTTGATAAGCTCGGTAAAAATTTATGATAGTAATTTATTAATCCCAGGAATGACCTTAATTGTGAAACATTTTCAGGTGCTGGGGCTTTTATAACTGCTTCAATTTTTTCAGGTGACTTATGCAACCCTTCCTTATTAATTATGTGGCCACAATATGATATCTGAGTTTGGAAAAATTCGCACTTGGGGCGATTTGCTCGTAGGCCCCGTTCTTTCAGCCTAGTGAGCACCTGCTCCAAATTGGCAAGGTGCTCGTTGTCGTTTTCTCCTGTTATAAGGATGTCGTCTAGGTAGCATTGAGTCCCCGGAATCCCTTGCAGGACTTGCTCCATAGCTCTTTGCCAGATAGCTGGAGCTGATGCTATTCCAAAAACCAGTCGATTGTACTGGTACAGGCCTTTGTGTGTGTTTATTGTGAGATACTTTTTAGAGGTCTCCTCAACCTCCATCTGTAGATATGCCTGTGCCAAGTCAATTTTTGTGAAACGTTTCCCTCCGGATAGTGAGGCGAAAATATCTTCTATCCTCGGAAGAGGATACTGTACCATGTGAAGGACCGGGTTTACAGTCACCTTAAAGTCCCCACAGATGCGAATTTTTTTCTGTTCCTCAGAGTTATTTTTCAATGTTTTTTTCATGACTGGAACGATGGGTGTTGCCCATTCGCTCCAATCTATTTTGGATAATACGCCTGCCTTTTCCAAATTCTTCAGCTCTACCTCGACTGCCGGACGTATTGCGTATGGCACCGGTCTTGCCTTAAAAAATTTTGGAATTGCTGTATCTTCCACTTTTATTGAGGCGGTGATGCCTTTCAAGGTTCCTAGTTTCTCTTGAAACACTTCTTTGGCGTTGGCCAAGATGTCTTTTAATCGTTCAGGTATGATGTCATCATTGTTTTTTTCCTTACTGGTCACCGTCAGTGCCTGAATGGAGTGCCAGTCTAAACGTATCTTCCTTATCCATTCACGTCCCAACAACGTGGACCACCATCTTGTAGAATGTATAAATACAACTTTTGTATTTCTTTGCCGTTGTATACCACAGGCACCCTTATTTTTCCTTTGGGGTAGACTTTCTGCCCCGTATATGTTTTTAAGATAATGGATGTGTCTTTTAGAGGTATATGCGAAAATAGCCTCTCGTAATCTCGTCGATTTATTATGGTTAGAGCTGATCCTGTATCTAGCTCCATTTTAACTGGGGACCCTGCTATTGTGAGGGTAACCCAAATGGTTTGGTAATCCTCTTTGGCAAGTACATTATGTAATTTGAGACAGCTTAGTCTCTTGTTTCCGGAGTCACTATCGCTATTCTGGTCTTCGGAGCTACTGCCCGCCATCATTTGTACCTTCCTGTACTTTTCTTTATTGATTTTTTGTTTTCTGTCAGTGGATTTATTTTGTCCAGATTGGCATACCCGTGCAATGTGTCCAATCTTACCACATTGCCTGCATGCTTTGCCCTTGAACCAGCAGTCCCTCTGGTTATGGGTGGATCTGCCGCAGCGATAACATCTTCCGAACTCCTGTGTCATTTTATGGGTGCCGAAGTCCTGTGTCTCTTGTTGTATCTCTGCAGCTCCTTTTGCTGCTGCTTCGTATGATACAGCCATACTGAAAGCTTTGTCCAATGTTAAATCTTTTTCAGAAAGCAGTCTTTTTTGTGTTCCTTCACTTAAGAGACCGCAAACAAATTTGTCTCGAAGATAATCCGATAGTCCTGCTCCGAATTGGCAGTACTTTGATAGCTTTCTTAATTCGGTTAGTTAATCAGCGTTACTTTCATTCTTGTGTTGATTTCTCTTGAAGAACTTGAATCGTTCCGCTATCAGCAGCGGTGTTGGGTTTAAATGCTCCTGCAGGGTATCAACAATTTCTTTAAAAGTCTTGTCCTTTGGTTTGGCTGGAGTGATTAAATTTCGTAACAGCCCGTATGACTTCGCGCCCATTAAGTTCAGAAGTACTGAAGCTTTTTTTTCATCTGTTATTCCATTTGCAGTGCAATAAACCTCTACTCTTTCCACGTATGTGGTCCAGTCTTCTATTTCGCCATCAAAAGCCTCAATATTACCAGATTTAGGCATTTCAGAAAAGATATGGCGCTTCCCGCGCTTTTTTTCTCTCTCTGTAGCAAAGATATGGCGCTTCCCGCGCTTTCCAGCCGCTGCTACCGATAACAATGCTGTTTTACTGTGGTTTCCGTTTATTCACTGTTGGAGACTCGTTCCCGACGGAGGTCTAAACGCTGACCTGCTTGCTGCGCCGGCCGTCTCTCGAGTGCACCCTCCCAGTCCGTTATTGCTTGCCTCCGATTTCGCTGCCTGTCTCAGCTGTAGAGCCCGCTGCTGGAGCTCCAGCCTGACGCCCAGGAAGGATTAGTGCAGTACCTGTCACCAGCTTGGCCAGCTGGTGAAACCACAGTTTCTCTTACTTCCTTGAGTCTTCTGGACGCTGGAGGAATCGATGTCCTTGAGGTGCTGCCGAATTGCAGGTAAGTCCGTTTCCACTTCGTCGCCACTGTAGTGTCTGTGTGTAGATAAAGACACTGAAGACAGGAGTTGGTTCATAGGTATTTACTAAGCAAGTCTGGGGGGGGGTTTCTAAAGGATATACACAATACACAGGCTTATATAGCCCAAGTGGCAATTACCGGCATTACGCACACCTGGGGCTCTTAAAGGCACATACACCATAATTGCTCTTAAAGGCACATACACCACACGCGACACCCTGGTCCACTCCTCAATCACCCCCAACAGCCCTTCTCCTTCGCCTGGCACCTTCCCGTTCAAGTGAAGGAGATGCAACACCTGCCCTTTTACCTCCTCCCTTCCCACTGTCCAGGGCCCCAAACACCCCTTCCAGGTGAAACAGCGATTTACTTGTACTTCTTGCAATCTAGTATACTGTATTCGCTGCTCACGATGCGGTCTCCTCTACATTGGGGAGACCAAACGCAGATTGGGCGACCGCTTTGCGGAACACCTCCGTTCAGTGCGTACGGGTGACTCTGAGCTCCCGGTCGCCTGTCACTTTAATTCTCCGCGTCACTCCCACTCTGATCTCTCTGTCCTCGGCCTATTACACTGTTCCAATGAAGCTCAACGTAAGCTCGAGGAACAGCACCTCATCTTTCGATTAGGCACTTTACAGCCTTCTGGACCCAACATTGAGTTCAACAATTTCAAACAATAACCCCTGCCCCCATTTTTCATGCAGTATGATTTTTGCCACTCCCATTGCAACATTTTATCTTTCCTGCCTCTTACAAAAGTACAGGATGTTCTTTCAATTCCTTCCTCCCCTCCTAACCCCGCCCCCCTGTCTCTGCACCTGCTCAATATCTGTTACATCTCCAGCTTTTTCCAGTTCTGATGAAGGGTCCCAGACCTGAAACGTTAACTCTGTTGCTCTCTCCACGGATGCTGCCTGGCCTGCTGAGTATTTCCAGCATTTTCTGTTGTTATTTCAGATTTCCAGCATCCGCAGCATTTTGCTATCTGATTAAAGCCTTGTTTAATACTTAGACTGAGTGCCTAGTAGTGTTCTTATGTCAATATCTATACCACCCACACTCTTGGTGAGCACGGAAGCATGATTTGAGCTGAGGCAGATGGATCCTATCTTAGCGTTTTAATGCTATCTGATGGGTGCTAACTTTACTCGTTCAGTAATTCCAATCATGCGAGCATATAGAACTACATAAAATCATCAGCAGTGAAACAGGCCTTTCGGCCCATCTGGTCCGTGCCGGTGTTTATGCTCCACACGAGCCTCCTCCCACCCCCCTTCATCTCACCCCATCAGCATATCCTTCTATTCCTTTCTCCCTCCTGTGTTTATCCAGCTTCTCCTTAAATGCATCTATACTATGTGCGAGTCCCACATTCTCACCACTCTCTGGGTAAAGGAAGTTTCTCCTAAACATAGAAACATAGAAACATAGAAGATAGGAGCAGGAGTCGGCCATTCGGCCCCTCGAGCCTGCTCCGCCATTTAATGAGATCACGGCTGATCATCCAAACTCAGGACCCTGTCCCTGCCTTCTCCCCATATCCCTTGATCCCTTTAGCCTTAAGAAATATATCTAACTCCTTCTTGAATATATTTAATGAATTGGCCTCCACTGCCTTCTGTGGTAGAGAATTCCACAGGTTCACCACTCTCTGGGTGAAGAAATTCCTCCTCATCTCTGTCCTAAATGGCTTACCACTTATCCTTAGACTGTGGCCCCTGGTTCTGGACTCCCCAGCCATCAGGAACATCCTTCCTGCATCTAGTCTGTCTAGTCCTGATACAATTTTATAAGTTTCAATGAGATCCCCTCTCATTCTTCTAAACTCTAGCGAATATAAGCCCAATCGACCCAATCTCTCCTCATACGTCATTCCTGCCATCCCAGGTATCAGTCTGGTGAATCTTTGCTGCACTCCCTCCATGGCAAGAACATCCTTCCTCAGATAAGGCGACCAAAACTGCACACAATACTCAAGGTGTGGTCTCACCAAGGCCCTGTACAACTGCAGCAAGACATCCTTGCTCCTGTACTCGAACCCTCTCGCTACGAAGGCCAACATACCATTTGCCTTCTTAACCGCCTGCTGCACCTGCATGTTTACCTTCAGCGACAGGTGCACAAGGACACCCAGGTCTCGTTGCACTTCCCCTTCTCCTAATCTGTTGCCATTCAGATAATAATCTGTCTTCCTGTTTTTGCCACCAAAGTGGATAACCTCGCATTTATCCACATTATACTGCATCTGCCATGCATCTGCCCAATCACCCAACCTGTCCAAATCAAACTGATGGGTGCTAACTTTACTCGTTCAGCAATCCCAAACATGTGAATATATAGAACTACATAAAATCAGCAGCAGTGAAACAGGCTGTTCGGCCCAACTAGTCCAGTAGTTCCTGTTGATAGCATCACTGCTCATTATGTGCAAAAAAAGCACAGAAAGGCATAGATAAAGAAAAGGAAGATGAAACTAATGGCCAAAGGCCTACAGAACAGGACACCATCAAGTCTGAAAAGAGCAGGAAGGGATCAATATGTAGTGGATGGTTAGGACTTCCAAAGCCTGTAGATTGTATAGGGACAGTAACTTTGCAATCCTTCCTCTTAATATAGTTTTAGCAAAGAAATGAATACTTCAATGTGCATGTGTTTGATATTTCCAGCACAGTGCGATTTGGGAAACAATGAAGGTGAACGTATGGGATGGAAGCCAAGTAAAAATAGCACTGGACGGTGCAGCTAAATCGGTGAGTTGTTCGATTTGGGAAACTTGTGAGCGGCGCACGCCCACATTTCCCAGAGGCGCTCCTGACGGGAGAGGCTTGCTGCTGGAAGTGGGGGGGTCGGAAGATTCCCCTTTGCCTCGTAGGTTTCTCTACTCGTAGACGTGGGGCAGTTGTAACCAAACCCGTCCATTGGTAACTGGAGAGTAATATTGGGAGAGGTAAAATCAGTCTTTATTCGTGCGTGGGATGTGGGCGTCGCCGGCAAAGCCAGCATTTATTGCCCGTCCCTAATTGCCCTCAAGAAGGTGGTGGTGAGCGAGCCGCCTTCTTGAAGGAACTGAGTGTCTTGCTAGGCCATTTCAGAGGGCAGTTAAGAGTCAACCACATTGCTGTGGGTCTGGAGTCATGTCTCGGCCAGACCGGGTAAGGGCAGTAGATTTCCTTCCCTAAAGGACATTAAGTGAAGCAGATGGGTTTTTACGACAATCCGATAGTTTCATGGTCACCGTTATCGACACTAGCTTTTTAATTCCCGATTTTATTTAATTAACTGAGTTTAAATTCCACAGCTGCCGTGGTGGGATTTGAACTCTCTGGATCATTAGTCCAGGCCTACTGTATTACAGGAAAGTCTTTGGTATCCGGCACCGACGGGACCAGCGTGTTGCCGGTTGATCAAAAATTCCGGATGACGGAGAGGGTTATCTACCGAGGCTATTTTTAACAAAGAAAAATTTAAAAAATCAAGAAATGTGCAGTATACAGTAATTGGGTACTCACCTACAGAACGTTGTGTTAAATGGATCGTGGAAGATGCTTGATTAAGTACAGTACTACCAGATGAGGGTAATGCAATGCAATGACTACCAGCAGCGTGGGAGACACACAGTACCCCTGTAAAATGGCGGATCAGAAGAGACTACCGGCAGCGCGGGAGACACACATTACCCCTGTAAAATGGCGGATCAGAAGAGACTACCGGCAGCGCGGGAGACACACAGTACCCCTGTAAAATGGGGGATCAGAAGAGATTACTAGCAGCGTGGGAGACACACAGTACACCTGTAAAATGGCGGATCAGAAGAGACTACCGGCAGCGCGGGAGACACACATTACCCCTGTAAAATGGCAGATCAGAAGAGACTACCGGCAGCGCGGGAGGCACACAGTACCCCTGTAAAATGGGGGATCAGAAGAGACTACAAGCAGCGCGGGAGACACACAGTACACCTGTAAAATGGCAGATCAGAAGAGACTACCGGCAGCGCGAGAGTCACACAGTACCCCTGTAAAATGGCGGATCAGAAGAGACTACCGGCAGCGTGGGAGACACACAGTACCCCTGTAAAATAGGGGATCAGAAGAGACTACAGGCAGCGCGGGAGACACACAGTACCCCTGTAAAATGGGGGATCAGAAGAGACTACCGGCAGCGTGGGAGACACACAGTACCCCTGTAAAATGGGGGATCAGAAGAGACTACCAGCAGCGTGGGAGACACACAGTACCCCTGTAAAATAGGGGATCAGAAGAGACTACCGGCAGCGCGGGAGACACACAGTACCCCTGTAAAATGGCGGATCAGAAGAGACTACAGGCAGCGTGGGAGACACACAGTACCCCTGTAAAATAGGGGATCAGAAGAGACTACCGGCAGCGCGGGAGACACACAGTACCCCTGTAAAATAGGGGATCAGAAGAGACTACCGGCAGCGCGGGAGACACACAGTACCCCTGTAAAATGGGGGATCAGAAGAGACTACCGGCAGCGCGGGAGACACACAGTACCCCTGTAAAATGGCGGATCAGAAGAGACTACCGGCAGCGTGGGAGACACACAGTACCCCTGTAAAATAGGGGATCAGAAGAGACTACCGGCAGCGTGGGAGACACACAGTACCCCTGTAAAATAGGGGATCAGAAGAGACTACCGGCAGCGTGGGAGACACACAGTACCCCTGTAAAATAGGGGATCAGAAGAGACTACCGGCAGCGCGGGAGACACACAGTACCCCTGTAAAATGGGGGATCAGAAGAGACTACCGGCAGCGCGGGAGACACACAGTACCCCTGTAAAATGGCGGATCAGAAGAGACTACCGGCAGCGTGGGAGACACACAGTACCCCTGTAAAATGGCGGATCAGAAGAGACTACCGGCAGCGCGGGAGACACACAGTACCCCTGTAAAATGGGGGATCAGAAGAGACTATCTGCAGCGCGGGAGACACACAGTACCCCTGTAAAATGGCGGATCAGAAGAGACTACCGGCAGCGTGGGAGACACACAGTACCCCTGTAAAATGGGGGATCAGAAGAGACTACCGGCAGCGTGGGAGACACACAGTACCCCTGTAAAATGGGGGATCAGAAGAGACTACCGGCAGCGCGGGAGACACACAGTACCCCTGTAAAATGGCGGATCAGAAGAGACTACCGGCAGCGTGGGAGACACACAGTACCCCTGTAAAATGGCGGATCAGAAGAGACTACCGGCAGCGTGGGAGACACACAGTACCCCTGTAAAATGGCGGATCAGAAGAGACTACCGGCAGCGTGGGAGACACACAGTACCCCTGTAAAATGGCGGATCGGAAGAGACTACCGGCAGCGCGGGAGACACACAGTACCCCTGTAAAATGGCGGATCAGAAGAGACTACCGGCAGCGTGGGAGACACACAGTACCCCTGTAAAATGGCGGATCAGAAGAGACTACCGGCAGCGTGGGAGACACACAGTACCCCTGTAAAATGGCGGATCAGAAGAGACTACCGGCAGCGTGGGAGACACACAGTACCCCTGTAAAATGGGGGATCAGAAGAGACTACCGGCAGCGCGGGAGACACACAGTACCCCTGTAAAATGGTGGATCAGAAGAGACTACCGGCAGCGCGGGAGATACACAGTACCCCTGTAAAATGGTGGATCAGAAGAGACTACCGGCAGCGCGGGAGATACACAGTACCCCTGTAAAATGGCGGATCAGAAGAGACTACCGGCAGCGTGGGAGACACACAGTACCCCTGTAAAATGGCGGATCAGAAGAGACTACCGGCAGCGCAGGAGACACACAGTACCCCTGTAAAATGGGGGATCAGAAGAGACTAACGGCAGCATGGGAGACACACAGTACCCCTGTAAAATGGCGGATCAGAAGAGACTACCGGCAGCGTGGGAGACACACAGTACCCCTGTAAAATGGGGGATCAGAAGAGACTACCGGCAGCGTGGGAGACACACAGTACCCCTGTAAAATGGCGGATCAGAAGAGACTACCGGCAGCGTGGGAGACACACAGTACCCCTGTAAAATGGCGGATCAGAAGAGACTACCGGCAGCGTGGGAGACACACAGTACCCCTGTAAAATGGCAGATCAGAAGAGACTACCGGCAGCGTGGGAGACGCACAGTACCCCTGTAAAATGGGGGATCAGAAGAGACTACCGGCAGCGCGGGAGACACACAGTACCCCTGTAAAATGGCGGATCAGAAGAGACTACCGGCAGCGCAGGAGACACACAGTACCCCTGTAAAATGGCGGATCAGAAGAGACTACCGGCAGCGCGGGAGACACACAGTACCCCTGTAAAATGGCGGATCAGAAGAGACTACCGGCAGCGCGGGAGACACACAGTACCCCTGTAAAATGGGGGGTCAGAAGAGACTACCGGCAGCGTGGGAGACACACAGTACTCCTGTAAAATGGCAGATCAGAAGAGACTACCGGCAGCGTGGGAGACACACAGTACCTCTGTAAAATGGGGGATCAGAAGAGACTACCGGCAGCGCGGGAGGCACACAGTACCCCTGTAAAATGGCGGATCAGAAGAGACTACCGGCAGCGCGGGAGACACACAGTACCCCTGTAAAATGGGGGATTAGAAGAGACTACCGGCAGCGTGGGAGACACACAGTACCCCTGTAAAATGGGGGATTAGAAGAGACTACCGGCAGCGCGGGAGACACACAGTACCCCTGTAAAATGGGGGATCAGAAGAGACTACCGGCAGCGCGGGAGACACACAGTACCCCTGTAAAATGGGGGATCAGAAGAGACTACCGGCAGCGCGGGAGACACACAGTACCCCTGTAAAATGGGGGATTAGAAGAGACTACCGGCAGCGCGGGAGACACACAGTACCCCTGTAAAATGGTGGATCAGAAGAGACTACCGGCAGCCCGGGAGACACACAGTACCCCTGTATAATGGGGGATTAGAAGAGACTACCGGCAGCCCGGGAGACACACAGTACCCCTGTAAAATGGCGGATCGGAAGAGACTACCGGCAGCGCGGGAGACACACAGTACCCCTGTAAAATGGCGGATCAGAAGAGACTACCGGCAGCGTGGGAGACACACAGTACCCCTGTAAAATGGCGGATCGGAAGAGACTACCGGCAGCGCAGGAGACACACAGTACCCCTGTAAAATGGCGGATCAGAAGAGACTACCGGCAGCCCGGGAGACACACAGTACCCCTGTAAAATGGCGGATCGGAAGAGACTACCGGCAGCGCGGGAGAGTCAGACTCCTGTTACAGGGGTATCGAGGTGTTCCGACTCCCGACAGCATCAAGAAGCCGAGTAGTGGCAGTTTGGAGAACTACCCCCACTGACTAACTCGGCCACCGCGGGAGACTCGGACTCGGCAACATTGCCGGTTATTGAGGTGTTGTTTTCGGAGTGAGAATTTTGCCGGTTAATAGAGAATTCCGGATATTTAGGTGCTGTTTAAACGAGAGTTTCCTGTACTAGTCCAGTAACATTATCAATAGGCTACTGTTCCAGTGTTGCACCCGATCCCGTCAGTTTTCTGCCCGGTGACTGAGCTTCAAATTACCCCCCCCCACCCGCCCTAGATTTCATGTCCATTTCATCACCTACCTTCTGTCCTGAAGGGCCTGATTCTTGCTCGGGTGCCTCTCCATGGATACGGGAGCATCCTTGGCAACCTCGGGTGGCCATTCTTCAGACTGGAGCCGAGACACGCAAGAACCAAGACTGCGAATGTGGCTGGTTATTTGGTCATGGGAGGGGCAGGCCTACCGATGAACCCAGACGCAGACTTCATCCAACGTCTAGACCGGGCGCAGTTATTACGTGCTCCCCGTGCAAAGGTTCGGTTTGGGGGCCCCCTACGTTTTACTGGATAATGGGACCAAATGCTACCTGCTGAACCTGGTGTCAAATCCGCGCATGTGCCATCGGGAAATCATTAAGATAAAAATTGATCGTATTTGTTATAAATCTCATCATCAAGAAACTACTGTGTGGAGTTTGCACATTCTCCCCGTGTTTGCGTGGGTTTCCTCCGGGTGCTCTGGTTTCCTCCCACAGTCCAAAGATGTGCGGGTTAGGTTGATTGGCCATGATAAAAAAAAAAATTGGCCCTTAGTGTTAGGGGGGATTAAATACGTGGGGTTACGGGGTTATGGGGATAGGGCTTGGGTGGGATGGCTGTCGGTGTAGGGACCGGGTGCTAGGGTTTGGATGATCAGCCATGATCTCGTTGAATGGCGGAGCAGGCTCGAAGGGCCGAATGGCCTACTCCTGCTCCTATCTTCTATGTTTCTATGTTACTCATGAAATAACACTGGACGGCCAGCTGATGGCGCCGTCCAAGGAGTATAAATACTCGGGCGTGGGCCCAGCTTTCCAGGGACATTTTGTAAGACAAGGAACTAGTGAAATACAACTAGACTTCCATGTTCTGAAACAAGTTGATTAAAGACTTGCTTTATGCTCCAACCAAGTGCGTAGTGAGTTTTATTATGTCAGTATTTACCTCAGTCCTTAAAATTATCACCGGATCCGTTCGGGGACCCTGACTGGTTTGGGGCCCCGTGCAAGTGCACAGGGTTCGTTGGTCCTAAAGCCCGCCATACCTCCTCATCGAGAGGTTCACACATTCCAGCAGGAGAATCACCAGGTGGCAGGAACCTCGACTAATGTTCCCCTCCATGGCCCAGAGACACTGAGGTGAATTGTGGCACCCCAACTTCCTGCCCTCTTCACCAAGGTGTAGCCATGGCAAAGTGGGCAGCACTCCCTCGTCTCTGAGTCAGAAGGTTGTGGCTTCAAGCTCCCGCTCCAGAGACTTGAGCACAAAATCCAGGCCGACATTTCCAGTGCAGTTTAGAGGGAGCGCCGCACTGCCGGAGGGGCAGTGCTGAGGGAGCGCCGCACTGTCGGAGGGGCAGTACTGAGGGAGCGCAGCACTGTCGGAGGGGCAGTGCTGAGGGAGCGCCGCACTGTCGGAGGGGCAGTACTGAGGGAGCGCAGCACTGTCGGAGGGGCAGTACTGAGGGAGCGCCGCACTGTCGGAGGGGCAGTACTGAGGGAGCGCAGCACTGTCGGAGGGCCAGTACTGAGGGAGCGCAGCACTGTCAGAGGGGCAGTACTGAGGGAGCGCAGCACTGTCAGAGGGGCAGTACTGAGGGAGCGCCGCACTGTCAGAGGGGCAGTACTGAGGGAGCGCCGCACTGTCGGAGGGGCAGTACTGAGGGAGCGCCGCACTGTTGGAGGGGCAGCACTGAGGGAGCGCTGCACTGTCGGAGGTGCAGTACCGAGGGAGCGCCGCACTGTCGGAGGGGCAGTACTGAGTGAGTGCCGCACTGTTGGAGGGGCAGTACTGAGGGAGCGTCGCACTGTCAGAGGGGCAGTACCTGAGGGAGCGCCGCACTGTCGGAGGGGCAGTACTGAGGGAGTGCCACACTGTCGGAGGGGCATTACTGAGGGAGTGCCGTACTGTCGGAGGGGCAGTATTGAGGGAGCGCCGCACTGTCGGAGACGCAGTACTGATGGAGCGCCGCGCTGTCGGAGCGGCAGTACTGAGGGAGTGCTGTACTGTTGGAGGGGCAGTACTGAGGGAGAGGCGCACCGTCGGAGGGGCAGTACTGAGGGAGCGCCACACTGTCGGAGGGACAGTACTGAGGGAGCACTGCACTGTCGGAGGGGCAGTACTGAGGGAGCGCTGCACTGTCGGAGGGACAGTACTGAGGGAGCGCCGCACTGTTGGAGGGGCAGTATTGAGGGATTGCTGCACTGTCGGAGGGGCAGTACTGAGGAAGCGCCGCACTGTCGGAGGGGCAGTACTGAGGGAGTGCTGCACTGTCGGAGGGGCAGTACTGAGGGAGCGCCGCACTATCGGAGGGGCGGTACTGAGGGTGCGCCGCACTGTCGGAGACTCAGTACTGAGGGAGCGCTGTGCTGTTGGAGGGACAGTTCTGAGGGCGCACCGCACTGTCGGAGGGGCAGTACTGAGGGAGCGCCGCACTGTCCGAGGGGCATTACTGAGGGAGCGCCGCACTGTCGGAGGGGCAGTACTGAGGGAATGCCGCACTGTCGGAGGGGCAGTACTGAGGGAGCGCCGCACTGTCGGAGGGGCAGTACTGAGGGAGCGCCGCACTGTCGGAGGTGCCGTCTTTCGGATGAGACGTTAAACCGAGGCCTCGTCTGCCCTCTCAGGTGGACATAAAAGATCCCATGGCACTATTTCGAAGAAGAGCAGAGGAGTTCTCCCCAGTGTTCTGGGCCAATATTTATCCCTTAATCAACATCACTAAAACAGATTATCTGGTCATTATCACATCGCTGTCTGTGGGAGCTTGCTGTGTGCAAATTGTCTGCCTCGTTTCCCACATTACAACAGTGACTCCACTTCAAAAATTGTAAAGCGCTTTGGGATGTCCTGAGGTTGTGAAAGGCGCTATAGAAATGCAAGTCTTTCTTTATTATCTTTCTTTCAGATAAGCCATTGAGGGATTTCCTGTATTTAACAGAACATGCTGTACAATTTCTTGTTTTCTTGTGTTTCACAGATAGTTCTGCAGAAATTCGATTTAGTCGAGAGCTTTGAGATAATCGACCACCGCCTGATGATCTGCACTGTCGCCTGCCTCTTTTCCCTCACGGCTCTAGTCTGGGATTTCCTGCACCCATTCCCACAGTCTAGGCCTGTCCTTGCATTCTGTGTCTCCTCATATCCTTAAATTGTGTGCCAAATGCCAACAACAACAAGTTGTATTTATATAGCGCCTTTAATGGAGTAAAATGTCCCAAGGCGCTGCACAGGAGTATTTTAAGAGGGGAATGGGGCTGACTGGATTGTTCCTTCTGTGCCGTTATGACTATGAGGGAAAAATTCGGTTGCTTTGCGCCACCCGTTAGAGCCCTAAGAGGGCACTAATGGGGCGCAAAGCAACTAGCGCCCGGGTGCGGCGATGTTTGCGCCGCTCGTGAAATTGACCAGACATTTTGCGGCGGCGCTAAACACTACCGCCACGATCTCCTGCACCGCAGATCGTGACGTCAGTCGAGTGTGTAGCGCCCCGGACCGGATATTGAGTGGCGCCCCCTGCCTTACCGCCTGCCGCTAGCAACGACAGGTTGAGGGGAACGTTTTGCAGTCGGGGAGGGACTGGGGGAGCGCTATTTAAAGGTGACCGCTTCCTGCCTTTTTTTGTCGCTGACATTTTTGCACCACGCATTCTGAGAGAGAGAGAGAGAGAGAGAGAGACTTCTGGAGAGATTCAACGCTGTGTGAAGGAGTTTGGGGTACTGAGCAGCACTTTGCAGGTTTATTTTGATCTGACCTTCCTTGCATTGATTTAGAAGAGACTTAGGGGGCTGCACTCTGAGCTCTTTCCCTCTCCATTGTTCTTTCCAGCAGATATAATGTCCAGGTCTCTCCAGGCTGAGACTCAAGGCTGCAATGAGCAGGGTGTGGATGGAGAGCAAGATCGACCCTCCCCTTTAAGAACTGGCCGGTGCCAGTGTGTCTGTGTTCCATTGCTGACTGACATCACATGAGCTCCGCCAGCGCTGTGAGGTAGCGCCTCGCTCCTCAGCGTTAGCACCTTAAGACAGGTGTGCAGTGCCTGATTTAGCGCTCCAATCACCTCCAGGGGGCGATAGAAGCCAGGTTTGCAGTCGGAGGCGATAATTAGCGCCAGGCGCTAAACCTTGCGCCCGGCCGATAATTGCGCCCCAAACGGGGCGCTACCGAATTTCTCCCCCTATGACTTTGTTACAGATGCAAAGTTTATGTCACTCGTGCACTTTACACAGTATTTACAGCACAGAAACAGGCCGTTCGGCCCATGCGAGTGTTTATGCTCCACACGAGCCTCCTCCCAACCCTATTTCCTATCAAGATATCAAATTATTGTTCTGTTTCTGATGATTAACTTGACAACGATCTGATCGTTGTAAACCTAGAACTGGTGCACTAAAGTAGTCTACTTGTACATAAGTAGACAAAAAAAAAAAAAAAAAAATTGGCCCTTAGTGTTAGGGGGGATTATATACGTGGGGTTACAGGGTTACGGGGATAGGGCTTGGGTGGGATGGCTGTCGGTGTAGGGACCGCGTGCTAGGGTTTGGATGATCAGCCATGATCTCGTTGAATGGCGGAGCAGGCTCGAAGGGCCGAATGGCCTACTCCTGCTCCTATCTTCTATGTTTCTATAAAAAGGGCAGCACGGTGGCATAGTGGTTAGCACTGTTGCCTCACAGCGCCAGGGACCCGGATTCAAATCCGGCCTCGGGTGACTGTCTGTGTGGAGTTTGCACATTCTCCCGGTGTTTGCGTGGGTTTCCTCCGGGTGCTCCGGTTTCCTCCCATAGTCCAAAAGTGTGCGGGTTAGGTTGATTGGCCATGATAAAAATTGGCCCTTAGTGTTAGGGGGGATTAAATACGTGGGGTTACGGGGTTACGGGGATAGGGCTTGGGTGGGATGGCTGTCGGTGTAGGGACCGGGTGCTAGGGTTTGGGTGATCAGCCATGATCTCGTTGAATGGCGGCGCAGGCTCGAAGGGCTGAATGGCCTACTCCTGCTCCTATCTTCTATGTTTCTATGTATCCCGTTCAGGCCCGGATATTTTTGGGATAAGCCATGAGTTAAATGGGTTTAACCAGTTTGACTTCTGAATGTGACCAATCTGCGGCTGGATTCTGTTAAGTTCATGTTGGATGGTTCCAGAGCGGATTTGACTGGTTCAAAAAAAAAAGTGTTGAGAAAGAAAGCCAGTTACTTCCTGCTGGTTTTTTTCTGACATTGATAACAAGTCCTGGGCACGAGCTGAGAATTTACCAGCAGCTGCCAATCTGGCGAAAGTGTTTCAGTGCAGTTGGCCCCTAATTGACCCTCTGAACATCTCGATTTAAGACCAGAGCCCCACAGCAAGGCATCTGAGCAGTGGCTTCGCGGGGCAGGGCAAGTTAAACACGGCCCTATTTTAACTAAACATCACAACCATGCTCCATGAGCAACGCCACGGGAGAGCCACCAGCACTAAAGCAAACCGCAGCACAATTTCCCCCCGGAAACTGATCTTCCAACACTATTGGAGAAACTAAAAGAAAGGGGCAAGAAAATTAACCGCCAGGCAGGGAGAGAGTTTAGTTTTGTCTTGCTTGACCGCCGTGACTTAAAAGAGCCCTAAACATAGAAACATAGAAGATAGGAGCAGGAGTAGGCCATTCGGCCCCTCGATCCTGCTCCGCCATTTAATGAGATCATGGCTGATCATCCAAATTCAGTACCCTGTCCCTGCCTTCTCCCCATATCCCTTGATCCCTTTAGCCTTAAGAAATATATCCAACTCCTTCTTGAATATATTTAATGAATTGGCCTCAACTGCCTTCTGTGGTAGAGAATTCCACAGGTTCACCACTCTCTGGGTGAAGAAATCCCTCCTCATCTCAGTCCTAAATAGCTTACCCCTTATCCTTAGACTGTGACCCCTGGTTCTGGACTCCCCCGCCATCGGGAACATCATTCCTGCATCTAGTCTGTCTAGTCCTGTTAGAATTTTATAAGTTTCAATGAGATCCCCTCTCATTCTTCTAAACTCTTGAGAACACAAGCCCAATTGACCCAATCTCTCTTCATACGTCATTCCTGCCATCCCAGGTATCAGCCTGGTGAATCTTCGCTGCACTCCCTCCATGGCAAGAACATCCTTCCTCAGATAAGGCGACCAAAACTGCACACAATACTCAAGGTGTGGTCTCACCAAGGCCCTGTATAACTGCAGCAAGACATCCTTGCTCCTGTACTCAAACACTCTCGCTATGAAGGCCGACATACCATTTGCCTTCTTAACCGCCTGCTGCACCTGCATGCTTACCTTCAGCGACTGGTGCACAAGGACGCCCAGGTCTCGTTGCACTTCCCCTTCTCCCAATCTATTGCCATTCAGATAATAATCTGTCTTCCTGTTTTTGCCACCAAAGTGGATAACCTCACATTTATCCACATTATACTGCATCTGCCATGCATCTGCCCAATCACCCAAACTGCCCAAATCAGACTGGAGTTTCTCTGCATCCTCCTCACAGCACACACGCCCACCCAACTTTGTGTCATCTGCAAACTTGGAGATATTACATCTAGTTCCCTCGTCTAGATCATTAATATATATTGTGAATAGCTGGGGTCCTAGCACCGATCCCTGCGGTACCCCACTAGTCACTGCCTGCCACGCGGAGAAAGACCTGTTTATTCCAACTCTTTGCTTCCTGTCTGCCAACCAGTTCTCTATCCAAGTCAGTACCTTACCCCCAATCCCACATGCTTTAACTTTGCAGACTAATCTCTTATGCGGAACTGTAAAGTCTGTGTGTTATATGGCGAATTAATACACAGACTACAAGAGTAACTTTAACAGGACTTTACTATTCGAAGGTCAGGGCAAATCTGCCCAATAAATCCTTACACAGCACTTATATACCGGTGTGGTCACCACCGGTATTACAGTATACAGTAGCCAAGGTAAAGTAGTGCAACCCTTAAAATAGTTCTCTTAAAGGTGGAACGTTACATACACTACAGGAACCTTATCGAAAGCCTTCTGAAAGTCGAAATACACCACATCCACTGGTTCTCCCTTATCTATTCTACCAGTTACATCCTCAAAAAATTCCAGTAGATTAGTCAAGCATGATTTACCTTTTGTAAATCCATGTTGACTTTGTCCGATCCTGTCACTGTTTTCCAAGTGCTCTGCTATTACATCTTTTATAATGGACTCTAGCATTTTCCCCACTACCAATGTCAGGCTTACTGGTCTATAATTTCCCCGTTTTCTCTCTACCACCTGTTTTAAAAAGTGGGGTAACATTAGTGACCCTCCAATCCATGGGAACTGTTCCAGAGTCTTGGAAGATGACCAGCAATGCGTCTACTATTTCTAGGGCCACTTCCTTAAGTACCCTAGGATGTAGATTATCAGGCCCTGGGGATTTATCGGCCTTCAATCCCGTCAATTTCCCTAACACCATTTCCCTACAAATACTGATTTCATTCAGTTCCTCTCTCTCTTTAGACCCTATGTTCCCCAACATCTCCGGGAGGTTATTTGTGTCCTCCTTTGTGAAGACAGAACCAAAATATGTATTTAATTGGTCTGCCATTTCTTTGCTCCCCATTATAAATTCCCCTGATTCTGACTGAAAGGGACCTACGCTTGACTTCACCAATCTTTTTCTCTTCACATATCTATAGAAGCTTTTACAGTCAGTTTTTATGTTCCCTGCAAGCTTACTCTCATACTCTATTTTCCCCCTCTTATTTAATCCCTTTGTCCTCCTTTGCTGAACCCTAAACTGCTCCCAATCCTCAGGTTTGCTGCTTTTTCTGGCCAATTTATATGTCCGTTCCTTGGATCTTATGCTATCCCTAATTTCCCTTGTTAGCCACAGTTGAGTCACCTTTTTTGTTTTATTTTTATGCCAAACAGGGATGAACAAGTTCTGTAGTTCATCCATGCGATCTTTAAATGTTTGCCATTGCCTATCCACCATCAACCCTTTAAGTAACATTCCCCAATCCATCCTAGCCAACTCGCGCCTCACTGATCTTCCAACACTATTGGAGAAACTAAAAGAAATGGGCACGAAAATTAACCGACCGGCAGGGAGAGAGTTTAGCTTTGTTTTGGCTTGACCACCGTGACTTAAAAGAGCCCTAAAAATATTGTAAAACCGGCGGGGCAAGATTTGTGATGACTGCAGCGTGATTGGGAACACTCAAATTGGAACAGATCAAAATCATTGGAAAGAAAATAAATCGATACATGAAAACTATACACAGGGGAAGAAGTCCTCTGGTCATTACGTGTGGTAAATGTGGGGGTGAAAATTTCGTCTGAATACTACCTCAAGTGAATTCATAAACACACAGTAGGAATGGTCGGCGGAAATCGTCCTGCTTGGTTCGTTGTGTTGCTAAGACACAGTGGCCTGAGAAAACCCTCCCCTCAAATGCTCTTTCTCAGCGACCAAGAAAAGGAAACGGAACAAAATGGTTTGTTAACAGTAATTAGATTATACGGTCATAGTTGTTTTCTTAACCCTGTTACGTATTTTGTGATGACCTGGGTTTTCATGTGGCACCGTGAATACAGAGAGAAGGACATCATTCTAAAGGCTTACGAGAGAGATCCCACTGGTGTGAGGCCAGACACTACCTGGTACCTCATGTCCTCAATGCCCAGGTAAATGAGTTTTTGACGGATCAGTGTTGGGATACGATGTGAGCTATTGTTGATAACTGTGATGTTGTTGTTTGTGTACCTTTACCCTCTTGGAGAATATCACGAAATAGTGGACAGTTTCGCAGAATGATCAACAGTCTGACAGGGTGGCTTCTTCATTTTCTTTGTATCTTTTTAAAAATTCGTTTGTGGGATCTGGGCGTCGCTGGCAAGGCCAGCATTTATTGCCCATTCCCCAATTACCCTTGAGAAGGTGGTGGTGAGCCACCTTCTTGAACCGCTGCAGTCCGTGTGGTGAAGGTGCTCCCACAGTGCTGTTAGGGAGGGAGTTCCAGGATTTTGACCCAGCGATGATGAAGGAACGGCCGATATATTTCCAAATCAGGATGGTTTGTGACTTGGAGGGGAACTTGGAGGTGGTGGTGTTCCCCGTGCGCCTGCTGCCCTTGTCCTTCTAGGTGGAAGAGGTCGCGGGTTTGGGAGGTGCTGTCGAAGAAGCCTTGGCGAGTTGCTGCAGTGCATCTTGTAGATGGTGCACACTGCAGCCACAGTGCGCCGGTGGTGGAGGGAGTGAATGTTTAAGATGGTGGATGGGGTGCCGATCAAGCGGGCTGCTTTGTCCTGGATGGTGTCGAGCTTATTGAATGTTGTTGGAGCTGCACTCATCCAGGCAAGTGGAGAGTATTCCATCACACTCCTGACTTGTGCCTTGTAGATGATGGGAAGGCTTTGGGGAGTCAGGAGGTGAGACACTCGCCGCAGAATACCCAGCCTCTGACCTGCTCTTGTTACCACAGTATTTATGTGGCGGGTCTCCACACCAGTGTTCCCACTAAAGGCCGCGCACCAATCGTGAGGTCCCGCGCAGGCCGCGCAGCAAACTTAAAGGGACCGCGCACCAAAAAAAAAAATTCAAGGGAAGATTGCCCCACGCTCTTCCCCTTGGAGAACGGTGTCGAAGTAGCCAAATGATTCACAGGCTGACTGACCGAGACGTGAACACTCCTTTCATGGCCGTAACCAGCTGGATACCAGCCGGAGGGTTTTATGAACTCCAACAACCCACCCGATGAGGGAAGGGGGCTTCCCACACCTGCTGGATGCAAGTATCCCGCAGGGTCTCAACCCAGAACTCGGAGCTGGAGCTCTGGTCTCCACTCGCCAGCACTGTCTATGGGCAGGGATTCAAACCCTGCACCTACCTACTCAGAGGCAGGGATTGCACCACTGAAGAAAGAACTTGCATTTATATATACCGGGGGGTGGGGGGGATTTTCACTTAGGAGTCGGGAAGGAGGCGGGACTACAACTTTCGGGGTTGTAGTCCCGCCTCCATCGAGATGTGGCCAATCCACGCGATTTTAACTTGATTGACCTTGTTGAGCCCGCCCAGCGGGCCCAGCAGGCCAATTAAGGGCCACCCGGCAACAGGTGACGTCACAGACTGAAATTTCATCTGTCAAGAGGTTTTGATAGATGAAATATCAGTGTTTCACAGCTGTTTGAAACTGTCAACACTGACAGTCTTATTTCTAACCTGAGTCCTTCTCCACAGACTCAGTTAGAAATCTCACCGGCACAGAAAGCTGCAGGCTGTCACTTTTGACAGATCGCGGCCATTCTGCTTTCTGTGCCGGTTAGATGATGGACTCCCGAAACCTAGAGGAAGGAAGGCTGTAAAGGTAAGTACAGGTAATTTAAACTTCTTTACACACTTTAGACACACCAAACACACTTACCTTTGCACTCATGCACCCATCACTCACCTGAACACTGACATCTCGACCCCTCCAAGTCCTTCAACCCGACAGCCCGACTCCTCTAACTTGGCGTGGTTTAGAGCCATCGGGAATCCCACACTTCAAGCTTTAAAATAGGGATTAGGCTAAAAACTGCCTGTTAGCTACCTGTTAACAGGCAGTTAATTGGCACTAATCCCTTCCCGCCTCGGGTAGGCGGGTCCCAGTGCGGGGCGGGTGCCCGCCTCCTTTGAAACTGGCATGGAGGCGGGTTGGAGGCGGGATGTTGGCGGGACCCCCGAATTCGGGACTTTAACCCCCCGCACGCCTCCAATCCTGACTCCACGGGTCAATGAAAATCGACCCCAGCGCCTTTCTCGAACTCAGGATGTCCCAAAGTGCTTCCCAGCCAATGAGGTACCTTTGAAGGGTAGTCACTGATTTAGTATAGGAAACACAGCAGGGTTTGGACTGTGAGAGAGTTCATGGACCTCAACAAGTATAAAAAGGAGCACCCCCTGGCTGGAGAGTCTAGAACCAGGGGTCACAGTCTCAGGATAAGGGGTCGGTCATTTAGGACTGAGATGAGGAGGAATTTCTTCACTCAGAGGGTTGTGAATCTTTGGAATTCTCTACCCCAGAGGGCTGTGGAGGCTCAGTCGTTGAGTATGTTCAAGTCTGAAGATTTTTGGACTCGAGGGGAATCAAGGGATATGGAGATCGGTCGGAGATGAGGTCAAAGATCAGCCATGATCTTATTGAATGGTGGAGCAGGCTCGAGGGGCCGTATGGCCCACTCTTATTTCTTATGTTTTTAACTTCCTCTTCTCTTAGGCAGTCCCTCGGAACCGAGGATGACTTGCTTCCACATTAAAAATGAGTTCTCAGGTGACTGATGAGTCCAATGTGGGACCTACAGTCTCTGTCACAGGTGGGGCAGACGGTGGTTGAAGGGGTGGGTGGGTGGGGTGCTTGGGTTGACGTGCGCTCCTTCCGCTGTTTGCGCTTGGCTTCCGCTTGCTCCCGGCGGAGAGACTCGAGGTGTTCGGCGCCTTCCCAGATGCTTCTCCTCCACTTTGAGCGGCCTTGGGCCAGGGATTCCCAGGTGTCGGTGGGGGATGTTGCACATTTTCAAGGAGGCTTTGAGGGTGTCGTTGAAGCGTTTCCTCTGCCCACCTGGGGCTCTCTTGCTGTGTCGGAGCTCCGAGTAGAGTGCTTGTTTTGAGAGTCTCGTATCGGGCATGCGGACAACGTGACCCGTCCATCGGAGCTGATCGAGTGTGGTCAAAGCTTCGATGCTGGGGATGTTGGCCTGAGCGAGAACACTGACGTTGGTGTGCCTATCCTGCCAATGGATTTGCAGGATCTTGCGGAGGCAGCGTTGGTGGTACCTCTCCAGTTGTTGTTTTAGTGGCCCAGAAATTCGGGTCTGCACGGGTGAGTCCGCACGGGGTACTCACCCGTAAGCCCAATGGAAGTGCCGGTTTCATGCATGCACTGTGCATGCACGGGAAACCGGCACTTCCGTTCCCCTGAAAAAAGGGGTTGAAAGGTCAAACGCGTGCACCGGAGAGGCTGCGCGTGCGCATCGAACTTACGTTTTCTTTGCAGGTTTCTCCGGGAGGGTAAGTCTCCAGGAGTTACACATGTAAAAAGCAGGCACAAGGCCTGCTTTTAACAAGGCAAGTGGTGAATTAATTAAAATGAAAACATTTTTTCCACAGGTTTATTATTTTTAAATACTTTAAAGAAAGGTAAGTTTATTTTTAGCCCCGTTAGAAAATGTAATTAATTTTTTCAAAATTTAAATTATTGTTTAAAATAGTTATTTCATGTAATTTATAGTTTATATTAAAAATGTGATTTAAAAAAAAAAATTATTTGAAGATTTAGTGATGTTTTGGGGCTTATAGTATTTATAGGTTTGACAGCTCTTCCTGTCAAACTTATGAATGAAGCATTCCCTGCTACCATTGGCTCCCCATGGCCCACGTGATCCCAGGGAACGCTTCGAACTAACTGCGCCCCTGGGATACGCAAGCACTGCGCGCCGGCAGTTGGAGCAGGCCCAGGATCGGAATCCCACGCGGGCCCACAGCTCAACGGCCGGCGCGCTAGGTAAGTGCAGGTCGGGGGCTTGCACCCGCGGGAAGCCCCCGACCCGAATTTCTGGGCCAGTGTGTTAATGACAGCATGAAGGGGGGATGGCACTCAACTCACAAAAGCCCCCAATTCTAACAGCCCGCGTGCGCTTTTTGCATTGCCGAGGATGGGGTCTTCAGAGGAGAGTATAAAAGCTCCCGAGGGCAGGCAATCCTGTGAAACCCACCCCCTGGCCCCAATCAAATGGAAATGATGCAAGTGGTTCGGGCGCAGTGTTTCTTTTCAGTGTCCTCACACTGAGCTATTTGTTTTCAGATTTGAGGACCAGTACACGTTGTCTTTGACTGTGGTGGACGGAAAGAGTAGACAATCCAGGACCAGCAGAATGACCAGATCTGCAGCCTCCTTTCTCAGCTCAAGTGGAACGCTTGTAACGAGAGCCTTGCAACAAAGGATCATTAAGTTGCATGAAGACACTAAATGCAAGCGGGCGTGAGGAAAGAGCGCCCTCTTCAGGGGTCCTTTCAAATGGGAAAATAAAAGCACCAGTCAGTCAATACTTTCCCGGCCACTCACGTCCTGTGTATTTGTACATAGTAGCAAAACGCTTAACATTAGCCTTGTTCACAGACAAGCACGAGGTAGAAAAGAATAGGTTTATGTTGATAGGGTGAGATAAAAGACTTGCATTTCTATAGCGCCTTTCATGACCTCAGGACTTCCGAAACCACTTTACAGCCAATGAAGTACTCTTTGAAGTGGAGTCACTGTTGTAATGTATGAAACGCGGCAGCCAATTTGCACACATCAAGGTCCCACAAACAGCAATGTGATAATGACCAGATCATCTGTTTTAGTGATGTTGATTGAGGGATAAATATTGGCCCCAGGACACCGGGGAGAACTCCCCTGCTCTTCTTCAATATAGTGCCAGGGGAGATTTTACATCCACCTGAGAGAGCAGATGGGGCCTCTGTTTAACGTCTCATCCGAAAGACGGCCCCTTTGACAGTGCGGCGCTCCCGCAGTACTGCCCCTTTGACAGTGCGGCGCTTTCTCAGTACTGCCCCTCCGACAGTGCGGCGCTCCCTCAGTACTGCCCCTCCGACAGTGCGGCGCTCCCTCAGTACTGCCCCTCCGGCAGTGCGGTGTTCCCTCAGTACTGCCCCTCCGACAGTGCGGCGCTCCCTCAGTACTGCCCCTCCGACAGTGCGGCGCTCCCTCAGTACTGCCCCTCCGGCAGTGCGGCGTTCCCTCAGTACTGCCCCTCCGACAGTGCGGCGCTCCCTCAGTACTGTCCCTCCGACAGTGCGGCGCTCCCTCAGTACTGCCCCTCCGACAGTGCAGCACTCCCTCAGTACTGCCCCTCCGACAGTGCGGCGCCCCCTCAGTACTGTCCCTCCGACAGTGCGGCGCTCCCTCAGTACTGCCCCTCCGACAGTGCGGCGCTCCCTCAGTACTGCCCCTCCGACAGTGCAGCGCTCCCTCAGTACTGCCCCTCCGACAGTGCGACGCTCCCTCAGTAATGCCCCTCCGACAGTGCGGTGCTCCCTCAGTGCTGCCCCTCCGACAGTGCGACGCTCCCTCAGTAATGCCCCTCCGACAGTGCGGTGCTCCCTCAGTACTGTCCCTCCGACAGTGCGGCGCTCCCTCAGTACTGCCCCTCCAACAGTGCGGCGCTCCCTCAGTACTGCCCCTCTGACAGTGCGGCTCTCCCTCAGTACTGTCCCTCCGACAGTGCGGCGCTCCCTCAGTACTGCCCCTCCGACAGTGCGGCGCTCCCTCAGTACTGCCCCTCCGACAGTGCAGCGCTCCCTCAGTACTGCCCCTCCGACAGTGCGACGCTCCCTCAGTAATGCCCCTCCGACAGTGCGGTGCTCCCTCAGTGCTGCCCCTCCGACAGTGCGACGCTCCCTCAGTAATGCCCCTCCGACAATGCGGTGCTCCCTCAGTACTGTCCCTCCGACAGTGCGGCGCTCCCTCAGTACTGCCCCTCCAACAGTGCGGCGCTCCCTCAGTACTGCCCCTCTGACAGTGCGGCTCTCCCTCAGTACTGTCCCTCCGACAGTGCGGCACTCCCTCAGTACTGTCCCTCCGACAGTGCGGCGCTCCCTCAGTACTGCCCCTCCGACAGTGCGGCGCTCCCTCAGTACTGCCCCTCCGACAGTGCGGCGCTCCCTCAGTACTGCCCCTCCGGCAGTGCGGTGTTCCCTCAGTACTGCCCCTCCGACAGTGCGGCGCTCCCTCAGTACTGTCCCTCCGACAGTGCGGCGCTCCCTCAGTACTGCCCCTCCGACAGTGCAGCACTCCCTCAGTACTGCCCCTCCGACAGTGCGGCGCCCCCTCAGTACTGTCCCTCCGACAGTGCGGCGCTCCCTCAGTACTGCCCCTCCGACAGTGCGGCGCTCCCTCAGTACTGCCCCTCCGACAGTGCAGCGCTCCCTCAGTACTGCCCCTCCGACAGTGCGACGCTCCCTCAGTAATGCCCCTCCGACAGTGCGGTGCTCCCTCAGTGCTGCCCCTCCGACAGTGCGACGCTCCCTCAGTAATGCCCCTCCGACAGTGCGGTGCTCCCTCAGTACTGTCCCTCCGACAGTGCGGCGCTCCCTCAGTACTGCCCCTCCAACAGTGCGGCGCTCCCTCAGTACTGCCCCTCTGACAGTGCGGCTCTCCCTCAGTACTGTCCCTCCGACAGTGCGGCACTCCCTCAGTACTGTCCCTCCGACAGTGCGGCGCTCCCTCAGTACTGCCCCTCCGACAGTGCGGCGCTCCCTCAGTACTGCCCCTCCGACAGTGCGGCGCTCCCTCAGTACTGCCCTGGAATGTCAGCCTAGATTTATTGTGCTTAAGTCTCTGGAGTGGGGACTTGAACCCACAACCTTCAGTGACTCAAAAAGCAAGAGTGGTGCTAACTGAGCCACGGCTGACAGGCGTGGTGAGAGAAGACTCGTGCGGAACATAAAAACACCAGTTGGACCGAATGGCCTGATTCATTGCTGTAAATTCGAGGTAAAAATATGACTGCTGCCAACAAAACGGAAGCTGCCTAGAAGCGTTCTGCCCATAAATCCAGGAGAAGACAAATATTAAAGAAGGGAAAGGAGAAGAAGAATAAAAATGGATGTTTGCTGAGTTTTGCTGGCACAGGAGCCCCCCCTCGGCCATTGACTCTCTCATTCTCAGAGAAGACAAAGAGCTCTCTCTCCCTCAACTCCGGAATACAGTGAGGCACGCAATTAGCCGCAAAGCTGTAGCTTTTTTTATTAATAGGAAAACGTTGACTATTTCACTTTTATTTAACTCAGATTTTTTAAAAAAAATATGGGGGAAAAATTGGGTCGCGTACCGCAACAGAAATTGAATGGTCGCACCTCAAGTGGGAGGCGGGGCGCTACTGGAAGCGCTCCGCCTCCCTCTTGGGGCGCTACCACTGAACTATCACAGCGCTATGCGCGTCAGAGCCACGCACGTCACCACATAGCGCTGCGGTTCTGCAGGCCTCCCTCCCCTGATTAAAGGGGAGGGGCCGAGCGCAGCGCGCTGGATCACCGGGGAGCCGGCCAAAGAACCCGGCCCTCGAGAGGAGCTCTGGGCTGACCGATCACGGCCGTCACCCCGCAGGAGGCAGCAAAAGGGGGGGGGGCAGGTGGTGGCAGACGGCCGCAAACACAAACCCCGGCACTGTCGGACGTAGCGTCCAGCGGCAGGTCAGGGGGCGCGAGCCACGTTTTGCGAGCAGGGTGCCGCGCTCGGCGATCATTTCATCACTGGGGGCACGGCGCCACCGTGTCGCCACCACCGATGCTAACCTCCCGCCGAATTTTGCAGGAGGCGTTAGCGGCGCCGTGCCCAGGCGCTAACGGGAGGCGCGAATCAACCCAATTCCCCCCCCCCTCCCCACCCCACACCATTAACTTTCACCAGCCGACAGAAACACGATTCCAACTTTTATTTTCCTGTTTGGTGGCAACGATCTCTTTTCCTCAGTTAGCGAACCAGCAAAAAAGAGAAATAACAACAGGAAACGCTGGAAAAACTCAGCAGGCCAGGCAACATCCGTGGAGAGAGAAATAGAGTCAACATTTCGGATCGAAACCCTTCGTCAGAACTGAGGAAAAAAGGGTAGGAAATGAAACAAAAGGCAGTTTGGGGGCTGGGAAATGGGGGAGGGGATGAAAGAAGAGACATTAAGAGATATTCAAGGCGAGACGAGATGGTAATAGGACAGATAAAGAGACAAAGGATGGCTCTAGATGAAGTGTGAAATGCGCTGGCAGAGTGAGAGACAGTTGCCATGTGGGACAGAGAGGAAAGGAAAAGGCACAAACCAAAAGTGTGGATAAAAAATATAAAAATATAATAGGGGCCGAGGATATGATCTGAAATTGTTGAGCTCGATATTGAGTCCGGAAGGCTGTAAAGTGCCTAATCGGAAGATGAGGTGCTGTTCCTCGGGCTTACGCTGAGCTTCCGTGGAACAATGCAAGAGGTCGAGGACGGTGAAGTCCGAGTGGGAATGGGGCGGTGCAAAAAAGAGAACTGCGTGCGCGCGACCAATTCTGTTTCGTCGGCGGCAGCCCCGTCCAAAATACTCGTCATCCCTTTCACGTGTCGAAGGGCGCCTCCTGCAGGATTGGCCGGCGAACTGCATCGACAGCACCAATGTGTCTGCGTGGCACCAGGACTGCTCGGCTCCACCAGAGAGAGAGAGAGAGAGAGAGTGTCAGGGAGCAGAACTGAGCGAGGCGACGATGGCAATGGAAAGGGAGAAAAAAATGTAAGTAGGGTTCCAGAAAGCAAAAAATATAGGGGGTGGTGGGTTTGTCGGCCTTTTAAATTGACCTTGACGGTTCAAATCGTCCCACTCCCTGGTTCTGGGGCTTGGAATTATTTAGGGGATGTGATAGATGTAGGCAGACAACTGTTCGGTGCAAGAACAAATATTTTATTTAGAAATCGCACACCACACGAATTAACTAAACAAAAACGTATACGCAACGGGTACAGAGGTTATGCAGTGAGAAAAAAACCAAAACAAAATAAAACCACCTCCCCCCACTACACTAACTAAGTTAGGCTCTGAAATTACAGGGACTATGCTCACCAAAGGATTTCTCCACAGTTTAGACCAGTTGCACACTGCTTTCTCTTTCCTCAATCCTGTGGACTCCTTGGCTGGTTGCGGTGTCTTCGGTATTAGCACTGGTCGACGTTTTGATGGTAAACAAGTTTTTCCCTAGAGTCAGCGCTGGATGATGGTTGATCTTTCAGTGACTCCCCGGCTTCTTGTTAGGTTTTCTTGTTGCATTGCTGTAGCCTCGTGTGGCAAGTTAGATGTTTCAAAGTCAGGGTCAAAGAGCCCAGAGTCCAAGTGCTTTTCCAGCGTGTTCTCGGGTACGTTTCTTCTGCTCCGATGTGCTGCTGCTGCTGCCCGCCGGCACTCTCTCTCTTCAGCCCGTCTGTTGAGGTCTCTTTAGCTACTAGCAAGCCCCCAGTTATACCTGAGAGGCTGCTTAAACTTTTGCGCCAAAACTCGGGTGCACAACTGATTTAAGATGACTCCCTTTTGTGTGATTTTGGCAGGCTGATCAACTCTGATGTGACCCCTTCGTGAGAAGTTTTGGTGGGCTGATTGAGCATTAGCATGATACAAGGTTCCCAAAGGTGTTGATGGGGTTTTTGAATGGTGCTGTTAGAATGTAATCAGGTCTTGATACTGTCCATTGTGTGTTTTGCTGATGCCAGGGTTTTTCTGTATAGCCGTTTTAAGAACTATTAAAATATGTATGTATCTGGGTCCCTGGTAAGTGGGCTTTTGTTAGACTGCTAATGTCTCCCTGGGGGCCTGCCTCCCAGGTGGGTTAGCAGCCCTATAAGGATCCCATTTCCCTGTGCAGACCCAGCATACAATTTAAAATGTCCAAACTCAATCCAATAGGCCCTAGTTTAGTCCAAAAGCACCTAATAGTGAGATATTTCTGTCCACATTTCTCCTCCAAAAGGTCCAACACAGTCCCTTTTTAAATTCCAGACACATGTCCATTGAGTAGGGGGTCCTGGAATTTTGTGAATCCTACAAAAAAATAAAACGAAATGAAGACAAATAACTAGATTGTTACTGACTGTTTAATGGAACATTTACAGAGGGATTGGGACGAGGCTTTTTTTTCCTCATAGGTTTGACGTTCTGCTTTGACAGCGTGTTTTAATTGCACAAAAATGTTGACGTATTTGGCGCTGGGCGAGGAAGCAAGTCTATTCATTGAACATCGGTTGCAAGTGTATCGTCACAGCTCATTCATTCATCTTCGAGGCCCTCTGTAAGCAGAGCGAGAGCAATTGGCGTGATTATAGACAGCCTCTTGAACCGCATAAATCCTAGCTTGCATACGGAACTGCCTGGGCTGCTCCACAACTTCTGGCTCCCACTTCAGTCTCCCCCACGCTCCTGACCTTTGGCTACCCATTGCAGAAGAAGGGCGGGGGGTGGGGGGGCAAGTCGAAGCACTTCCTCGCGGGCCTGGCTGAGGTGGCCCGCGGGGCCATGTTCCCTCTAATTTGTTCCCCCCCTGGCGTGGTCCCTTTAACCGGCTGCGCGGCCCATTTTCACATTTTTGCGCACGTGCTGTTTCTTCCCTGTAGACGCCGGGAAGCGGCCTGCGCGGGGACCACCCGACCACCGCGCGGTCCCGCAGGAACGTTGCCGGTCCTGCCTGCCTGTCTTCCGCGATCTTGTCCATGGCCAGGTTGGCCCAGCAGAAGGAGCGTGCGATGTCCGGTGGTATTCTGGGGGCTTCCCGCGATCGGCGGGCACTGCAGTGACTGAAGGGCGTAGTGAACACTGGTGATAATATTATTTAATTTCATTAAACTCCAGCTAGGCTGACACTCCCAGTGCAGTACTGAGGGAGCGCCGCACTGTCGGAGGGGCAGTGCTGAGGGAGCGCCGCACTGTCGGTGGGGCAGTACTGAGGGAGCGTCGCACTGTCGGAGGGGCAGTACTGAGGGAGCGCCACACTGTCGGAGGGGCAGTACTGAGGGAGCGCCGCACTGTCGGAGGGGCAGTGCTGAGGGAGCGCCGCACTGTCAGAGGGACAGTACTGAGGGAGCGTCGCACTGTCGGAGGGGCAGTACTGAGGGAGCGCCGCACTGTCAGAGGAGCAGTACTGAAGGAGCGCCGCACTGTCGGAGGGGCAGTACTGAGGGAGCGCCGCACTGTCGGAGGGGCAGTACTGAAGGAGCGCCGCACTGTCAGAGGGGCAGTACTGAGGGAGCGCCGCACTGTCAGAGGAGCAGTACTGAAGGAGCGCCGCACTGTCGGAGGGGCAGTACTGAGGGAGCGCCGCACTGTCGGAGGGGCAGTACTGAGGGAGCGCCGCACTGTTGGAGGGGCAGTACTGAGGCAGCACCGCACTGTCGGAGGGGCAGTACTGAGGCAGCGCCACACTATCGGAGGGGCAGTACTGAGGGAGTGCCGCACTGTCGGAGGGGCAGTACTGAGGGAGCGACGCACTGTCGGAGGGGCAGTACTGAGGGAGCGCCGCACTGTCGGAGGGGCAGTACTGAGGGAGCGCCGCACTATTGGAGGGGCCGTCTTTCAGATGAGACGTTAAACTGAGGCCCCATCTGCTGTATTAAGTGGACCTAAAAGATCCCTCGGCCACTATTTCGATGAAGAGCAGGGGAGTTCTCCCCAGTGTCCTGGGGCCAATATTTATCCCTCAACTAACATAATGATAACGGATTATCTGGGTCATTATCACATTGCTGTTTGTGGGAGCTTGCTATGCGCTATTTGGCTGCCGCGTTTCCCACATTACAACAGCGACCGCACTTCAAAAAGTACTTCATTGGCTGTAAAGTGCTTTGAGACGTCCGGTGGTCATGAAAGGCGCTATATAAATGCAAGTCTTTCTTTTTATAAGTTTCCTTTGTTTTTGCTTAAGCTTTTTATTAGCTATGCCCCTCTAAAAAGGCAGCATGTTTGTTTGTGTTTGATGACACTGGGGCAACCCAGTGCCTCCTTTATAGTGTCATTACGAAAAAGCGTACAGAATTTCCTCAGTTTGATTGGAGGAAGGAATCCCAATGCTGCAACCGGCTTTGCTCCACTCAAGTGCGCCGCTTGCTGGTTTGGCAAAGTAACTGCAGCAAGAGAGCAAAGACCTATCAGGGATAAAATATAGGCCCAGAAATTCGGGTCTCCACGGGTGAGTGTGCACGGGGTACTCACCCGTAAACCTAATGGAAGTGCCGGTTTCATGCATGCACTGCGCATGCGCGGGACACCGGCGCTTCCATTCCCCTGAAAGAAGGGGTTCGGAAGTCGGACGCGTGCGCCGGAGAGGCAGCGCGTGTGCATCGAACTTATGATTTTTTTTGCAGGTTTTCCCGGGAGGGTAAGTCTCCAGGAGTTACATATGTAAAAAGCAGTCGCAAGGCCTGCTTTTTACAAGGTAAGTGGTGAATTAATTAAAATTAAAACATTTTTTCCACAGGTTTATTATTTTTAAATACTTTAAAGAAAGGTAAGTTTATTTTTAGCCCCGTTAGAAAATAAAATTAATTTTTTCAAAAATTTAAATTATTGTTTAAAATAGTTATTTCATGTAATTTAGAGTTATTTTAAAAATGTGATTTAAAAAAAATTATTTGAGGTTTTAGTGATGTTTTGGGGCTTATAGTATTTATAGGTTTGACAGCTCTTCCTGTCAAACTTATGAATGAAGCATTCCCTGCTACCATTGGCTCTCCATGGCCCACGTGATCCCAGGGGACGCATCGAACTAACTGCGCCCCTGGGATACGCAAGCACCGCGCGCCGGCAGTTGCAGGAGGCCCAGGATCGGAATCCCACGCGGGCCCACAGCTCAACGGCCGGCGCGCTAGGTAAGTGCAGGTCGGGGGCTTGCACCCACGGGAAGCCCCCGACCTGAATTTTTGGGCCATTAAGTGAAAATGCTGGGAACACTCGAGGCGGTCAGGCAGCATCTGTGGAGAGAGAAAGCTAGTCAACGTTTTGGGCCGCTGACCCTTCGTCAGAACTGGCAATGGTTAGAGCTGCAACAAGGTTTAAGCAAGTACAGAGGCAGGGAGGAGCTGCGGGCCGAGATAGAATGAGTTGGTGCTGCTGAAGAGAGAGGCCGAGAGCATGCGCAGAGTATCTGCAATCGTGGCGGAATTTAATTTCTTCACCCAGAGAGTGGTGAACCTGTGGAATTCTCTACCACAGAAGGCAGTTGAGGCCAATTCATTAAATATATTCAAGAAGGAGTTAGATATATTTCTTAAGGCTAAAGGGATCAAGGGATATGGGGAAAAGGCAGGGACAGGGTACTGAGTTTGGATGATCAGCCATGATCTCATTGAATGACGGAGCAGGCTCGAGGGGCCGAATGGTATTGACTTGGATAGAGAACTGGTTGGCAGACAGAAAGCAAAGAGTTGGAATAAACGGCTCTTTTTCCGAGTGGCAGGCAGTGATTAGTGGGGTACCGCAGGGATCAGTCCTAGGACCCCAGCTATTCACAATATATATAAATGATCTAGACAAGGGAACTAGATGTAATATCTCCAAGTTTGCAGACAACACAAAGCTGGGTGGGCGTGTGTGCTGTGAGGAGGATGCAGAGAAACTCCAGTATGATTTGGGCAGGTTGGGTGATTGGGCAGAATCATGGCAGATGCAGTATAATGTGGATAAATGCGAGGTTATCCACTCTGGTGGCAAAAACAGGAAGGCAGATTATTATCTGAACGGCAATAGATTGGGAGAAGGGGAAGTGCAACGAGACCTGGGTGTCCTTGTGCACCAGTCGCTGAAGGTAAGCATGCAGGTGCAGCAGGCGGTTAAGAAGGCAAATGGTATGTTGGCCTTCGTAGCGAGAGGATTCGAGTACAGGAACAAGGATGTCTTGCTGCATTTGTACAGGGCCTTGGTGAGACCACACCTTGAGTATTGTGTGCAGTTTTGGTCGCCTTATCTGAGGAAGGATGTTCTTGCCATGGAGGGAGTGCAGCGAAGATTCACCAGGCTGATACCTGGGATGGCAGGAATGACGTATGAGGAGAGATTGGGTGGATTGGGCTTATACTCACTAGAGCTTAGAAGAATGAGAGTGGATCTCATTGAAACTTATAAAATTCTAACAGGACTGGACAGACTGGATGCAGGAAGGATGTTCCCGATGGCGGGGGAGTCCAGAACCAGGGGTCACAGTCTAAGGATAAGGGGTAAGCCATTTAGGACAGAGATGAGGAGGAATTTCTTCACCCAGAGAGTGGTGAACCTGTGGAATTCTCTACCTCAGAAGGCAGTTGAGGCCAATACATTAAATATATTCAAGAAGGAGTTGGATATATTTCTTAAGGCGAAAGGGATCAAGGGATATGGGGAGAAGGCAGGGACAGGGTACTGAATGTGGATGATCAGCCATGATCTCATTGAATGGCGGAGCAGGCTCGAGGGGCCGAATGGCCTACTCCTGCTCCTATCTTCTATGTTTCTATCCGAAACATGGAGGGCGGAATTTCAGTTGGAATGTGCGTGGAATAAGTCGGAGCCGGAGACAGTTGCCGAGGAAAGAGATGTGGCTGTGAAAGCGAGTTTTGGTAGAAACCCGATGAAACACGAGAAGGGAAACAGAATGCAAAGAAGGTGAGCAAGGTAAAACAGATCAGGGCTGCCCGGCTCAACAGTGGGGGTGGGGAAGGGAAATAACTTGAGGGAGATTAATGAGGAAAAAAATGATATGGAAAAGGAGGGAAAATAAAGTAGGGATTCAGAATTTAAAAAAATCATAAACAAAATTAATCATTAAAGGCAAGCACCTACATTGACTAATGCTTTGACATGTGTTCTGTGTCTCTGATGTACACTGTGCCCTGGAAATATACCATTAAATATGTTACAATACAAGATAATCAATTCATTATAGCACCTAGATCGATAGATTGTCACTTTAATTCTCCGCTCCACTCCCGCTCTGACCTCTCTGTCCTCGGCCTCTTACACTGTTCCAATGAAGCTCAACGTAAGCTCGAGGAACAGCACCTCATCTTTCGATTAGGCACTTTACAGCCTGCCGGACTCAACATTGAGTTCAACAATTTCAGACCATAACCTCGGCCCCTATCATTTTTTTTCTCTCTCCCACATGGCAGCTGTCGATCATTCTGCCAGTGCCATTTACACTTCAGCTAGAGCCATCTTTTGTTTCTTAACTTGTCCCATTCCCATCTCCTTTCACCTTGAATATCATAGAAACATAGAAGATAGGAGCAGGAGTAGGCCATTCGGCCCCTCGAGCCTGCTCCGCCATTCAATGAGATCATGGCTAATCATTCAAATTCAATACCCTGTCCCTGCCTTCTCCCCATATCTCTTGATCCCTTTAGCCTTAAGAAATATATCTAACTCCTTCTTGAATATATTTAATGAATTGGCCTCAACTGCCTTCTGTGGTAGAGAATTCCACAGGTTCACCACTCTCTGGGTGAAGAAATTCCTCCTCATCTCTGTCCTAAATGGCTTACCCCTTATCCTTAGACTGTGACCCCTGGTTCTGGACTCCCCGCCATCGGGAACATCCTTCCTGCATCTAGTCTGTCTAGTCCTGTTAGAATTTTATAAGTTTCAATGAGACCCCCTCTCATTCTTCTAAACTCCAGCGAGTATAAGCCCAATCGACCCAATCTCTCTTAATCTCTCCTGCCTTCCATCCTATCACAGACCTTCCCTTTTGTTCTTTCCTCCCCTCCCCCCTCTCCCTGCCCCGACACTTGCTTAAAAACCTGTTCCATCTCCAGCTTTCTGACGAAGAGTCATCGACCTGAAACGTTAAATGTTTCTCTCTCCACAGATGCTGCCTGACCTGCTGAGTGTCTCCAGCATTTTCTGTTTTGATTTCAGATTTCCAGCATCCGCGGTATTTTGCTTTTGTGTCGATAGATTTTTGTTAGGTATGGGTATTAAAAAGATTGAAGGATTCGATCGGGTAGATAGAGAGAGAAACTATTTCCTCTGGTGGGGGGAGTCCAGAACAAGGGGGCAGAACCTTAAAATTAGAGCCAGGCCGTTCAGGGGTGATGTCAGGAAGCACTTCTTCACACAAAGGGTGGTGGAAATCTGGAACTCTGTCGAGGCTGGGGGTCAATTGAAAATTTCAAAACTGAGATTGATAAGCGCTTTGTTGGGCAAGGGGTACTAAGGGATACAGAACCAAGGCGGGTAAATGGAGTTGAGATACAGATCAGCCGTGATCTAACAGAATGGGGGGAGGGAACAGGCTCGAGGGGGCTGAATGGGCTCCTCCTGTTCCCGAGCAGCAGGTGCCGTCTCCAGGATTTCAGTAAAGTGTAATGGCAGGTGCTTGAAATTTATTCCGAAATGTATCACTTAACTGTGGAAAAACAGCCAAAGGTACAATTATAGATTCTGTCCTTCCGATGTGCATGGGGCGAGTATTTCGAGCTGTACGACACTAGGGTGAAGTACTGGTAGGTACAGGCCTTCCATTGGGGTGGGGAGGTGGTAGAAATATGCTGTGATGAATTAAGTATATCGCACACATAACATAATGGCCCAGAAACTCGGGTCGGGGGCTTCCCGCGGGTGCAAGCCCCCGACCTGCACTTACCTAGCGCGCTGGCCATTGAGCTGAGGGCCCGCGTGGGATTCCGATCCTGGGCCTGCTCTAACTGCCGGCGCGCAGTGCTTGCGTATCCCAGGGGCGCAGTTAGTTCGAAGCGTCCCCTGGGATCACGTGGGCCATGGAGAGCCAATGGGAGCAGGGAATGCTTCATTCGTAAGTTTGACAGGAAGAGCTGTCAAACCTATAAATACTATAAGCCCCAAAACATCACTAAATCTTCAAATAATTTTTTTTTAAAACATCACTTTTTTAAAATAAAATGAAATAACTATTTTAAACAATAATTTAAATTTTTGAAAAAATTAATTACATTTTCTTACCTTTCTTTAAAGTATTTAAAAATAATAAACCTGTGGAAAAAATGTTTTAATTTTAATTACTTCACCACTTACCTTGTAAAAAGCAGGCCTTGCGACTGCTTTTTAAAAGTGTAACTGTTGGAGACTTACCCTCCCAGAGAAACCTGCAAAAAAACATAAGTTCGATGCACACGCGCTGCCTCTCCGGTGCACGCGTTCCACCTGTCAACCCCTTCTTTCGGGGAACGGAAGTTCCAGTTTCCCGCGCATGCGCAGTGCATGCACGAAACCGGCACTTTCGCTGGGCCTACACATGAGTACCCCGTGCGGACTCACCCGTGGAGACCGGAATTTCTGGGCCTTTATTGTGCCAGCACTCCAATAAACATACCCCATTATAAGTTGGTCACAAAAGACAACTTGCATTTCAATAGCGCCTTTCACGACCAACGGACGTCTCAAAGCACTTTACAACCAATGAAGTACTTTTGAAGTGGAGTGACTGTTGTAATATCTTTAGACTGTGACCCCTGGTTCTGGACTCCCCCGCCATCGGGAACATCCTTCCTGCATCTAGTCTGTATAGTCCTGTTAGAATTTTATAAGTTTCAATGAGATCCCCTCTCATTCTTCTAAACTCCAGCGAGTATAAGCCCAATCGACCCAATCTCTCCTCATACGTCATTCCTGTCATCCCAGGTATCAGTCTGGTGAATCTTCACTGCACTCTCTTCATGGCAAGAACATCCTTCCTCAGATAAGGCAACCTAAACCTTAAAGGGAAGGGCCGCCGCTGCAGTCTCTGCATCGGGACCCGTTAGCCGGTCCCCAACAGCGGCCTCGATGCAGCCCCACGCACTCCAGCAGAGTGCCGAGCTGATCGATCGCGGCCCAGGAGAAGTCAAAAGAAAAAAAATCGAACAAAAAACATTTCAGAAATTTGGGTACTCACCTCGGCAACCTCCCCTTTAAC
Source organism: Somniosus microcephalus (assembly GCF_052327205.1). NCBI lineage: Eukaryota > Metazoa > Chordata > Chondrichthyes > Squaliformes > Somniosidae > Somniosus > Somniosus microcephalus. The sequence goes on along the minus strand of NW_028225182.1, from coordinate 48,081,256 downwards.
TTTCGCCCCCGCAGTTCGGGTCCGGGACGCTGTGCACAGCGACATGATCTCCGGGCGAAGGAGATCACGGCGCAGAGTCTTACCGTCGGCGTGATCCTCGCACCGAAGTTTGCGGGAGTCGTCTATCTCGCCGCGCCCGGGCGGTAAGTCGTTAGTGCCCCGTCAACGCACTACCCCCCCCCCACCCCCAGGGGCAGTAACCCACTGAATTTCTGCCCCAGGATAAGACATAATGGGCCAGATCTTGCTGGAGTGGGGGATTCTCGTCTGCCCTTGTTAATTAGACTATTTTTCCCTTCGGCCTTTGTAGTGTATGTACCCGTCTACCTTTAAGAGAACTATTGTATGTAACCGTTCACCTTTAAGAGAACTATTTTAGGTGTGGCGCTACTTTGTTTGGCTTCTGTATACTGTAATACCGACGGTGACCACACCAGTATATAAGTGTTGTGTCAGGATTTATTGGGCAGATTCGCCCTGACCTTCGAATAGTAAAGTCCTGTTTTAAGTTACTCTGGTAGTCTGTGTATTAATTAACTAGACAACCCACAGACTTTACAGTGGCGACGAGTCCGATCGTACCCTGCGGCAACAGTACTTCCGAAGCAGTTAACGAGCGTTGAGAAGAGGCAACCGCCCTCATCGTTCTGCTGGGAGAAAACTCGAGGCTGCAGAACTAGAAAGGAGAAAGAATTTAGAGACAAAGACTTCCATCAGCAACAGGCACTGACTGTCCCTTCTGCCACGGTGAGGAGTGAGCCGATCAGCACGAGAAGCAAGGCGGCCACGGTGACTGTGAGTAAGGGAAAGTAAAAAGAATAACCGGAGGATAAGGGCGGTGCACTCGACCACGGTCGAGGGGGAAAGGAGCCGGACAGAAGTTGGGTCCAGAGGTGCTGAGACTGGGGCAGCGTGGAGCAAGGAAGCCGCGGTACAGACAGGCTGGGGACGCAACGGCATCGTGAGACAGCTAGACCGCGACCGGCGAAAAAGGCCGGGCAGCGACCGAAGCCACGAAGTGCTGCGACCGGGAACGTAGGCGCGGGAAGAGATAAACTCAGCCGCAGCCGGGGAGGGAAGCACCGGACTGCGAGAGGGCTGGGAGGCGCGATTGGGAGCCGAGCGAGTGGGAGAGGCAGAGCCGACCAAGGGAGACTGAGTGAGAGCCAGTCCAGCGGCTGAAACTGTTCTCCGTCAACGGGGTGTACCCAGCGCCGGTAGAGCCGAGCGAGCGGGAGAGAGACAGAGCCCGAGCAAGGGGAACTGAGCGAGAGCCAGCCCAGCGGCTGAAACTGTTCGCCGTCAACGGGGTGTACCCAGCGCCGGTTGCCCTGCCGAGAAAAGGGAAAGCACTGAAGCCGACGCGCAGGCTGTGAACCTGAAAGCCAGCGGCCGTCGCCCGTGGGGAAAGTGTACCCCTCCCGCTAGGGAAGAAACGCGGGAAGCCGCCATTAGGCAGGGAAGAAGACAGAAGCGGGAAACCGCCATTGAAGTGGGCGGGGAGAGAAGATAAGCGCGGGAAACCGCCATTTTCGCGGGAACCGCCATCTTGGAAAAAAAAAAATAAAAGAAAATTTAAAGAAATAATTCGTGGTGTTATCAGGAAGAGAGGAAGATGCCTAAGCGTGGTAACATCAACGATTTTAATTCCGAGGTAGAAGACTGGGCCACGTATGTGGAACGCATTGAGATCTATTGTGAGGCCAATAAAATAGAAGAAGATGACAAAGCTATAACCTTGCTAAACTCGATGGGCGCGAAGACATACGGGCTCTTGAAGCATCTACTAGCACCAGCTAAACCGGCGGATCAGGCTTTCGATGATATTGTGACTGTTCTGAAGGATCACTTGAACCCCACACCGTTGATGTTGGCGGAACGATTCAAATTCTATGCGAGAACGCAAAGGAAAGACGAAAGCAACGCAGAATACTTGGTCGAACTGCGTAGACTAGCGAAACACTGCCAGTTTGGAGGGAATCTGACAGAGGCATTGCGAGACAAGTTCGTGTGCGGGTTGTCAAAGGAAGGAACGCAAAAGCGACTACTCGAAGAGAACGACCTTACACTTGACAGGGCTGTCCTTATTGCAGCATCGCACGAAGCCGCAGCGAAGGGAACTGCGGAAATGCAGCTAAAGGCAGCGGCACTCAGTGTGGATCAAATTACCTCGAGTACAACAAAATGTTATCGTTGTGGGAAGACAACACACGACCAGAACCAATGCTGGTTTAAGAACCAGGAATGTAGGAAATGTGGCAAACTGGGTCACATAGCTAAGGTATGCTGGTCAGGGAAGAAGACCAACAACCAAAGGAAGCCATCACAGGAAAAGTACAACAAGGTACACAAGGTGGCTGAGAAGAGTTCAGACGAACGGAATTCGGACTCAGACCCAAACGGCCAGGAGCTGGGTAGTCTGAGAATTCACAATGTGAGTAAGGAAGCTGACCTACAAACTATCTGGGTCATGCTAAAAATAGCTGGAGTCCAAGTGAAAATGGAGTTGGACACTGGATCAGCTCTATCAGTCATAAATCGAAGGGATTACCACCAGCTATTCTCACATATACCCTTAAGAGATACCAAGTTCGTATTGCAGACATACACGGGGCATAAAGTATACCCCATGGGAAAGATAAGAGTCAAGGTGAGAGATAGGGGTAAAGAACACCCAAGAATGAACTTATACGTACTACCTGAGGGAGGACCACCACTTCTAGGACGGGAGTGGATCAAGAAAATAGACATGGAATGGCACTATCTAAAAGCCATAACGAGTGAGGACTCGGTGCAGACAATCAGCTCAGATTCTGAATCGAATGACGATAAGACCAACCCAAATGTGAAAGACAAGGCTAAAATGGACTTGCCGACTAAGGTTGGAAAAACGAAGGCATGCAGAAAGGCTTATGCTCCAGAGAAGAACAAAGTTTCAGAACAGATCTCCACCGAACAACGACAACATAGTTTGACAGAGAATTCTGAGTCTGTTCAGTTTAAGGACATATCCATGACGGAAGAACACCAAGCTCGGACTCAACTTTATTTCAAATTACGACAACAATTAGAACAATTGAGTTACCGTCTCGTACAAGAGATGAAAACAATGAAAATGTTCTATGACACCGAATGGGAGAATCTGGAAAGACAACAGAAGCAGCTAGCTCAAGCAAAGAGCGACCATAGAGCCATCGTGACCAATCACCGATCACATCTCCCTTATGATGTTCAGGAGTTAGAATATTTGCAGAAAGAAGCAAATGAAGAGGAATCTTCAGGAAGCCAGGATTTTATTCCAGTTCTTCTCTACGACTCCTTACAAGCAGAGTTTGAGAAGTTGAAGGAACAGTATGAACAGGCCCAGGCTACAATCCTGGAGGGGGTTAACTCGGCAACCTCCGAAAAGCTAGTTTCAGTGGAAGCATATGAGCAACTAAAGGTTGAACATGAGCAAGAAGTCCAAAGGCTGCAGGAAATTCTTGATGAGCTCAAGGCCAAGACAGACTCATCGGTAGAAATTCCATCCATAGATGAGAAATTAGAGGTGAAAGACATGGCAGAACATGAAAGTCAAGATGTCCAAGAACTCATAAAAATATTGAAGGAAACCCAAGACAAATATGAGGCGGCAATGACCGAGGTTCAACAACTTGAAGAACAGATTCAACTGGGAATTCTTTCAGTGAAAGAAAAGGCAACTGTAAGAAACACAGAGACTGTAAGAATGGCCCCTGAACATGAGCTAGAGAGCATCAAGGCGCAACTTCTCCGAGCGCTTAAAGCCAAAGTACAAGAGGAAAAAAAGGTGAAAGCATTGGAGGAAAAGGTGGATGAAATGGAGAAGACTCTGATCCACAGGGTCCCCGTGGAAGAGTTAACGGTCAGCCAACTCCTTCATATGCTGAGAGACAAGACTCTGCAATGGGAACCATTTGAACACGAGCTTCAATCTTCAAAGGGAAGGGGTTCGGATCTCTCAAAAGTTTGGGGAATAGTTGAGGTTGCAACACAGATTTTACGGGGCTGCCGAAAGTACGCTGAATCACGTCAATGTGAACTACAGAATGTGGAAACAGCTGCTCCAGTAGAAGGATTGAATAGCCCGATCAATCAATCCCTGATGGAAGGGGAAGTATTGGAGTCACAAATGAGGTCATTAGTGAAGGATTGGCAGGAAACCCAGGAAGAGCGGGATGAATATGAACGCATGAAGAAGTCTCTTCAGGAAAGATGTCTAGGGAGGGAACAACAGTCAGCTAACGTCCAGTTGGGTAAGGAAGAAGTAGCAGGCCCTCTCGCTAGACTAGCTCAGGACGACACCGAATATTACCATGACCTGTTGAGTGACACGGAATATTACGATGACTTGGTCTGCCCAGCTTGTGATGAAAACTCCCAAAGTGCAGAAATCAGGATGAAGCACTTAAAGTCTAAGGAACATAGGGAGATGGTGGCGCTACAGCTGGCAGCGGATAAGGGAGCCCCGAGAGTCTCCAAGAAGCAGAAAAGAAAAAGACGAAGCAGAAGACGATAACCACCTAAATCATTATCACTTCTATCAGATCATGCACGTGGGCCCTACGAAGGGGGCCAAATCAGTTGGAAAGTAGGAAAAATTACCAAGGCAGTCCAACTGTTTGTAAAAGTCAGCTCTGCTGGTTCAGCAGGACGGAAGTTCAAGCTGTTAAGCCAAGGGAAAGACTATTGGATGAGTCACGCTAGAAATGTGAACCGGCTACACCACAGAGATGTTGTTTGGACCGAGTCAAGACCAGAGACTGAATCTGTGAACTGTTCCCGCAGAGACTGAATCTGTGAACTGTTTCCCGCAGAGACTATATCTGTGAATTGTTTTACATGAAGTTGATTATATGCTATGTTTAATGGGGAATAAGTATATTGTAAGCTAAAAAAGGGAGGATTGTAGTGTATGTACCCGTCTACCTTTAAGAGAACTATTGTATGTAACCGTTCACCTTTAAGAGAACTATTTTAGGTGTGGCACTACTTTGTTTGGCTTCTGTATACTGTAATACCGACGGTGACCACACCAGTATATAAGTGTTGTGTCAGGATTTATTGGGCAGATTTGCCCTGACCTTCGAATAGTAAAGTCCTGTTTTAAGTTACTCTGGTAGTCTGTGTATTAATTAACTAAACAACCCACAGGCTTTACAGCCTTCAGCTCAAACTTCTTTTGTGCCTTAATGTAAGCGAGGGAAATCTGGAAGGTAAAACAGAACTAACAGACTCAGGTGTTACCCAGACCAATAGTTTTATTACGAGTGCACACGGGAGAACTATCTCAGCTACCCTTAGCTAGAGACATCGTTCTTAAAAGAAAATGTGAAAATACAGCATAGTTGTACATTTTATTAGACAATGCCCACTTATTACTAATGAGGGTGTGCACATGAGAATATTGATATTTCATTGGTTTACATGGCTAATCAATCAACTATTAGGCCTGCCCTTTGAACTCCAGTAACCTCTGGATACATCAGTAAGAGCTTATGGACTGTGGGGGTCTTCATTCTAACTTCTGCTAACTTAATTATGTAGCCAGGTGACCAGCCTCCAAGGCCTTACCTGCAGAGATTTCGTCAATGTGCCTTTGTACTTTTATCTCTTCCAGGAGCATTTACTCAGTGTAATTATAAGTAGATTGTAATTATGTCCTTGGTCAGCTAAACTGCCTAGAAATTGGGTTGAGGTGCCAAACTGGCACCAAGTTCGCCTGGGCGCAGGTTTTTGCGCAGCATTCGAAGCTGTAGCGATCGTCAGAAATTCAGTTGAAGTGCCCCTAGAGGGAGACGGGGCGAGGCTCGAGGCGCTCCGCATCCCTCTTAGGGCGCTGAAACTGAATATCGCAGCGCAACGTGCCACAGCGCCACACGCTGCGGCATGGCACGCTGCGGTACTACAGGCCTTCCTCCCACTGTTAAGGGGGAGGGGCCTGCACCAGCGCGAACCCCGATCACGAGTGCCGGCAAAAGAGCCCGGCACCAAGGAGAAGTGCCGGGCTCTCGGGAAACAGCCGGCAAAGCCGCGGGGGGGGGGGGGAGGGGTACCAGGAGGCCGGGGACGGAGGTGCTGGCAGGCGGCCGCCGAAAAAAGTGGCCGCCCTGCACCTCCACCTTAACTTGCGCCTCTGCCGGCGCAGCAAGGCCCCGTGAACAGGGCGCGGCGCGAATGGGGCACTGCGCGCACCGATGACGTCATCGGTGGTGGCGCAGCGCAACAGGCTAACGCCACCATTAGCGCCCCTGCTGAATATCGCGGGAGGCGCAGCCAGTGGCGCTACAGGCACTGACTGCCTCTTTAGGCGCTAATAGGTGGCGCTACTCACCCAATTTCTTTAGTCTAAAAGGGTTAACACAGCCAAGTATCCCATGGCGCTTTGCGTCTGTTTTCCAGCCTAACAAGACTGAATGGTACCTTTCAGACAGATTTATACCGGTCGAATATTGAGGCCTACCCCTTTATATCCCCTAAACCAAATTTTATCCTAACACTTAACTTGCTGGAAGTGCGAGCTGATAACGGGGCATCTGGGACTTCGGTGAATGGCAGGACCAACAGTCTATCTCCTTAACCCAATGAGATTGGGAAAGAGACATAAGAACGGCAGGAGAAGGAAATCGGGTGAATTAAGAGTCAAATCAGGTACAGAACGAGAAATAAAGAGAGGGAAAGAAAGATTGGATTAAGAGAGAGAGAGAAAAAGAGACAGAAAGGAAAAGTAAGCAGCAAAAAAAAAGAAAATTTTAAATTTGACATTTTTAAAATCTTTAACAACAATTCACTACCTGCAGGAATGAGATTGAACAGTTTAAATTGTTCCCTTTCTGAGCCGGAGAGATTGATTGGCATTGCATCAACAATTATCACTGTGTTACGTTCCAGCCCTAACATTCTGTGGCGAGTTCAATTAATGTGCCAAGTTCTTAAAAATAACGGGGAGTGACATGAATCAGTCATTCATGAAAGAAAGACTTATGAAATAATACTGAGCGGCCTGCGGGTGGCGCTGTCCAGGGAGAGTACAAATACTTGGGCACGGGCCCAACTTGTGCAGGACATTCTTAACAGGAACTAGTGAAGGTCACAACTAGACCTCCATGTTGTAAAACAGTTGATTAAAGCTTTGTTTAACGCTTAGACCAAGTGCCTCGTAGTTTTCTTACGTCAAAGGCCAAGGGCAAGACGTTGTCGGTACAAAGCAAATGGCGGAGCGGCGTAAATCGACCAGCAATTTCTGGAGGTTCGTGGCTCATGGTGTTATCTCTTCATCCCCTGGACTCACTGGCTGATTGGCACGTTAATAACGGTGTGCACTGTTAACACGCCGTTCACTGTTTTTCAGCAAGAGCCGGCTCAATGTGTGGAGCATCTTGTGTCGTTACTGGTGCTTGGCAGGAACGGGTGAAGCATGAAGTGTTTAGTGCTGGGGGGATGCATTTGATGATGGATCAGCCACAAGACTGAAATAGGACCCGTTAGCTGCAAACAGTCGTGAAACTGTCACAACACAGCCTTCACTTCAGTACTGTGTTCGCAATTACCCCCCATTAGTACTGACATAAGTAAACTACTCGGCACTTGGTCTAAGCGTTAAACAAAGCTTTAATCAACTGTTTTACAACATGGAGGTCTAGTTGTGTCCTTCACTAGTTCCTGTTAAGAATGTCCTGCGCAAGCTGGGCCCGTGCCCGAGTATTTATACTCTCCCTGGACAGCGCCGCCCGCAGGCCGCTCAGTATTATTTCATAAGTCTTTCTTTCATGAATGACTGATTCAGGTCAAGTACCAAACCGGTGGGTAGTCTGGTGCAATAAAAGAACTTGTATTTGTGCGGTGCCTTTCATGAACCTCAGGAGGTTCGCAGCCAATGACGTGGTTTTGAAGTGTAGTCACTGCTGTAACGTAGGAAACGCGGCAGCTGATTTACTCACAGCAAGATCTGGGATTTACAGGAAAGGATGTGATCACACTAGAGAGGGTGCAGAGGAGATTTACGAGGATGTTGCCAGGACTGGGGAATTTTAACTACGAGGAAAGATTGGATAGGCTGGGGTTTGTTTTCTTTGCAACAGAGGAGGCTGAGGGGAGACCTGATTGAGGTGTATAAAATTATGAGGGGCCTAGATAGAGTGGACAGGAAGGACCCATTTCCCTTACGAGCACACGAAATTAGGAGCAGGAGTCGGCCACTCGGCCCCTCGAGCCTGCTCCGCCATTCAATAAGATCATGGCTGATCTGATTACTCCACATTCCCGCCTACCCGCCGATAACTTTTCACCCCCATTGCTTACCAGAAGGGTCAATAACCAGGGGGCACAGATTTAAAGTAATTGGTCGGAGGTTTAGAGGGGGTTTGAGGGTAAATTTCTTCACCCAGAGGGTGGTGGGGGTCTGGAACTCACTGCCTGAAAGGGTGGTAGAGGCAGGAACCCTCATCACATTTAAAAAGTACTTGGATGTGCACTTGTAACCTGCAGGGCTACAGACCAAGAGCTGGGACGTGGGATTAGGCTGGATAGCACTTTGTCGGCCGGCGCGGACACGATGGGCCGAAATGGCCTCCTTCCGTGCTACAACTTTCTATGATTCTACCCCACAAACAGCAATGAGATAAAAGACCAGATCATCTGTTTTAGCGATGTTGGTTGAGGGAGATACGCCGGCCAGGAGACCTGCTCTTCTGCGAATAGTGGCCACGAGATCTTTCGCGTCCACCCGAGAGGGCAGACGGGGCCTCGGTTTAACGTCTCATCTGAAAGACGGCCCCTCCGACAGTGCAGCTCTCCCTCAGTACTGCACTGGGAGTGTCGGCCTGGATTATGTGCTAAAGTCTGTGGAATGAGTGGGGGTGGGCGGTGGTGGTGAATGATTTGGCAAGGAGACATTACTCTGTAGAAACTTTCTAACAGTAGCCTGTTGGCCTTTTCTTCGAGCTCGCGAGAACTAATTTTGAGCAAAAGCGACCTGATTTATACGTACCTTTTAGACCTTTACTCGATATTCTTAACATGACAGAAGCAAAGATAAATTAAATTATTTAATCACGGTAGAGCCAGTTGCTAAGAGTGAAACATTGATTTTTGCTTATTGCTAAGAAATGCATGGCCGGGAATAAAACCTGTGCAAAAAACAGAGAAGGAAACAAAAAAAGTCCGCTCATTTTTTAAGCAGCAAACTGAGTAACTTATTAAGAGATATAAATGGATTAACACGGTACATTTATTGATTACACTTCATGGTGGTCAATAGTTTATCATATTGTAAGCTTACACAAGATTGATTGTGCTGCAATTTTTAATCTTTCAGTGTGGAGTCATCATATATATATCAGGAAAGACCTGCGAATGAATCCTAGAATGGTTACAGCACGGAAGGAGGCCATTCGGCCCGTCGAGCCCGTGCCGGCTCTCTGCAAGAACATTTCAGCTAGTCCCGCTCCCCCGCCCTTTCCCCGTAGCCCTGCAATTGTTTTCCTTCAGGTACTTATCCAATTCCCTTTTGAAAGCCGCGATTGAATCTGCCTCCACCACCCTTTCAGGCAGTGCATTCCAGATCCGAACCACTCGCTGCGTAAAAGAAGTTTTTCCTCACGTCGCCTTTGGATTTTCTGCCAATCACCTTAAATCTGTGTCCTCTGGTTCTCGACCCTTCCACCAATGGGAACAGTTTCTCTCTATCTACTCTGTCCGGACCCCTCATGATTTTGAACACCTCTATCAAAGCCCCTCTCAACCTTCTGTGCTCCAAGGAGAACAACCCCAGTGTTAAGTCTGTGAATTATTTAGTTAATTAAAACAGACTAATGAGTAACAATAAAAACAGGTCTTTACTGGTTGGAGGTAGGGACTATACTGAATACAAGATTACTGCACAGTGCTTATATACCGGTGTGTTCACCCCCGGTATTACGTCTACAGCAGCCTGAGAAAGTAGTACATCTCTTAAGGTGGAACAGGCTTAAGCTCTCTTAAGGTGGAACAGGTTACATACACAACACTCCTCCCTTCTTAGCTTTATAGTCATCCCCCCCATTTAACATAACGTAATAACATATATACATATATAACTTCATGTTTAACGTAACATATCACAGATTCAGTCTCTGCGGAAAACAGTTCACAGATTCAATCTCTGTGGTGTAGTCGGTTCACGTCACTCATTCAATAGTCCTTTCATGGATTTAACAGCTTGAACTTCCGAACTGATTTGGCTCCGTTCGGAGGGACCACGTGTGTGATCTGGTAGAGGTGATAATGGTTCAGATGGGTCATCTTCTGTTTTTACTTTTCCTTTTCTGCTTCTTGGAGACTCTCTGGGCTCCATTGTCAGCTGCCACAGCTGCCAGCTGCATGCGCAGTTCCTCCTTCTCGTCCTCCTGTTTCCGTCGTAGAGCCAGCTTCTCCCGATGTTCCGTAGACTTTTGGTGCTCCTCCATGATTTCTGCACTTTGGGAGTCGAAGTTACAAGCTGGGCAGGACAGGACATCGTAATATTCGGTGTCGTCCACCAGGTCATGGTAATATTCGGTGTCGTCCCGAGCTAGACCAGTGAGAGGGTCGTCTATTTCCTCCATACCCAGCTGGACGTTAGCCAGCTCTTGTTCCAAATCCAGACATCTTTCCTGAAGAGACTTCTTCATGTGTACCTCTGCATCCAGCTTTTTCTGGGCTTTCAGCAAGTCGTTTACTAGTGACCTCATTTGTGATTTTAATACTTCAACTTCCTTTGGAGATTGATTGATCGGACTATGCAATCCCTCTACCGGAGCAGCTGTTTCAGCGGTCTGTTGTTCTACATTGACGTGAGTCAGCGTACTTTTGGCATCCAATGGCTGCTCTGTTGCAGTCGTTTCAGTCTGTGTCGTCACATCAGCCATCTCAATGACTTTTGAGAGCTCCGAACCCTTTTCCTTTGAAGATCGCAGCTCGTGTTCAAGTTTTTCCCATTTCAGAGTCTTGTCCCTCAGCATATGAAGGAGTTGGCTGACCGTTAACTCTTCTGACACCAGATTATGGCACGCACCTTCAGAACCTGAATCAGCTTTGATTTGTTCGGCCTCCTCGCGCAGATGGTTGGTGTGCTCCTGCTCCATTTTCTCCATCAGTTGCTTCTGTTGACTTTCCAGATTCTCCCACTCTGTAACAAAGAACTTTTTTATTTCATTCATCTCTTGCTCAAAACGGCGAATCATTTGTTCTAATTGCTGTTGTAGTTTGAAATGGAGTTGAGTTCGAGCCCAGTGTCCCTCAAAAATGTGCATATCAGTAGACTTGACAGACTCAGAATTCTCTGTTAAACTATGTTGTTGTTGCTCAGTGGAATTCTGTGCTGAAACTTTGTCTTTTGCACATGGGTTGGTCTTACCATCATCAGTTCTAGAGTCTGGGCTGATTATCTGCACCGAGTTCTCACTCTTTATGGCTTTTAGCGAATGCCAGTCCATATTTATGTTTCTAAACCACTCCCGGCCTAGTAGTGGTGGACCTCCCTCCGGTAGCACATATAAGTCCATTATTTGACTTCCTTCGCCCTTGTTGGCCACTGCAACCTTTATTGTCCCGATGGGGTACACTCTCTGCCCCGTGTAGGTTGTCAATATAATCTCCGTATCCTGTAGGGGAATATGTTGGAATAACCTTCTGTAATCTTTCTTATTCATGACCGACAATGCCGATCCAGTGTCCAATTCCATTTTTACTTGGACTCCTTCTATCTGAAGAGTAACCCAAATTGTCTGGAGGTCTGCACCCTTACCAACGTTGAGTACCCTTAAGCTAGCCAGTTCAATACTGCTTGCGTCTGAATCGGACTCCTGTTCGGCCACCTTGTGTACCTTTGCGTATTTCCCTTGCGGTGACTTCTTGTTGCTGGTCTTCTTCGCTGACCTGCATACTCTAGCTATATGTCCAAGCCTACCACAAGTTCTACATTCTTGGTTTTTAAACCAACACTGGTTCTGATCATGCGTTGTCTTTCCACAACGATAACATTTGCCAGAACTCTCACCCAATTTGTGTGCACTGAGCTCCGGTGACCGTAGCTGCATTACTGCCGTGCCTCTCGCTGCGGCTTCGTGTGCTGCTGCCATAGTGACCGCCTTCTCAAGCGTCAGCTCATTCTCCTCGAGCAGTCGCTTTTGTGTATCCTGTTTAAATAAACCACACACAAATTTGTCTCGAAGTGCCTCTGTCAGTCCCGTTCCAAACTGGCAATATTTCGCTAATTTACGCAATTCCAGCAAATATTCAGCATTGCTTTCATGCTGTAGCTGCCTTCTGTCGTAAAATTTAAATCGTTCCGCTAGCATCAGCGGCGTGGGGTTTAGATGATCTTTCAGGACAGTAACAATCTCATCGAACGTCTTATCCGCCGGTTCATCTGGTGATAACAGGTGTTTCAATTGCCCGTATGTCTTCGCACCCATTAAATTTAATAATGTTAGAGCTTTACCTTGGTCACGAATTTTATTGGCCTTACAATAATTTTTTACTCTTTCAACATATATGGCCCAATCTTCGAGGTCACTATCAAAGGTGCTAATATTCCCGTGTTTAGGCATTGTAGATTTGCAATTTCTCAGATTTTCTTTTCTTTACTTGTTATCAAAGATGGCGGCTTCCCGCTCTTGCCGTCGTCCTCCGCCCACAAAATGGCGGTTTTCCCGCGCTTGGCGGTCTTCACCCGTCCCCCGACGCCGTCTCCCTTCAGCCCCCGAGTGCGGCCCTTATCAGCGGATGCGATCGATGGCCCGGCTGCGCCTCGCACTTGAAAGCGGCCCGGCCCTTATCTGCCGATCGCTATCGCCCTGTACCTCTCTCTTCCCCAGTCCTGTCTTCTACTCCGGTTCACAAGCTGATGGAGGCTTCAGGGTCCTAATGCCTGTCGCTTCCAGTGGGGTGGTGAGTGGTGAGGTTTGAAACCTCTCTTCAACCGCCGTGGAATAACTGCCGCAGGGTAAGAACCTGACTCGTCGCCAGTGTTAAGTCTGTGAATTATTTAGTTAATTAAAACAGACTAATGAGTAACAATAAAAACAGGTCTTTACTGGTTGGAGGTCGGGACTATACTGAATACAAGATTACTGCACAGTGCTTATATACCGGTGTGTTCACCCCCGGTATTACGTCTACAGCAGCCTGAGAAAGTAGTACATCTCTTAAGGTGGAACAGGCTTAAGCTCTCTTAAGGTGGAACAGGTTACATACACAACACCCAGCTTCTCCAGTCTATCCACGTGACTGAAGTCCCTCATCCGCTGGAACCATTCTTGTAAATCTTTCCTGCACCCTCTCTAAGGCCTTCACATCCTTCCTAAAGTGCGGTGCCCAGAATTGGACACAATACTCCAGTTAAGGCCGAACCGGTGTTTTATAAAGGTTCATCATAATTTCCACGCTCTTCTACTCTATACCTCTATTTATGAAGCCCAGGATGCCGTAAGCTTTTTTAACCGCTTTCTCAACCTGCCCTGCCACCTTCAATGATTTGTGCACACATACCCCCAGGTCTCTCTGACTAGGAGACCCGATAGAGGTGGTGAAAATGATGATGGGGTTCGATAGGGTGAATGTGGAGAGACTGTTTCTACTTGCGGGTGAGTCTGGACAAGGAGCTATATGGATAAGATACCCAGTAACAGATTAAAGAAAGAATTTGGGTGGAAATTCCTTTATACAGACGATTGGTGAGAATGTGGAAATTTGGAGTGGTTTAAACAGAGCGCATTGACATAACAACATAAGAAAGGACACCTAAATCTCTCAGAACACCATTCTTCCTACCAAAGTGAATAACCTAACATTTCCCCACATTATACTCCCTCTGCCACCTTACTGCCCACTCACTTAACCTGTCTCTATCCCTTTACAGGTTCTGTGTGTCCTCCTCACAGCTTACTGTCCCACCTAGCTCTGTATCATCAGCAAACTTGGATACATTGCACTCGGTCCCCTCATCTAAGTCATTGATATAGATTGTAAATAGCTGAGGCCCAAGCACTGATTCGTGCAGTACCCCACTAGTTACAGCCTGCCAACCCGAAAATGACCCGTTTATCCCTGTTCTCTGTATTCAGTCTGTTAACCAAACCTCTCTCCATGCTAATATATTACCCTCAACCCCATGAGCCCTTATTTTGCGTAGCAACCTTTTATGTGGCACCTTATCGAATGCCTTTTGGAAATCCAAATATACTACATCCACTGGTTGCCCTTTATCTACCCTGCTAGTTACATCCTCAAAAAACTATAATAAATTTGTTGAACACGATTTCCCTTTCATAAAACCATGTTGACTCTGCCTAATCATATTATGATTTTCCAAGTGCCCTGTTAATTAACACACTTAAGGGGAGCCGAGATGCATATATGAGGGAGAAGGGTATATAGCTATATGAAGGGGGAGGGGGTGGGGGGGAAGGCGGGGAGGGTGAGAAAAATTAATTATTAATTAGAGTTTGAGGAGGCTCAAAGGTCATAGGGGGAGAAATTCAGTATCGCTTCATTTGGGCGCAATTATTGGCCTGGCGCTAATTATCGCCTCCGACTGGAAACTTGGCTTTTATCGCCCCTGGAGGTGATTGGAGCGCTAAATCTGGCGCTACACACCTGTCTTAAGGCGCAAAGGCCGAGGAGCGAGGCGCTAACTCAGAGCGCTGGCGAAGCTCATGTGATGTCAGTCAGCAATGGAACACAGACACACTGGCGCCGGCCAGTTCTTAAAGGGGAGGGTCGATCTTGCTCTCCATCCACACCCTGCTCATCGCAGCCTTGAATCTCGGCCTGGAGAGACCTGTACATCAAATCTGCTGGAAAGAACAATGGAGAGGCCCAGGGAAAGAGCTCAGAGTGCAGCCCCCACAGTCTCTTCTAAATCGATGCAAGGAAGATCAAATCAAAATGAACCTGCAAAGTGCTGCTCAGTCCCCAAAACTCCTTCACACAGCGTTGAATCTCTCCAGAAGTCTCTCTCTCTCTCTCTCAGAATGCGTGGTAAGAGTTTTTATAGTTATATAAAAAGAAAAAGGGTGGCTAAAGTAAACGTTGGTCCCTTAGAGGATGAGACTGGGAAATTAATGGTGGGAAATATGGAGATGGCAAAAACACTGAATGAATATTTTACATCAGTCTTTACAGTAGAGGACACTAAGAATATCCCAACACTGGACAAACAGGGGGCTAAAGGGGGGGAGGAGCTAAACACAATCAAAATCACTAAGGAAGTGGTACTCGGTAAAATAATGGGACTCAAGGCGGATAAATCACCTGGACCTGATGGCTTACATCCTAGGGTCTTGAGGGAAGTGGTGGTAGGGATTGTGGATGCATTGGTAATAATTTTCCAAAACTCCCTGGAATCAGCAAAGGTCCCAGCAGACTGGAAAACTGCTAATGTAACACCCTTATTTAAAAAGGGCAGTAGACAGAAGGCTGGAAACTATAGACCGGTTAGCCTAACATCTGTGGTAGGTAAAATTTTGGAGTCCATTATTAAGGAGACAGTAACAGGACATTTGGATAATCATAATTTAATAGGACAAAGTCAGCATGGTTTTATGAAGGGGAAGTCATGTTTGACAAATTTGCTGGAGTTCTTTGAGGAAGTAACATATAGGGTGGATAAAGGGGAACCAGTGGACGTAGTACTGCCCCTCCGACAGTGTGGCACTCCCTCAGTACTGCCCCTCCGACAGTGCGGCGCTCCCTCAGTACTGCCCCTCCGACAGTGCAGCGCTCCCTCAGTACTGCCCCTCCGACAGTGCGGCGCGCCCTCAGTATTGCACTTCCGACAGTTCGGCTCTCCCTCAGTACTGCCCCTCCGACAGTATAGTGCTCCCCCAGTACTGCCTCTCTGACAGTGCGGCGCTCCCTCAGTACTGCCCCTCCGACAGTGCGGCTCTCCCTCTGTACTGCCCCTCCGACAGTGCGGCACTCCCTCAGTACTGCCACTCCGACAGTGTGGCGCTCCCTCAGTACTGCCCCTCTGACAGTGCAGCACTCCCTTAGTATTGCCACTCAGACAGTGCGGCACTCCCTCAGCATTGCCCCTCCGACAGTGCGGCGCTCCCTCAGTACTGCCCCTCTGACAGTGCGGTGCTCCCTCAGTACTGCCCCTCCGACAGTGCGGCGCTCCCTCAGTACTGCCCCTCCGACAGTGCGGCGCTCCCTCAGTACTGCCCCTCCGACAGTGCAGTGCTCCCTCAGTACTGCCTCTCCGACAGTGCGGCACTCCCTCAGTACTGCCCCTCTGACAGTCTGGCTCTCCCTCTGTACTGCCTCTCTGACAGTGCGGCACTCCCTCAGTACTGCGCCTCCGACAGTGCAGTGCTCCCTCAGTACTGCCTCTCCGACAGTGCGGCACTCCCTCAGTACTGCCCCTCCGACAGTCCGGCTCTCCCTCTGTACTGCCTCTCCGACAGTGCGGCTCTCCCTCTGTACTGCCTCTCCGACAGTGCGGCGCTCCCTCAGTACTGCCCCTCTGACAGTACAGCACTCCCTTAGTATTGCCGCTCAGACAGTGTGGCACTCCCTCAGTATTGCCCCTCCGACAGTGCAGCGCTCCCTCAGTACTGCCCCTCCGACAGTGCGGCGCTCCCTCAGTACTGCCCCTCCGACAGTGCGGTGCTCCCTCAGTACTGCCGCTCCGACAGTGCAGCGCTCCCTCAGCACAGCCCCTCCGACAGTTCCATTCTTATAACTTTTCCAATGTCGAAAGGAGTTACATTAAAAAAGAAAGGGTAATGACTATGGTAGTCCAATGCCTCATCAAGGCACGAGCCCTTCAAGGGAAAACCCCTTACCATCTATACTGAGATTCCCGATTTAAGATCAGTATTGAGGATGGCCTCTGATTTAAAAAAAGAGCCACCCAGATCCGATATGATAAATGGGCATTGTTATTGAATGATCCTGCACTCATTTTTAAATTCCTCTCCCCGGAAATGGACTTAGAGCATCTTCCCATCATGGAGGATGATGATACGGAGAAGGAAATCAGACAAATACCTATGAGGCCTCTCACAGAATACCATCAAGTCATTTACTGTGATGGATCGTCAATGACAATTAAAACAGGGGCATCCCAACAATCCTCAGCTGGGATGGGGATAGTAGTAGGGATTTTTCGAGATTCCTATTTCTTTTTATCCAGAAAAATTACTGTCTATACCCCTTGGCCATAAGACAGTGCAATATGCTGAAACTGCAGCATTACAGTATGCTTTAGAAAAGGCAGACCTTATTAAACCCACACTAATCTGCACGGATGGTGACTATTGTAAAAGAGGATATAATATAACCAAGATCTAGTTTTCTGGGAACAAACAAATTTTACCAATCGTAAGGGTAAACCCATAAAACATAAGTCATTGTGGGAAGACATTCTCCGTTCGAGATTGGAGAAACAGAATTGTCAGGTGATTCATGTAAACGGGCATACCACTGGGACAGTACACTCAAAAGGAAACAGCCTTGCAGATGAACAAGCGAAACGTTCGTTCTGCATGACATCCCCTCAAGAGGGGTCTGCCAATGTTAGTGTAATCACTAGGGCAGAACGGGCAGCTAATCAGGATGAGGAACTGATTCAGCTATTAGACCCAACAAAAGAGATTCCACCAGGATATCCACCAAAGTACTTTTACTCGGAAACCCCTACGGGTATTGCGCTAGTTAAGTTGCCCAAGGGAAACCGAGAAGTACCCCCGAGACACAAACGAGAACAGCATGTAAAAGAAGCTCACGAGGGCATAAGTCAAGCACATTGTGGTGCCAGAACAGCATTCTGCAAATTGACCCCCTTATATTGGTGGCCAGGCATGCTTAAGGCCTGTAAAACATACGTGGCAAATTGTGAGCCATGCTATTTAACCAATAAGTCATCGCTAATTAAGCCACCCCCATTGGCTCCTGTGAAAGCTGATGAGCCAATGGGAAAATTCTTTATTGACTTTATTGGACCACTTCCCCCGGCTTTGGGATACAGACATGTTCTCGTTTGTGTAGATGGATGCACCTCTGCTGGCTGGTCCCCACAAAAACTGTTTCAGAAAACGCACTTACCAAGGCTATTTCTGACATAATTACTGTATCTGGTGCACCCAAAATCTTACACTCCGATCAAGGCGGAGCCTTTGTCTCCAAGGTCTTCAAAGACTACTGCGAACAAAGGGGGATTGGGTTAGAGCACAGCACACCACGTCATCCGCAATCAGGCAATCAGCGGGGCTGGTGGAACGTAAAAACCAGGAAGTAAAACAGCTATTGGTCAAACTGTTGAGAATCAGGGGGAATAAGTGGACCACCATCATTTCGGAGGTACAGCTATTACTTAATAATGTGCCCACATCTGCATCAGGGACAGTGTCCACTAAAACTCCATATTACCTAATGTATGGGGTTGAGATGAATACATCACTTACCCATAGTTCTTTTATTGCCTCTACACTCTCTGAGTCCTTGACCCGACAGCGACAGTTAGATTTGAAAAAAGAAGTAACAGAGGATATAACAAAGAAGTAATCATTGAATTGATCAGAGGATAAGGGAGGCAAATAGGCAGAAAAAATTGACAAACAAAGCATGGCAACCCCTAGTAGGAGAATGGGTACAGGAAAAGAAGTTCGAGCAAAAACCTGGTTTAAGACCAAAGTGGACAAAAACCTGTTCAAATACATTCTGTTATTAACGGAAGAACATTTAAAATACATATTAATCAGCTGAATGGCAAGCATATTCTTAAAACTGTCTCCATAGACAATCTCAAAAGATGTCCTGCGGGATACTGAAAAGGAGGAACAATACAAGGTGCAGTCGTACACTGTCTTTCAAGACCCAGCTTGGAGCATGACACAGGAAATGGATGCGATCGAATTACTGACGACGGTCAGTCAGAAGGTGTCGCCGACTCCTCCACACGATGCCTGGCATCGCCTCAGGAATTGGATTCATGAAAAGCCACAACCGAAACAAGAAAAGATCCACGAGTTACTTCAATGAAGGAGGAAGACACAGCGGATGTAGAAGGAATCATCTAAGCGCCTGGCAAGGCCTTTACGGAAACAAGAATCAGTATACACGCCGGGTCGAAGGAACAGTGTGTCAAACTTCAGCTAGTTCCAAATGACGTCTCCTCGACTCATATGAATAACTCACCTCTACGGAACGTACATCTGATGATTGGACATTCTAAGTACAAGTTGTTTCGCTAAATGCATGACAATGTACCTATCATCCTTTTAAATTGTGTTCAATTCAAAATAGGGCAAAACATTGTCCTAGGATGACTTAAAAGGAATTTTCATGTAGCACATGATTGTGCATCTTGTGAAATTAATGTGCTATTGTAACCTTATTAGTAACATTGACCAAACTCTGTCTAGATGCTCCAGTTCATTTTTTGGTCAAGAGGTGGGTGTGAAGGAAAATACACCATCCTATGAATAGAATTTTGACTTGTTAAAACATGACATACTGGGTCTGGAAGTCTGGAAGCTTTAACAATCAAAAACTGTAAACAGCATACAGGCTTTTGAGATAAGATGGGTTGTTGACACTGAAACAATAGCCCTATTGAAGCAGCAGGTTGGAGGTTCCAGGAAGTCTGCAGTTTGGAAAGAACACAATAGCTATACCCAAGTTAAGTGTTATAAACCAACACTTCGGAAAGAAACACAGAACATTAAAGAAACATATGCCTTTGTAGAAAGGATATCAAATGAAACATGGAGACATGAGTCTGTGGTACAACCAACTGAGGTAAATAAGGATTGCATAGATCACCCTAGCAGAGGTGTTTTTAATTTACACATTGTAAAAAGAATTGCACAGAATGCCTTCGTAAAAATAACATCAAATGAAACATGGGAGGCAACAGTCATCACATTGTTTTTGTGTTGAACTTGGAGCACCTAGGAGACATATGAAGTCTGTGGTACAACCAGTTGAGATGTTCTAAATGCAAAAGATACAAACAGGAGACTTTGATAAAAATGAAATCAAATAGAACCACTGCTGTCACATTGTTTTTATGATAAGCTTCGAACACCTAAACGAGGAGACAAAATTCTGCAAGCTACCAGCTCAACTGACTGTAAGAATAGGAGTCAACAGAAAAATGACGAGAGATAATTCGCTTACATCAGCAAAAAACTTCAAAGGATATACCACTGCAGAAAGGGTATAAATATAGAACTTTCAAATGGGAAGATAGGATTCGTTGAAAGGGGCAAAGCGATTCTCATGCTTCAGAGGCAGGCTCTGTAAGTTTTTAACTCTTTGAGTCTCGGGAATCAAAGGAATTTGATTTTGGTGGATATCCTGGAACAAGACTAAGAAATGTAAAAATGTAACGAAGTTAAGATTTGAGAATAAGGATCTCTGATAATAAGGATTGTAAGCTTTTTGTATTTGGGACTATTAATGTTGCGATTGACTCACCAGCTGTAAGTTACATGTCGGTTCTTTAATAAATATATATATATTTTTTAGAATTGTCTCACATAATACTTCTGTATCAAACTCGCGAACCCAATCTCTGTTAACTCTTTGGTGAGGAGTTGCAGAATTCTGGAGGAGTTTTCCGGACCCTCATAATATCTGGAAGGTTACAGTCTAGTTAAACTTATTAAAAGTGCTATCTGGAGGACGGTAACATCTTCAGTCGTTCCTTTCCTTTAGGGAGAGATAGTCTGAACCCTTAGACCCAATTAAACAGGGCAGGTTTAGAGTAGACGCCTCAAATTATTTCTTTATCTTTTAGGATTTCCAGTCTGTGGCCCGCAATCTATATGCAAGCCTTATGCAATCTATATAGAAGCCATGTTTCTATATGCAAGCTCGAGGGGCCACATAAGGAGATAGTAGGACAGGTGACCAAACGCTTGGTCAAAGAGGTAGGTTTCAAAGAGCGTCTTAAAGGATGAGAGATAGGTGGAGAGGTTTAGGGAGGGAATACCAGAGCTTAGGGCCCAGGCAGGTGAAGGCACGGCCGCCAATGGTGGAGCGATGGAAATCGGATGTGCAACAGGCCAGAATTGGAGGAGAGCAGAGATTTAGCAGGTTGGGCCTATACTCATTGGAGTTTAGAAGAATGAAAGGTGATCTTATTGAAATATAAGATACTGAGGGGCTCGACAAGGTAGATGCAGAGAAGATGTTCCCCCTCATGGGGGAATCTAGAACTAGGGGGCACAGTCTCAGAATAAAGGATCGCCCATTTAAAACTGAGATGAGGAGGGATTTCTTCTCTCTGAGGGTCATAAATCTGTGGAATTCTGCGCCCCAGAGAGCTGTGGAGGCTGGGTCATTGAATATATTTAAGGTGGAGATAGACAGATTTTTGAACAATAAGGGAGTCGAGGGTTATGGAGAGCGGGCGGGGAAATGGAGCGGAGTCCAAGATCAACTCAGCCATGATCTCATTGAATGGCGGAGCAGGCTCAAGGGGCCAAAAGGCCGACTCCTGCTCCTATTTCTATGTATATCTCGGGAGGGTTGTAGGGCTGGAGGAGGTTACAGAGATAGGGAAGGGGCAAGGCCACGGAGGGATTTGAAAACAAGGATGAGGATTTTTAAATCGAGGCATTGCCGGACCGGGAGCCAGTGTAGGTCAGCGAGCACAGGGGGTGATGGGTGAACAAGACTCGGTGCGAGTTAGGATTCGGCCAACCGAGTTTTGGAGGAGCTCAGGTTAACGGAGGATGGAAGGTTGGAGGCCGGCCATCTGCTCTGGTGCCTGGAGAAGAAAGCACCTTCCGCACATCCGATTTCCATCGCTCCACCATTGGCAGCCGTGCCTTCACCTGCCTGGGCCCTGAGCTCTAGTATTCCCTCCCTAAACCTCTCCACCTCTTCACCTATCTCTCCTCCTTTAAGACGCTCTTTGGAACCTACCTCTTTGACCAAGCTTTTGGTCACCTGTCCAACATTCTATGGAATCTGGAACAGTACCCATGGATTGGCGGGTAGCTAATCTTACCCCACTATTCAAAAAAGATGGTAGAGAGAAAACGGGGAATTACAGACCGGTAAGCCTGACATCGGTAGTGGGGAAAATGCTAGAGTCCATTATAAAAGATGTAATAGCAGAGCACTTGGAAAACAGTGACAGGATCGGACAAAGTCAACATGGATTTACAAAAGGTAAATCGTGCTTGACTAATCTACTGGAATTTTTTGAGGATGTAACTGGTAAAATAGATAAGGGAGAACCAGTGGATGTGGTGTATTTGGACTTTCAAAAGGCTTTCGATAAGGTTCCGCATAAGAGATTAGCGTGTAAAGTTAAGGCACATGGGATTGGGGGCAAGGTATTGACTTGGATAGAGAACTGGTTGGCAGACAGAAAGCAAAGAGTTGGAATAAACGTGTCTTTTTCCGAGTGGCAGGCAGTGACTAGTGGGGTACCGCAGGGATCGGTCCTTGGACCCCAGCTATTCACAATATATATTAATGATCTAGACAAGGGAACTAGATGAAATATCTCCAAGTTTGCAGATGACACAAAGCTGGGTGGGCGTGTGTGCTGTGAGGAGGATGCCAAGAAACTCCAGGATGATTTGGACAGGTTGGGTGATTGGGCAGAAGCATGACAGATGCAATATAACGTGGATAAATGCGAGGTTATCCACTTTGGTCTCAAAAACAGGAACGCAGATTATTATCTGAATGGCAATAGATTGGGAGAAGGGGAAGTGCAATGAGACCTGGATGTCGTTGTGCACCAGTCGCTGAAGATAAGCATGCAGGTGCAGCAGGCGGTTAAGAAGGCAAATGGTATGTTGGCCTTCGTAGCGAGAGGGTTTGAGTACAGGAGCAAGGATGACTTGCTGCAATTGTACAGGGCCTTGGTGAGGCCACATCTTGAGTATTGTGTGCAGATTTGGTCGCCTTATCTGAGGAAGGATGTTCTTGCCATGGAAGGAGTTCAGCGAAGATTCACCAGACTGATACCTGGGATGGCAGGAATGAGGTATGAGGAGAGTTTGGGTCGATTGGGCTTATACTTGCTGGAGTTTAGAAGAATGAGAGGGGACCTCATTGAAACTTATAAAATTCTGACTGGACTGGACAGACTAGATGCAGGAAGGATGTTCCCGATGGTTGGGGAGTCCAGAACCAGGGGTCACAGTCTAAGGATAAGGGGTAAGCCATTTAGGACAGAAATTAGGAGGAATTTCTTCACCCAGAGAGTGGTGAACCTGTGAAATTCTCTACCACAGAAGGCAGTTGAGGCCAATTCATTAAATATATTCAAGATGGAGTTGGATATATTTCTTAAGGCTAAAGGGATCAAGGGATATGGGGAGAAGGCAGGGACAGGGTACTGAGTTTGGATGATCAGCCATGATCGCATTGAATGGCAGAGCAGGCTCGAGGGGCTGAATGGCCTACTCCTGCTCCTATCTTCTATGTTTCTATGAGAGTGTTGCAGGCAGGTAGCTGGGGGGGGGGGGGGAAGCGGGGGGGGGGCGGGGAGAGGGGTAAGGAGAATGGTGCCAGAGGAAATCAGCCTGTTGAAGTGAAAATGTCAAGCAGGAGGTAAGCTGGGTGGCCCCAGTGGGAGATCGGGTAAAACATTGAAACATGTTCCACAGGCCCTCCCTGAGACTGCTGTTCACGGGGAGCATGCTTAACTCAAATGAAAGATAGTCCCTTAATCAGCCTCGAGCATACTTTGTGTTCAGGTTCCCAGTGTGCTGTTCGCTGGCTGTCTACCCTGAGCGCAGAGAAGGCCACAGCCCTCTGAGCCTGGTTATATGGGGGGGCGGCCTGCACCCAACGTGGATTATCAACCCCATTGTGTGTTACATAAACACTGTGGCAACAAGAGCAGGTCAGAGGCAGGGTATTCTGCGGCGAGTGTCTCACCTCCTGACTTCCCCAAAGCCTTTCCACCATCTACAAGGCACAAGTCAGGAGTGTGATGGAATACTCTCCACTTGCCTGGATGAGTGCAGCTCCAACAACACTCAAGAAGCTCGACACCATCCAGGACAAAGCAGCTCGCTTGATCGGCACCCCATCCACCACCTTAAACATTCACTCCCTCCACTCCCGGCGCACCGTGGCTGCAGTGTGTACCATCTGCCCTGTTCCTGGGACTAGGGACAGGGTCACTGGCAAGGTCTTGGGAAGCTAAGCAGAGCCAGGCCTGGTTAGTACCTGGAGGGGTGACCATCAGGGAAAACCAGGTGCAGAAGGTCACGGAAGGAGCCCCGAGGAGGGGCAGTTGGTGAGAAGGTCACGGAAGGAACCACAGGAGGAGCGGCTGGTGAGCAGGCCCGGGCGGTGGGCTGAAGATTGTCGGACAGGAGGAATGGTGGAAATGGAATGGCGGCGCGCACTGATGCAGCGGCTTTGCTTCTCCCAGATCATGGGAGCTTGCAAGATCACGTTTCGTTGTTCATGTACTTGTGCAATGACAATAAAGTTGAATTATTATTATTATCTACAAGATGCACTGCAGCAACTCGCTAAGGCTTCTTCGGCAGCACCTCCCAAACCCGCGACCTCTTCCACCTAGAAGGACAAGGGCAGCAGGTGCATGGGAACACCATCACCTCCAAATTCACCTCCAAGTCACACACCATCCTGACCTGGAAATATATCGGCTGTTCCTTCATCGTCGCTGGGTCAAAATCCTGGAACTCCCTGCCTAACAGCACTGTGGGAGCACCTTCACCACACGGACTGCAGCGGTTCAAGAAGGCGGCTCACCACCACTTTCTCAAGGGCAACTAGGGATGGGCAATAAATGCCGGCCTTGCCAGCGATGCCCAGATCCCACAAGCGAATAAAAAAAAACATGGTTCAACGCTCCTGTACAGGGAGTCCGTGCACTCGTCACAAGCAATGCCACAGCTGATCTGCTAGTTTAATAAACAAAAAAAATTCATTCAAGGGGATGTGGGCATCGCTGGCAAGGCCGGCATTTACTGCCCATCCCCAATCGCCCTCGAGAAGCTGGTGGTGATCCGCCATCTTGAATTGCTGCAGTCCCGTGTGGTGAAGGTACTCCCACAGTGCTGTTAGGGAGGGAGTTCCAGGATTTTGACCCAGCGACGATGAAGGAACGGCCGATATATTTCTAAGTCGGGATGGTGGGGAACTTGGAGGTGGTGGTGTTCCCGTGCGCCTGCTGCCCTTGTCCTTCTAGGTGGTAGAGGTGGCGGGTTCGGGAGGTGCTGCCAAAGAAGCCTCGACAAGTTTCTATAGTGGATCTTGCGGAGGGTACACACTGTTATTGGGAGTGCTTGGTGCTGGCACTGGGTGTCTTTATCCAGCATCGATATCCTTCAACAAAAGCTAAACATGAAATAAAGCCACCCCGGAATAAAACATCCGTATCTATGCTTTATTGGTAACTGCGCTATCATTACAAGCTTGACGAACTTTTAAACCGTTTGTACAAACAGAAATCACAACTTTACATGCCTGTTGAGTTTTATAAAAGATGCATTAAAAACAGGGCTGTATGGGGAGAGAAAAGGGAAGCCTCGTAGCGAAGGAGTTCTGGAACTGCCCCTAAGCCAGTTTGGGAATCCACGTTTACGAAGCAGATGAGTTATTCTGTGAGGTTAAAGTTAATGACTTTTATCCAGTGGCTGGACCCGGCCCCCATTCCCCCACGCCCCCCCTGCCCCGTCCCCGCACACGACGTGTTCCAAGATCGCTGTGCCGTTGGCGACTCTTCACGTCTTACACAGGGCCCTATGAACACAAGAACAGAAGAACATTAATGTAAAACCGCGTCAGAAAGATCATGATCATCTCCTCCGGGCGCACGACCTTCCCACGGCCAATTGGAAACGGAACAGACTCATTGTTACCCAATTGGCTCACTCTTGACTATTTGTGAAACAGCCTTTTTTTTTTCCCGCCTCCCCATCTCCAGTATTTTTATATAACTAATAAATGAAAGCATTCAAAGAAAATGAGAAAATACATTTTTCTTTAATGCAGCTACGATTATGTTTTTTCCCCCTGGGGTTTTTTTGCTCGCAGCCGTGTGCCGGAGATTAACCTTCAATTCCTGGAGACTCCAGGCCAATCCCGGAGGGTTGGCAACACCGTCTGGGCTCTGCTTCACTCAGGAGTAGGGAAGGACAATCCTGTGAGCCTCGTTAGAGCGAAGGTTTGGAGCCGGGCCTCCGAGGCCCAGTCTGCGGTCCCCCCCCCCGACCCCTCGTTCTCATCCAGCGCGGCTCCGGGCCGAAGGTAGAGCTTTTCGAAAGGACCCCCTGGGATACCTCTGTATTATACGACTGACCACAGTGTGTTCTGTTTGTGACACTTGCAGGGGTTTTTCAACTGGAAATGGAAAATGAATTGAAGCCATTTTATGTTTAGAGTAGTTTTATTTGAGGGGATTTGTTTTAAAATAAAAAAACTTGCATTTCTCCAGCGCCTTTCACAACCTCAGGACGTCCCAAAGCGTTTTACAGCCAATGAAGTACTTTTTGAAATGTAGTCATTTTATAAATCTCATCATTCATCAAGAAACTACTCGTGAAATAACGCTGGACAGCCAGCTGGTGGCGCCGTCTAAGGAGTATAAATACTCGGGCGTCGGCCCCAGCTTGCGGGGGACATTTTGTAAGACAAGGAACTAGTGAAGTGCAACTAGACTTCCATGTTCTGAAACAAGTTGATTAAAGCCTTGCTTTATGCTCAAACCAAATGTTTTATTACGTCAGTCATTGTTGTAATGTAGGAAACGTGGTAGCCAGTTTGCACACAGCAAATATTGGCCAGGACACTTGGCAGACCTCCCCTGCTCTTCTATTGACCAGTGCCACGGAATCGTTTACATCCACCCAAGAGAGCAGAGAGGGCCGTAGCTTAACTGCTCAAGTCTCTGGAGTGGGAAATGAACCCACAACCTTCTGACTCAATGAGGCAAGAGCACCACCGACTGAGCTGCAGGTGAAACCGTTGGTTGAGTTTGAGTGGTCGTGATCTGGAAGGCGCTGCCTGAAAGGGCGGTGGAAGCAGATTCATAGAAACATAGAAGATAGGAGCAGGAGTAGTCCATTCGGCCCCTCGAGCCTGTTCCGCCATTTAATGAGATCATGGCTGATCATCCAAATTCAGTACCCTGTCCCTGCCTTCTCCCCATATCCCTTAATCCCTTTAACCTTAAGAAATATATCCAACTCCTTCTTGAATATATTTAATGAATTAGCCTCAACTGCCTTCTGTGGTTCACCACTCTCTGGGTGAAGAAATTCCTCCTCATCCCTGTCCTAAATGGCTTACCCCTTATCTTTAGACTGTGACCCCTGTTTCTGGACTCCCCGACCATCGGGAACATCCTTCCTGCATCTAGTCTCTCTAGTCCTGTTAGAATTTTATAAGTTTCAATGAAATCCCCTCTCATTCTTCTAAACTCCAGCGGGTATAAGCCCAATTGACCCAATCTCTCCCCATACGTCATTCCTGCCATCCCAGGTATCAGTCTGGTGAATCTTCGCTGCACTCCCTCCATGGCAAGAACATCCTTCCTCAGATAAGACGACCAAAACTGCACACAATACTCAAGATGTGGTCTCACCAAGGCCCTGTACAACTGCAGCAAGATATCCTTGTTCCTGTACTCGAATCCTCTCGCTACGAAGGCCAACATACCATTTGCCTTCTTAACTGCCTGCTGCACCTGCATGCTTACCTTCAGCGACTGGTGCACAAGGACACCCAGGTCTCGTTGCACTTCCCCTTCTCCCAATCTATTGCCATTCAGATAATAGCCTGCCTTCCTGTTTTTGACACCAAAGTGGATAACCTCGCATTTATCCACATTATACTGCATCTGCCATGCTTCTGTCCAATCACCCAACCTGTCCAAATCATACTGGAGTTTCTCAGCATCCTCCTCACAGCACACACGCCCACCCAGCTTTGTGTCATCTGCAAACTTGGAGATATTACATCTAGTTCCCTCATCTAGATTATTAATATATATTGTGAATATTCAGTAGTAACTTTCAAAAGATAATTGGATAAATACTTGAAAAGGAGAAATTAGCAAGGCTCTGGGGAAAGAGCAGGGGAGTGAATAGCTCTTTGAAAGAGCCAGCGCAGGCACGATGGGCCGAATGGCCTGTGTCATGAATCAGTCATTCATGAAAGAAAGACTTATGAAATAATACTGAGCGGCCTGCGGGTGGCGCTGTCCAGGGAGAGTATAAATACTCGGGCACGGGCCCAGCTTGCGCAGGACATTCTTAACAGGAACTAGTGAAGGACACAACTAGACCTCCATGTTGTAAAACAGTTGATTAAAGCCTTGTTTAACGCTTAGACCAAGTGCCTAGTAGTTTTCTTATGTCAGCCTCCTTCTGTGCTCTATGATTCTATGTATAATACCACGCAATGATGAAATATGTTGGAAGGAACCAGCGCTCCTCGTCAGTCCTGGCGTGTTACCGCTGCTGTCTTGTCTGTATATGCCGCTCCCTTCACCCTTACACAACCAAACGCATAGTCGTACCACTCGACAATTTACATTTTTTTTAGCAAAAGCCGACTTTGAATGAACAGGTGTAGACCGTATTACCCTTCCTGGGGCTATATTTTAATTAGTGGATGCGCAAAAAGACATCAAGCAGCTTCTTTGGAACAGTATGCCAATTTTACAATTTTGAAGACTTCTCCCGGTTAAAGCATGTCGCTGAAAAGCGCTGTTCCCCTTCAGCGATGTGCCCCCCTCCTCACATAGGAACGAAGGGACAGGAGGAGGCCGTTTAGCCCCTTGAGCCTGTTCCGCCATTCAATGAGGTCATGGCTGATTTATGATCTCATTCCATCCACCTGCCTTTGCCCCACATCCCTTAGATTACCAAAAATCTATCAATCTCAGATTTAAAATTAACAATTGATCTAGCATCAATTGCTGTTTGCCGAAGAGAGTCCCAAACTTCTACCCCCCTTTGTGTGTAGAAGTGTTTCCTAATTGCACTCCTGAAAGGTCTGGCTCTAATGTGCCCCCTAGTCCTAGATTCCCCAACCAGTGGGAATAGTTCCTCTCTATCTACCCTATCAGTTGTGGGATGTTTTCCTAGAACAGTATGTAAAGGAACCAACCAGGGAGCAGGCTATCTTGGATCTGGTACTATCTAATGAGACAGAATTAATAAATGATCTCATAGTAAAGGATCCTCTAGGAAAGAGTGATCATAGCATGGTTGAATTTCAAATTCAGTTGGAGGGTGAGAAAGTTGTATCCCAAACCAGTGTCCTGACCTTAAACAAAGGCAATTATAATGGCATGAGGGCAGAACTGGCTAAAGTGGGCTGAGAAAACAAATTAAAGGGTAAGAGAGTTGACATGCAGTGGAGGACATTTAAGAAGGTATTTCATAACTCTCAACAAAAATATATTCCAGTGAGAAAGAAAGATTTTAAGAGAAGGGAGCACCATCCGTGGCTAACTAAGGAAGTAAAGGATGGTATCAAATTGAAAGCGAAGGCATACAATGTTGCCAAGATTGGTGGGAGACCAGAGGATTGGGAAATTTTTAAAAACCAGCAAAGGAGGACTAAAATAATAATAAAGAGAGAGAAGATTAATTATGAGAGTAAGCTGGCAAGAAACATTAAAACAGATAGTAAGAGCTTCTACAGGTATATAAAAAGGAAGAGGGTAGCTAAAGTAAATGTTGGTCCCTTGGAGGATGAGACTGGGGAATTAATAATGGGGAACGGGGAAATGGCAGAGACTCTGAACAAATATTTTGCATCTGTCTTCACTGTAGAAGACACTAACAACATCCCAATAATGGATAATCAAGGGGCCACAGGGAGTGTGGAACTAAAGACAATCACTTTCACTAAGGAAATAGTACTCGGTAAAATAATGGGACTAAAAGACGACAAGTCCCCTGGACCAGATGGCCTGCATCCCAGGGTCTTAAAAGAAGTGGCTGCAGAGATAGTGGATGCATTGGTTGCAATATACCAAAATTCCCTGGACTCTGGAGAGGTCCCAGCGGATTGGAAAACCGTTAATGTAACACCCCTATTTAAGAAAGGAGGGAGACAGAAAGCAGGAAACTATAGACCAGTTAGCCTAACATCTGTCGTTGGGAAAATGCTGGAGTCCTTCATTAAGGAAGCAATAGCAGGACATTTAGAAAAACATACTGCAGTCAAACAGAGTCAGCATTGGTTTAGGAAAGGGAAATCATGTTTAACAAATTTGCTGGAGTTCTTTGAGGATGTAACAAGCAGGGTGGACAAGGCTGAGCCAGTGGATGTGGTGTATTGGGATTTCAAGAAGGCATTCGATAAGGTGCCACATAAAAGGTTACTGCATAAGATAAGAGCTCATGGAGTTGGGGGTAATATATTAGCATGGATAGAGAATTGGCTAACTAACAGAAAGCAGAGAGTCGGGATAAATGGGTCATTTTCTGGTTGGCAAACGGTAACTAGTGGGGTGCCACAAGGATCGGTGCTAGGGCCCCAACTATTTACAATCTACATTAATGACTTGGATGAAGGGTTCGAGTGTACTGTAGCCAAGTTTGTGGATGATACAAAGATGGATGGGAAAGCAAGTTGTGCAGAGGACTCAAAGAATCTGCAAAGACAGGCTAGGTGAGTGGGCAAACATTTGGCAGTTGGAGTATAATGTGGGAAAGTGCGAGGTTATCCACTTTGGCAGGAAAAATAAAAAAGCAAATTATTATTTAAATGGAGAGAGATTACAAAATACTACAGTTCAGAGGGACCTGGGGGTCCTTGTGCATGAAACACAAAAAGTTAGCATGCAGGTACAGCAAGTAATCAAAAAGGCAAATGGAATGTTGGCCTTTATTGCAAGGGGGTTGGAGTATAAAAGTAGGGAAGTCCTGCTACAACTGTACCGGGCGCTGGTGAGACCATACCTGGAGTACTGCGTACAGTTTTGGTCTCCTTATTTAAGGAAGGATATACTTGCATTGGAGGCAGTTCAGAGACGATTCACTCGGTTAATTCCAGAGATGAGGGGTTTGACTTATGAGGAAAGGTTGAGCAGGTTGGGTCTATACTCATTGGAATTTAGAAGAATGAGAGGTGATCTTATTGAAACATATAAGGTACTGAGGGGGCTCGACAGGGTAGATGCAGAGAGGATGTTTCCCCTTGTGGGGAAATCTAGAACTCGGGGGCGCAGTTTCAGAATAAAGGGTCGCCCTTTTAGAACTGAGATGAGGAGGAATTTCTTCTCTCAGAGGGTCGTAAATCTGTGGAATTCTCTGCCCCAGAGAGCCCTGGAGGCTGGGTCATTGAATACATTTAAAGTGGAGATAGACAGATTTTTGCAAGATAAGGGAGTGAAGGGTTATGGGGAGCGGGCAGGGAAGTGGCTTTGAGCCCAAGATCAGCCATGATCTTATTGAATGGCGGAGCAGGCTCGAGGGGCCAAGTGGCCTATTCCTGCTCCTATTTCTTATGTTCTTATGTTCCCCTTAACATCTTGAAAACTCCGATCAAATCACCCCTGAACCTTCTAAATTCCAGGGAATACAAGCCTAGTTTGTGTAATCTCTACTCGTCATTCAACCCTTGAAGTCCGGGTATCATTCTGGTAAACCTTCGCTGCACTCCCTCCAAGGCCAATATATCCTTCCTAAAGTGTGGCGCCCAGAACTGAACACAGCACTCCAGGCGTGGTCTGTAATATTCTCCCATCAACTTCACAAGTCTGAGAATAAAAGATCTGTTTCGGAAGCAGTGCTGCTGTACGCTGATCTAATCGATGACTCTTCCAACCAACCTGGCATCACGTGTGTGATTTGCATGACCTAACGCACCAGACTTTACGAGAGGCGTTTACATAGACATAGACACAGACGATAGGAGCAGGAGTAGGCCATTCTGCCCCATCGAGCCTACTCCGCCATTCAATGAGATCATGGCTGATCATCCACACTCAGTACCCTGTCCCTGCCTTCTCCCCATATCCCTTGATCCCTTTAGCCTTAAGAAATATATCTAACTCCTTCTTGAATATATTTAATGAATTGGCCTCAACTGCCTTCTGTGGTAGAGAATTCCACAGGTTCACCACTCTCTGGGTGAAGAAATTCCTCCTCATCTCTGTCCTAAATGGCTTGCCCCTTATCCTTAGTCTGTGACCCCCTGGTTCTGGACTCCCCCGCCATCGGGAACATCCTTCCTGCATCTAGTCTGTCTAGTCCTGTTTGCTCCCCGGTCAAAGATGAAGTGCTGATACTAATATCTAGGGCTCACCTGTCTCCTTTTACCACAAGTTCCACAAAGACACCCAAAGAGGCCATTGATCATCTGAAACCCGCACAGGATGAGCTCAAGGGCGCTGAAACCAATCAGCAAGGAGAAAAGGCCCACGTTGAACGCGACCACGTTCTCGGGTTCCTCACATTTGGTCCAGATCTCGGGATGAAAGAGATAGCTTTCGTTGATGAATTGGTCACTGGTGAATAAATGATATAACGAGTTAAACTTACAAAATTCTTCCTCATCGGTTTAGCAGAAATTGAAAAGCTAATGCAAGTAATACGATCATCAGAAGTGTACAGAAAATAATAGTAAGAGACATTGGCCCAGAAATTCAGGTCGGGGGCTTCCCGCGGGTACAAGCCCCCGACCTGCACTTACCTAGCGCGCCGGCCGTTGAGCTGTGGGCCCGCGTGAGGTTCCGATCCTGGGCCTGCTCCAACTGCCGGCGCGCGGTGCTTGCGTATCCCAGGGGCGCAGTTAGTTCGAAGCGTCCCCTGGGATCACGTGGGCCATGGAGAGCCAATGGTAGTAGGGAATGCTTCATTCATAAGTTTGACAGGAAGAGCTGTCAAACCTATAAATACCATAAGCCCCAAAACATCACTAAAACTTCAAATAAATTTTTTTTTTAAATCACATTTTTAAAATAACTATAAATTACATGTAATAACTATTTTAAACAATAATTTAAATTTTTGAAAAAAATTAATTTTATTTTCTAACGGGGCTAAAAATCAACTTACCTTTCTTTAAAGTATTTTAAAATAATAAACCGGTGGAAAAAAAGGTTTAATTTTAATTAATTCACCACTTATCTTGTTAAAAGCAGGCCTTGCGACTGCTTTTTACATGTCTAACCTCTGGAGACTTACCCTCCCGTAAAAACCTACAAAAAAAACGTAAGTTCAATGCGCACGCGCTGCCTCTCCGGCGCACGCGTTCGACCTCTGAACCCCTTCTTTCAGGGGAACGGAAGTTCCGGTTTCCTGCGCATGCGCAGTGCATGCACAAAACTGGCACTTTCGTTGGGCCTATGCGTGAGTACCCCGTGCGTACTCACCCGTGGAGACCCGAATTTCTGGCCCATTAATTCTCCACTTGGCAAAGAAAAGTTGAATATATTTGAGACACTTACTTGATGTGTAAATCTCCAAGGTCTACGTTGAAAGGTCTTGTCCAATTTCCATCGTTTAAACACATTGGTCCATTTACTAAGCCCAGTGCGGAAGTAACAAGGCAGTATCCTGAGCCCAGCACTCCCAGTGCTGCAAACAGTATGGAGAGGAGCATCTGAAAGGGCGTCAAGAGACAGATTTATTATAAAGTTAAAATATTACCTGCAGATTTCATTGCAAAAAGCTCGTCGATACACACACATTATCAATATAAATGTAAATCGTTTATTATCTCTTTGACTTCACTTTATAATGCAAGTCTGTGCGTAGAAGACAACTTTGTTTTTAATACGTCACGTAATAATTTCTAATGTAGCTGATTGCCCCCTGGTCACCAGGCTGCCCCGACCTGACTCTGTCCCAACCTGACTCTGTCCAAAATCCCAGGACTTTGCATAAAGGGTGTGTTAGGAATCTTATGATCCATGAAGAAAGACTCATGAAATAACACTGGACGGCCAGCTGGTGGCGCCGTCCAAGGAGTATAAATACTCGGGCGTGGGCCCAGCTTGCCCAGGACATTTTGTAAAACTGAAACTAGTGAAAGATAACTCGACCCCCATGTTTTGAAACAAGTTGATTAAAGCCTTAATAACAACAGAAAATGCTGGAAAAACTCAGCAGGCCAAGGCAACATCCGTGGAGAGAAATTATAGTCGATGTTTCGGGTGAACCCTTTTTCAAAACTGGAAAGGAAATGAAATAGATCGCAAGGCAGGGCTGCGATAGAACAAAAGAAGTAAAGAGACATTAAGAGGTATTCAAAATCAGACGAGATGGTAATAGGACAGTGGAGACAAAAGACAGCTCAGATTAGGTGTGAAGTGTACTGGCAGGATGAGAGACAGCTGCCATGTGGGAGAGAGAAAAAAAAGGAAAGGGGGGGAAGGTAAAACCCAAAACAAAGGGGTGGAAAAAAAATATAAGAAAAAATGTAATAGGGGCCGAGGTTATGATCTGAAATTGTTGAACTCGATATTGAGTCCAGAAGGCTGCAAAGTGCCTAATCGGAATACTCGACCCAAGTGCGTAGTGAGTTTTATTACATCAGGGTGTGTGCCTGCACCATTTACAGCGCTCTCTGGGTGATGGGCGGGGGGAGGGGGCTGGGAATCTCGGAGCGCTCATCAATTTCATCCAGCGAGTAGTTGATGCCTAAACAGTTGACTGGGTTCGAGCCCCAGTTTATGCTGTCAGCTTCTCTCACTCAAAGAGGCTGTAGGCGCATAACAGTTTAGCCTTCGCACCCTGGGTTAGGTGGGAAGAAGTTAGCCAGGGTTGATGCTTTCTGCAGTCAAATAGCCAACCGACACTCATTGTCAAGGCCTCTGATTGAATAAGTACCACTTGCGTGAGCTAGCAGAAGACCTGTGGAACTGTACCCCTTGCAAGCGGGCAACATCTTTGGGAGAGGAGAGGTACAACGATAGTTGGACTCTTGTTGCATTGAGTATAACGCAGATACTGGGGGTGCATTAAGAACATAAATAAAAGCATAAGAATTAGGAGCAGGAGTTGGCCAATATGGTGGGTGGCGCACCGCCGGCACAGAATGGGCACGTGCATGCTCCTAACAGAATGGACGCTTTGGTGCCCGTTCCGTGCCTGTAAAAGGGGCACAGTGTCAGCCAATTTCTAGACCCACAGGTATCGATCGGGTGCACTGCCCTCCTGTCACATGGCACATTGGCAATGAGTCATACCAAGCCAAATCTAGGTGATCCAACTGCATTCGGGAAAATCGGGGCTTGTCGATACCGCTTAACAGGACACTGCATTCGGTTGCCTTCGGCGAATGCAGCCCATTTACTGTCAGATATTTAAGCAATGTTTGCATGGCACACAGGGTGCAATGGTCCGTGCTGAGTTAGACTCGGCCAGGCTGGAAGTAGAAGGATTACAGTTGGACTCAGCACCCTACGGAAGAAAATAATGTGAGGTTGTGCCCATCCATTCAGCAGCCTCTGCTGCTTATCCCCTTCCTCCCTGCCCCCTCACCCTTGCCGGCCAAGCCAAATCTACCTCCCTCTCCCGCCACCTCCCTCCCATGGCTGCATTTTGGTTCCACAAGCACCAGGTGCCCTCAACCCCAAAGGATCCTTCAATCAAAAATCGTTCCTCAGGGTCTTCCCTGCCCAAGCCCTGATCCCGTGAGGAGAGGTAGGAGATCGTTTCTCTCCAATCTCCCCTCACGCCCTCTCCAACGTCACCTTGCCCATGAGGCCCTCAAAAAAAAAACAATGATTGGTGAATATCCCTAAAATCTGACTTTGGGACCTGGCCCTGATTGGCTTCCAGGAACTCTTTTCTCTCTTGTAGCGGTTGAACCCTGCCTGAAATAGACCTTGCCAAACTCCATCCACTGCTCAGTAGGCATGAGTCCCCCCCTAGGACCCCAGCTTCACAATATATATTAATGATCTAGACGAGGGAACTAGATGCAATATCTCCAAGTTTGCAGAGGACACAAAGCTGGGTGGCCGTGTGTGCTGTGAGGAGGATGCCGAGAAACTCCAGTATGATTTGGACAGGTTGGGTGATTGGGCAGAAGCATAGCAGATGCAGTATAACGTGGATAAATGCGAGGTTATCCACTTTTGTGTCAAAAACAGGAAGGCAGATTATTATCTGAATGGCAATAGATTGGGAGAAGGGGAAGTGCAACGAGACCTGGGTGTCCTTGTGCACCAGTCGCTGAAGGTAAGCGTGCAGGTGCAGCAGGCGGTTAAGAAGGCAAATGGTACGTTGGCCTTCGTAGCGAGGGGGGCACGGTGGCATAGTGGTTAGCACTGTTGCCTCACAGCGCCAGGGACCCGGGTTCAAATCTGGCCTCGGGCGACTGTCTGTGTGGAGTTTGCACATTCTCCCTGTGTCTGCGTGGGTTTCCTCCGGGTGCTCCGGTTTCCTCCCACAGTCCAAAGATGTGCAGTTTAGGTTGATTTGGCTATGATAAATTGACCCTTAGTGTTAGGGGATTAAATACGTGGGGTTACGGGGATAGGGTGGGATATGTGTCGGTGCAGGCTCGATGGGCCGAAATGGCCTCTATCTGCACTGTGGGGATTCTGTGATTCTGAGAGGGTTCGAGTACAAGAACAAGGATGTCTTGCTGCAGTTGTACAGGGCCTTGGTGAGACCACACCTTGAGTATTGTGTGCAGTTTTGGTCGCCTTATCTGAGGAAGGATGTTCTTGCCATGGCGAGAGTGCAGTGAAGATTCACCAGACTGATACCTGGGATGGCAGGAATGACATATGAGGAGAGATTGGGTCGATTGGGCTTGTACTCGCTGGAGTTTAGAAGAATGAGAGGGGATCTCATTGAAACTTATAAAATTCTAACAGGACTAGACAGACTAGATGCAGAAAGGATGTTCCCGATGGCGGGGGAGTCCAGAACCAGGGGTCACAGTCTAAGGATAAGGGGTAAGCCATTTAGGACAGAGATGAGGAGGAATTTCTTCACCCAGAGAGTGGTGAACCTGTGGAATTCTCTACCACAGAAGGCAGTGGAGGCCAATTCATTAAATGTATTCAAGAAGGAGTTAGATATATTTCTTAAGGCTAAAGGGATATGGGGAGAAAGCAGGGACAGGGTACTGAGTTTGGATGATCAGCCATGATCTCATTGAATGGCAGAGCAGGCTTGAGGGGCCGAATGGCCTCCTCCTGCTCCTATCTTCTATGTTTCTATAGCACATTTGTAGGTTCAGCACTGGTTAGCTGAGGTCACTGGTCAACATAGTGGGGTGGGGGAGGGGATGAGGTGTTGTGCTGGGAGGATCCAGATCTCAGTTACATAGAAGACTTGGATTCAGATCTTTTTGCTGGAAGCATACTAAACCAACATGGTTAATACAAAAAGATATGTCTACTGTATGCATCCTATTACTTTACCGATAGAATTACGCAGAGTCCACAGCCCAGAAACAGGCCATTCGGACCAACTGGTCCGTGCCGGTGTTTCTGCTCCACACGAGCCTCCTCCCACCCCCCTTCATCTCACCCTATCAGCACAACCTCCTATTCCTTTCTCCCTCATGTGCTTATCTAGCCTCCCCTTAAATGCATCAACGCAATTCGCTTCAACCACTCCCTGTGGTAGCGAGTTCCACATTCTCACCACTCTCTGGGGTAAAGAAGTTTCTCCTGAATTCCCGATTGGATTCATTAGTGACGATCTTACATTTATGACCCCGAGTCTTGGTCTAACCCCACAAGTGGAAACATCTTCTCTACGTCTACTCTATCTGTTGTGTATGTCCCTTTAAGGACTGGTCTCAGACTGCAGTACTGGCAGTGACCACCCCTGTATAAAAGGCCCTAGCAGGCTTCTGTAGTTTCAGTTTCCAGATTGTCTCCATTCAGTAAAGACTTGTTAAACCAACTCCTGCATTCCGTGTCTCCATTAACACACGGATCTAATACTGGCGACGAGTAAGAAACGAACTTACCTGCAACTCGGCAGCACCTCAGACGACGTTATTGAAGGTCGAAGCCAGAAGAAAGAAAAAAAATAATCCAAAGAAACTCGAGAAACGGGCGTCGACCGTGGGCAACCGCCCTCCAATTCATCGGATTGAAAACTTGCAGGAGAGACTGTCAAGAGCCAGGCTTGGTTCTCCAGTCTGTGGTTTCCCAGCTAATCGGGCTGGTGGCAGGTAGTGCACTGATCCTTCCTGGGCTGCGGCGGGCTAGAGCTCGATCGGGTGTGTTAAGTCTGTGTGTTATATTGAGAATTACTACACAGACCACAAGAGTAAACGTTAACAGGTCTTTACTGGTTGACGGTCAGGGCGGAACTGCCCAATAAATCATTACACAGCACTTATATACCGGTGTGGTCACCACCGGTATTACAGTATACAGCAGCCAAGATAAAGTAGTGCAACCCTTAAAATAGTTCTCTTAAAGGTGGAACGGTTACATACACTACAATCCTCCCTTTTTAGGTTAACAGTATATCTTCCGATTAAACATAACATCATAACATATATACACAACTTAATGTAAAAACAGTTCACAGATTCAGTCTCTCTGGAGGCTTCCTGACTCGGTCCGGATAACGCCTCGGTTGTGTGGTAGTTTTCGGTGGTGTAGTAGGTTCTTTTGGCAAGGTCGATTCGGCTTGAATGTCAGTGTCAGGTTCATCTGGTTCCAGTATCACCGGATCGGGGGTAGATACTATGGGTATCTCTGCTTCATCATTAGGCGTATAGAGTTGTGGTGTAGGTTGCCCCTTTTTGGATGACGCTATGATCTGGTCAGCATGGCGCTTTATTATGCTTTCACCAATGTCCACGGTATACATCAACGGTCCTAGTCGTGTGCAAATAGTTCCAGGCTGCCATTTCTCGGTACGGTAGTCCCGGGCCAAAACTTGTTGACCTATCTGGAAGGTTCTAGTTGGCCTTTCATTCATGCCTTGAAATTGCCGGTTCTCTACGTCCCTTCTGATGTTTGGCTTGATCAAATCCAGCCGGCATCTTAGTCTTCTATTGAAAAACATCATGGCGGGAGTTTGGTTTGTGACCGCATGTGTTGCATTCCTGTACGCCAACAAGAAGTTATCTACCTTATGTTGTAGATTTATGTCTTCATTACCCATGGCCTTTATGGCCTTCTTGAAGGTCTGGACAAACCTTTCAGCTAATCCATTGGTGGCGGGATGGTATGGGGCGGACGTGTAATGCTTAACCCCATTGTTTTTTAAGAACTTCCTGAATTCTTCGGACACAAATTGCGGTCCATTATCAGAACAGATCTGTTCCGGCAGCCCATTCCTGGCAAATATGGTCCTTAATACTGTGATGGTTTTTTCCGTGGTGGTGGAGGACATCTTTATTACCTCCGGCCACTTGGAGTGTGCATCCACTGCGATTAAGAACATTGAGTCCATAAATGGACCAGCAAAGTCGATATGTACCCTTTGCCATGGAGATGAGGGCCACTCCCATGGATGCAGAGGAGCTTGTGGTGGGGCGTTTTGGACCTTCTGGCATCCTAAACAGCTCTTGGTCATTTCTTCGATGTCTCCATCGATACCTGGCCACCACACGAACGCTCTGGCTAGGTTCTTCATTTTCACTCCACCCAGATGCCCCTCGTGAAGCTCCTTTAACACTTTTTGCTGGAGTTTGGGTGGAATCACCACTCTGGATCCACACATCAAAGTTCCTCGGCACACTGACAGCTGTTCTCTTCTTTGCGAAAATGCTGGCAACAGTGGTTCGCCATGTGCTGGCCATCCCTTCACCGTTAAATCGTAGACTCGTGAGAGAGTCGGGTCATTTCTTGTTTCCTTTTCGATCGTAGAATTTGTTACTGGTAGACATTCCACTATGGTTGAGTGGAACATCTCCACTGGGTCCACTGTAGGCGCCTCTTCTACCGTTGGCAACGGTAGGCGTGATAAACCGTCAGCATTCCCATGCTGTTTTGATCCTTTGTATTCTATGTCATACTGGTGTGCCCCTAGGAAAAGGGACCACCTCTGTAGCCTTTGCGCTGTCATAGTGGAAATGCCCTTTTTAGGGTTGAATATGGATACCAACGGCTGGTGGTCTGTCAGCAGTGTAAACTTCTGGCCCTGCAGGTAATGATGAAACTTCTTTACTCCCCACACCAGGCTGAGAGCCTCCCTATCTATCTAAGCATAGTTGCGCTCAGCGGAGGTCAATGATCTGGATGCAAATGCGACTGGCCTTTCCGAGCCATTTGGCAACTTGTGTGAGAGTACTGCTCCAATACCATAAGGAGAAGCATCACAAGCTAAACGAATAGGTAGCGTTGGGTTGAAGTGAGCCAACACTCCCTCTGAGGTGATCAATGTCTTGCTTTTGCGAAAGGCCTTCTTACAGTCCTCGCTCCATTTCCATGGTACTTCTTTCTGCAAAAGAGCATTCAGCGGGTGCAGCACCATGGATAGATTTGGCAGAAACTTATGGTAATAGTTAATCAACCCTAGGAACGATCTCAACTGGGATACATTTTCCGGAGCGGGAGCCTTCACAACCGCTTCGATCTTGTCAGGTGACTTGTGCAGCCCCTCCTGGTCAATGATATGACCACAGTACGAGATCCGTTCCTAAAAGAACTCACATTTCTGGCGATTAACTCGAAGGCCATATTCCTTCAACCTGGTGAGCACCAGTTTCAAATTTGCAAGGTGTTCCTCATCGTCATCTCCTGTAATCAGGATATCGTCCAAGTAACATTGAGTGCTTGGAATTCCCTGTAATACCTGCTCCATGGCCCTCTGCCAAATTGCCGGAGCCGAAGCCACTCCAAAAACCAGTCTATTATATCGATACAAGCCTCTGTGCGTGCTGATTGTGAGATACTGGCGCGACTCTTCCTCAACTTCCATCTGTAAGTACGCTTGCGCCAGGTCTATCTTGGTGAAGCGTTTCCCGCCAGACAATGAAGCAAAGATATCCTCAATCCGCGGAAGCGGATATTGCACCGTGTGAAGCACCGGATTAACTGTGATCTTGAAGTCTCCACAGATGCGGACCTTCCCTGGTTCCCCTGGCTTGTTACTCGATGAACGCTTCATGACGGGAACAATGGGCATGGCCCACTCACTCCAGTCCACCTTAGACAGTACTCCTGAACGTTCTAGCCCTTCCAGCTCAGCTTCCACAGCAGGTCGTATCGCATACGGTACCGGTCTGGCTTTGAAAAATTTTGGGTTTGCATGTTCTGCAATCTTGATTTTTGCCTTAATTCCTCTCAGTGTTCCCAGTCCCTGTTGGAACACCTCTTTAGCCTCATCCAATATTCTGGACAATCGTTCAGGTTTGACATCTTTTTTTCCGGAATCTACCGTTATTGCGTTTAGGGAGTGCCAGTCCATATTTATTTTCCTGATCCACTCCCGTCCCAGAAGTGATGGACCTCCCTCAGGTAATACATATAAGTCCATTCCTTGGTGTTCTTTGCCCTTGTGTATCACCTTGACTTTTATCTTTCCGATGGGGTATACTTTTTGCCCCGTGTATGTCTGCAATACTATCTCCGTATCCCGTAGGGGAATATGTTTGAATAACTTTTTGTAATCTTGCTTATTCATGACCGTCAACGCCGATCCGGTGTCCAATTCCATCTTCAGTTGGACTCCTGCTATCTGCAGTGTGACCCAGATAGTTTGTCGGTCAGCTTCCTTACTCATGTTGTGAATTCTCAGACTACCCAGTTCCTTGCTGTTGGAGTCTGAATCCGAATTCTGTTCATCCGAACTCTTCTCAGCCACCTTATGTACCTTTCTGCACTTTTCCTGTGGTGACTTTTTGTTGCTGGTCTTCTTTCCTGACCGGCATACTTTAGCTATGTGACCAAGCTTGCCACATTTTCTACATTCCTGGTTTTTAAACCGGCATTGGTTCTGATCGTGTGTTGTCTTCCCACAACGATAACATTTCGTTGTACCCGAAGCCATTTGATCTACGCTGAGTACCGCTGCCTTCAGCTGCATTTCCGCGGTGCCTCTCGCTGCGGCTTCGTGCGATGCTGCAATAGTGACAACCTTATCAAGTGTAAGATCATTCTCTTCAAGCAACCGCTTTTGTGTTC
Organism: Somniosus microcephalus; assembly: GCF_052327205.1. NCBI lineage: Eukaryota > Metazoa > Chordata > Chondrichthyes > Squaliformes > Somniosidae > Somniosus > Somniosus microcephalus. Next base: position 48,039,237 of record NW_028225182.1, on the reverse strand, counting down.
CTTCTTTCGACAATCCACACGCGAATTTGTCTCTCAGTGCCTCTGTCAGGCTTTCCCCAAACTGACAGTATTTCGCTAACTTGCGCAGTTCAATTAAATACTCCGCGTTGCTTTCCTCTTTCAGTTGCGTTCTCGCATAAAATTTAAATCGTTCCGCTAACATCAGCGGTGTGGGGTTCAAATGATTCTTCAGGACAGCAACAATATTAGCGAAAGTCTGATCCGCCGGTTTAGCTGGTGATAGAAGATGCTTCAATAGCCCGTATGTCTTCGCACCCATTGAGTTTAGTAAGGTTAGTGCTTTATCTTCATCTGATATTTTATTTGCCTTACAATATATCTCTATGCGTTCTACATACGTGGCCCAATCTTCAACATCGGGATCGAAATCGTTGATGTTACCACGCTTAGGCATCCTCGCGATCTTCTTGAGAAACAAAAGAATTTTTTTTTTTTTTTTCTTTTTACCAAATGGCGGTTTCCCGCGCTTGTCTTCCTCCCCCGCTGGCTGTAATGGCGATTGCCGATTTGCTGCGTTCGCCCTCCCCAGCGGTTTTCAAATCGTGCCTCCCAGCCCCTCTTGCAGTCCGGTCCTTTCCCCCCCGGCTGCGGCTGAGTTCTCCGCGGTTTTTAAAATTTTCTCCCGCGCCTTACGCTGACCCGGTCGCTGCGCCTCGCGGCCTCGGTAGCTGCCCGGCCTTTTTCACCGGTCGCGGTCGAGCTCTCTCTCGACGCTGTTGCGTCTTCCAGCCCGCTATTTCCTCCTGCGCCTTACGCTGTCCCGGTCGCTGCGCCTCGCGGCCTCGTTGCTGCCCGGCCTTTTTCACCGGTCGCAGTCGAGCTCTCTCTCGACGCTGTTGCGTCTCCCAGCCCGCTTGTAGCCCGGTCTCTCACACCGGCTGCCTTTGCTATCACTGCGGCTTCCATGCCTTACGCTGCCCCAGTCTCAGCGCCTCTGGCCCCGACTTCTGTCCGGCTCTTTTCCCCGGCCGTGGTCGAGTTCTCCGCCCTTATATCCTCCGTTTTTTTTTGTTATTTTCTCCCCTACTCACAGTCAACGTGGCCGACTTGCTGCTCGTCGCTGATCGGCTTACCCACTACCGTGATAGAAGGGATGATCACTGCCTGTTGCTGATGGAAGGCTTCGTGTCCAAATTCTTCCGTTGCTCTGCAGACCCGAGTCTTCTCTCAGCAGAATGATGAGGGCGGATGCCTCCTCTCGACGCCCGTTAAACTGCCTTGGATGTATCTCTGCCGCAGGGTAAGATCGTAATCGTCGCCACTGTTAAGTCTGTGTGTTATATTGAGAATTACTACACAGACCACAAGAGTAAACTTTAACAGGTCTTTACTGGTTGAAGGTCAGGGCGGAACTGCCCAATAAATCATTACACAGCACTTATATACCGGTGTGGTCACCACCGGTATTACAGTATACAGCAGCCAAGATAAAGTAGTGCAACCCTTAAAATAGTTCTCTTAAAGGTGGAACGGTTACATACACTACAGGGTGGCCCTGCAACGGGGCTGGGCAGCGAGTCGGGAAGCAAAGAGAGAGAGAGAGGGTGGAGCACACAGGGCGCGGCCGGTGCTTCGCAGCCGGGCAGCGTTCGGACCTAAGAAGAGGGAGGGAAGTGTCCCAGAGGGTCCGCTCCACGACGGGACCGGTTAAAAATAAAAATACCGCGGAGAGCGGTGTTGACAGCAGCGGCGGGAAAGCGCGGGAGGCGCCATCTTAACTCGGCGGGGAAGAAGGAAAAACGCGGGAGGCGCCATTTTGATCCATCGGGGATGAAGGAAAAGCGCGGGTGGCAGCACCTTAGATTTTCAAGATGCCAAAGACTGGCGATATCACTGCCTTCGCTAACGCAATAGAAGACTGGACCACGTATGTGGAAAGAGTCAAGGTATATTGCGAGGCAAACGAAATAGCCGATGAGAAAAAGGCATCGGTATTGCTAAATTTAATGGGCGCAAGAATGTACGGCCTATTGCGGGACCTGATTACTCCAGCCAAACCGAAGGCGAAGAGTTTTAACGAAATTGTTGCTATCCTACAGGAACTCCTAAATCCTACACCGCTGCTGATAGCAGAAAGATTTAAATTCCACAAGAGAAATCAGCAGCAAGGGGAGCTGCGGAAATACAACAAAAGCCACAGGAATACGGCACCCACGAAATGACACGGGGATTTGCAAAATGTTATCGCTGCGGCAGAACAAACCATGACCAGAAGGACTGCTGGACCAAGGACAAAATATGCAGGCAATGCGGAAAGATGGGACACATTGCACGAGTTTGCAGGTCTGGGAAGAAGACCAACGACAACAAAAAGGCTACTAAGGAACCGTACAGGAAAGTACAAAAGATGACGGACAGTAGTTCCAAAGACCAGATGAGCGATAGTAAATCCGGGAACAAGAGACTAAGCTGTCTCAAACGTCACAACGTAATCGCAAAAGAGGATCACCGAACCATTTGGGTCACCCTCACGATAGCAGGGTCCCAAGTCAAAATGGAATTGGATACAGGATCAGCTCTAACCATAATGAATCGACGAGACTACGAGCGGCTATTCTCACACATACCCTTGAGAGAGACATCCATTGTCTTGAGGACGTATACGGGGCAAAAAGTATACCCCAGAGGAAAAATAAGGGTGCCTGTCGAATACAACGGCAAGAAAATACGGAAATTGTATCTCTACATTCTGCAAGATGGTGGACCACCATTATTGGGACGTGAATGGATCAGAAAGATAAGTTTAGACTGGCACTCCATTCAGGCACTGACGGTGGCTGGTAAAAAGGATGACGACGTCACTCCTGGACGATTGTCAACAATCTTAGCTGACGCCAAAGAGGTATTTCAACAAGAACTGAGCACTCTTAAAGGCGTAACCGCCTCGATAAAAATAGAGGAGAATGCAATTCCCAAGTTTTTCAAAGCAAGACCAGTACCATATGCAATTCGCCCAGCCGTCGAGGCAGAGCTGGAGAATCTGGAGAATGCAGGCGTGTTATCTAAGGTAGACTGGAGCGAGTGGGTGACACCCATCATTCCTGTCATGAAGAAAACGTTAAACAATAAGTCTGAGGAGCCAAGGAAGGTTCGCATCTGTGGGGACTTCAAGGTGACAGTGAACCCAGTCCTTCACTCAGTACAATATCCTCTTCCAAGGATAGAAGATATCTTCGCCTCACTATCTGGAGGGAAGCGTTTTACAAAAATTGACCTAGCACAAGCATATTTGCAGATGGAGGTTGAAGAATCCTCTAGGAAGCATCTCACGATAAACACTCACAAAGGTCTTTACCAGTATAATCGACTGGTATTCGGAGTAGCATCAGCTCCGGCGGTATGGCAAAGAGCGATGGAACAAGTCCTGCAAGGGATTCCGAGGACTCAGTGTTACTTGGACGACATCCTAGTGACAGGTGAAGATGACAGTGAACACCTTGCCAACCTAGAGCAGGTGCTCACTAGACTACGTGAACATGGGCTACGAGCCAATCGCCCCAAGTGCGAGTTTTTTAAGAAACGGATATCGTATTGTGGCCACGTGATTGATGAAGAGGGGTTGCATAAGTCCCCTGACAAAATTGAAGCGGTGGTTAAGGCTCCAGCGACTGAAAATGTGTCGCAACTGAGGTCATTCCTCGGATTGGTGAATTACTACCATAAGTTTTTGCCGAATTTGTCCACAATTCTGCATCCACTGAACGCCCTACTACGAACGGGAGTAGCATGGAAATGGAGCGATGAATGTAAGCGGGCCTTTCAGAAGAGTAAGGACCTAATCACTTCAAGAGAAGTATTGGCTCACTACAACCCATCACTACCGATAAGACTGGCGTGCGATGCGTCTCCCTACGGCATTGGGGCGGTACTGTCACATAAATTCCTTGATGGTTCAGAGAGGCCGATAGCTTTTGCGTCACGCTCGTTAACTTCAGCCGAGCGTAACTACGCCCAGATTGACAGAGAGGCCCTCAGCCTGGTGTGGGGGGTGAAGAAGTTCAATCACTACCTGCACGCTCAGAAATTTACTCTACTAACTGATCATCAACCTCTCGTCTCCATTTTCAACCCTCAGAAGGGCGTACCGATAATGACGGCGCAACGGCTACAGAGGTGGTCCTTTTTCCTAGGGGCACATCAATATGACATCGAGTACAAAGGAACTAAACAGCATGGGAATGCTGATGGATTGTTGCGCCTACCGTTGCCGACGGTGGAAGAAGAACTGGCAGTGGATCCAGTGGAGTTATTCCACTCGACTATAGTCGAATGTCTCCCTGTGACGAATGCAAACATAGAAAAGCAAAAACGAAATGACCCGACACTCTCCTGGGTCTATGATTTAACGGTGAAGGGATGGCCAGCACATGGCGAACCACTGCTGCCAGCATTCTCGCCGAGAAGAGAACAGCTGTCAGTGTGCAGAGGAACCTTGATGTGTGGATCCAGAGTAGTAATTCCACCCAAATTGAAGGATAGAGTGCTCAATGAGCTTCATGAGAGTCATCTGGGAGGGGTAAAAATGAAGAACTTGGCCAGAGCATTTGTGTGGTGGCCGGGAATCGATAGAGAAATCGAAGAGATGACCAAGAGCTGTACAGGATGCCAGAAGGTCCAAAACGCCCCACCACAAGCCCCTCTACATCCATGGGAGTGGCCCTCATCTCCACGGCAAAGGGTGCACATTGATTTTGCTGGTCCCTTTATGGACTCGATGTTTTTAATTGCGGTGGATGCACATTCAAAGTGGCCAGAGGTAATAAAATTGTCCTCAACCACCACAGAAAAAATGAACACAGTCTTACGAACCATATTCGCCAGGAATGGGCTGCCTGAACAGATTTGCTCTGACAATGGACCACAGTTTGTGTCTGAAGAGTTCCGGATGTTCTTAAAGAACAATGGTGTTAAGCATTACACATCCGCCCCATATCATCCAGCCACTAATGGATTGGCCGAGAGGTTTGTTCAAACATTCAAGAAGGCTATCAAGGCAATGTGTAATGAAGATATACCCCTACAACACAAGGTGGATAACTTCTTGTTTTCCTACCGGAATGCGACACATGCGGTTACCAACCAAACTCCAGCCATGATGGTCTTCAATCGAAGACTACGATGCCGCTTGGATTTGGTTAAGCCAAACGTCAGAAGAGATGTGGAGAACAGGCAGTTTCAGAATATGAATGAAAGGCCGACCAGGAGTTTTAAGATAGGTCAACCAGTTTTGGCCCGGGACTACCGCACAGAGAAATGGCAGCCAGGAACGATCTGTACACGGCAAGGACCTCTAATGTATACCGTGGACATTGGAGAGAGCATTGTAAGACGCCATGCTGACCAGATTCTAGAGTCACTGGAAAACGTCAACTCCACACCACGGTCTGATACACCTGGCGATGAAACCGAAGTACCAATTGCATCTGCCGCAGAATCGGTGATATTGGAAGCAGACGAACCAAACAACGACATTGATCCCGAATCAACCTTGCCAGAAGAACCTGATACCCCAAAGATGCGTTATCCAGTCAGAATCAGGATGCCTCCTCAAAGACTGAACTTATAATTGCTTAACTTCAACCAATGTATCTAGCAACCGTAGTTGTAATTGTAATTAGTTATTATTTAGTTGTTAAATGAACGTTATGTACTGTTTATCTAAAAGGGGAGGAATTGTTGTGTATGTCCCTTTAAGGGAATAACTGGTCTCAGACTGCAGTACCGGCAGTGACCACCCCTGTATAAAAGGCCCTAGCAGGCTTCTGTAGTTTCAGTTTCCAGATTGTCTCCATTCAGTAAAGACTTGTTAAACCAACTCCTGCATTCCGTGTCTCCATTAACACACGGATCTAATACTATCGAACCCCCTTCGTAATTTGAAAGACCTCCATCGGGTCGTCCCCTCAGCCTTCTCTTGTCTAGAGAAAAGGAGCCCCAGCCTGTTGAACCTTTCCTGATAAATATACCCTCTCAGTTCCGGCATCATCCTTGGGAATTTTTTTTTTTGCACCTTCTCCAGTGCCTCCATATCATTTTTATAATTAGGGAGGCCAGGCCAGCGCTCCAACAAACAGAATCCGGAAGCAGAGCAACTCACCCCACATCTGTTTGCACAGCACCCTCCGCTGCCTGTTGCGTGGATGTGTATCGCCGGAAACAAAACCTGTCGGAAGAAGTTAAGAAAAAGCTATTAAAGTACACAAGCATTTTTATAAGGGAATGGTGTTTAAAGAATCGCGGAAGGAGGCCATTCGGCCCCATCGCCTCTGTGCTGGCTCCCTTAAAGAGCCATTCCCTTTCCCCATATCCTTTTAAAGCTTTTTTTTTTCTTTACTTTCTATTTCCCCACTGTTTCTGCTGGGGTATTACATGTCCTAACAATCCTCAGGGCGGGGGAATCCCCTACCCTCTCCTTTCATATATGGCCCAGAAACTCGGGTCTCCACGGGTGAGTACGCGCTGGGTACTCACCTGTAGGCCCAATGAAAGTGCCGGTTTCGTGCATGCACTGCGCATGCGCGGGAAACCGGCACTTCCGGTCCCCTGAAAGAAGGGGTTAAGAGGTGGAACGCGTGCGCCGGAGAGGCAGCGCGTGCGCATCGAACTTACGTTTTTTTTGCAGGTTTCTCCGGGAGGGTAAGTCTCCAGGAGCTATGCTTGTAAAAAGCAGGCACAAGGCCTTCTTTTTACAAGGTAAGTGGTGAATTAATTAAAATTAAAACATTTTTTCCACAGGTTTATTATTTTTAAATACTTTAAAGAAAGGTAAGTTTATTTTTAGCCCCGTTAGAAAATGTAATTAATTTTTTCAAAATTTTAAATTGTTGTTTAAAATAGTTATTTCATGTAATTTATAGTTATTTTAAAAATGTGACTTTAAAATAAAAATTTCTTTGAAGATTTAATGATGTTTTGGGGCTTATAGTATTTATAGGTTTGACAGCTCTTCCTGTCAAACTTATGAATGAAGCATTCCCTGCTACCATTGGCTCTCCATGGCCCACGTGATCCCAGGGGAGGCTTCGAACTAACTGCGCCCCTGGGATACACAAGCACCGCGCGCCGGCAGTTGGAGCAGGCCCAGGATCGGAATCCCACGCGGGCCCACAGCTCAACGGCCGGCGCGCTAGGTAAGTGCAGGTCGGAGGCTTGCACCCGCGGGAAGCCCCCGACCCGAATTTCTGGGCCATTGTTTTACATAAAGAAAGAAAGACTTGCATTTCTACAGCGCCTCAGGAACCCCGCCCGCAAAGCGTTTTACTGCCAATGAAGTACTTTTGAAGTGCAGTCACTGTTGTAATGTGGGAAACGCGGCAGCCAATTGGCGCACAGCAAGCTCCCACAAACAGCAATGTGATAATGACCAGATCATCTGTTTTAGTGATGTTGGTTGAGGGATAAATATTGGCCCCAGGACACCGGGGAGAACTGCCCTGCTCTTCTTCAAAATAGTGCCATGGGTTCTTTTCTGTCCACCCGAGAGAGCAGACGGGGCCTCGGTTTAATGTCTCACCCAAAAGACGGCACCTCCGACAGTGCAGCACTCCCTTAGTATAGCCCCTCCGACAGTGCGGCACTCCCTCAGTACTGCCCCTCCAACAGTGCGGTGCTCCCTCAGTACCGCCCCTCCGACAGTGCGGCGCTCCCTCAGCACTGCCCCTCTGTCAGTGCGGCGCTCCCTCAGTACTGCCCCTCTGACAGTGCGGCGCTCCCTCAGCACTGCCCCTCTGTCAGTGTGGCGCTCCCTCAGTACCGCCCTTCTGACAGTGCGGCGCTCCCTCAGTATCGCCCCTCCGACAGTGCCGCGCTCCCTCAGTACTGCCCCTCCGACAGTGCAGCGCTCCCTCAGTACTGACCCTCCAACAGTGCAGCACTCCCTCAGTACTGCCCCTCCGACAGTGTAGCACTCCCTCAGTACTACCCCTCCGACAGTGCGGCGCTCCCATTAGTACTGCCACTCCGACAGTCCGGCGCACCCTCAGTACTGCCCCTCCGACAGTGCGGCACTTCCTCAGCACTGCCCCTCCGACAGTGTAGCGCTCCCTCAGTACTACCCCTCCGACAGTGCGGCACTTCCTCAGCACTGCCCCTCCGACAGTGCAATGCTCCCTCAGCACTGTTTTAGCCTAGATTTTTGTGCTCGAGTCTCTGGAGTGGGACTATGAACCCACAACCTTCTGACTCAGGCGAGCGTGCGAGCCACGGGTTGACACAGCGCAGAAGGCACACAGAAACAGGCCATTCAGCCCAGCTGGTCCACGCCGGTGTTTTGGTGAGGTTCTTAAATTTCTGCTCTCTTTCTGACTCACAAACCAGTGGGAATAGTTTTTCCCAATTTATCTTATCGAACTCCTTCATAATCTTGCACACTCATATCAGATCTCCACTTACCTAAACTTATCTGCTCTTTAGAAAAAAGCCCACTTCCTCTTGTCTGATAACTAAAGCCTCTCATCCCTGGTATCATCTCCTGTGCAGAGTGAATCTCACCATCAAGAGCCCCTTTCATTGCTATCCTGCACGAATGCACGTACTGGGCTTCAGGTGAGGGCAGAATCGAGCCCTGCTCAGGTGCCTCCTTGTTTGAAAGTCTTTCGACCCGTATCGTTGACACTGAAGAATGGCTGGGATACTTCAGTTATTCTGATCTCCGTGGAACCAAAACTCCCCAACATGATCTCCAAGGTGGGAGTTTATCAGCCCTCACTTTGCCTTGCACCATCATCCCTTTGGTCATTTAATCACTCCTGCCTTCCACCCTATCCCAGACCTCCCCTTTTGTTCTTTCCTCCCATAGAAACATAGAAGATAGGAGCAGGAGTAGGCCATTCGGCCCTTCGAGCCTGCTCCGCCATTCAATGAGATCATGGCTGATCATCCAAACTCAGTACCCTGTCCCTGCCTTCTCCCCATATCCCTTGATCCCTTTAGCCTTAAGAAATATATCTAACTCCTTCTTGAATAGATTTAATGAATTGGCCTCCACTGCCTTCTGTGGTAGAGAATTCCACAGGTTCACCACTCTCTGGGTGAAGAAATTCCTCCTCATCTCTGTCCTAAATGGCTTACCCCTTATCCTTAGACTATGACCCCTGGTTCTGGACTCCCCAGCCATCAGCAACATCCTTCCTGCATCTAGTCTGTCTAGTCATGTTAGAATTTTATACGTTTCAATGAGATCCCCTCTCATTCTTCTAAACTCCAGCGAGTATAAGCCCAATCAACCCAATCTCTCCTCATTCTTCTAAACTTTAGCGAATATAAGCCTAATCGACTCAATCTCTCTCCATACGTCATTCCTGCCACCCCAGGTATCAGTCTGGTGAATCTTCGCTGCACTCCCTCCATGGCAAGAACATCCTTCCTCAGATAAGGCGACCAAAACTGCACACAATACTCAAGGTGTGGTCTCACCAAGGCCCTGTGCAACTGCAGCAAGACATCCTTGCTCCTGTACTCGAATCCTCTCGCTACGAAGGCCAACATACCATTTGCCTTCTTAACCACCTGCTGCACCTGCATGCTTACCTGACCTCAAGACAGAGATCGATAGATTTTCAGACACTGGGGGAATCAAGGGATATGGGGCTCGGGCGGGAAAGTGGAGATCTGGTCAAAAATCAGCCATGATCTTATTAAATGGCGGGGCAGGCTCGAGGGGCCGAATGGCCGACTCCTGCTCCTATTTCTTATGTTCTTTGCAGCAACATCATCTGCTTTGAATAGCTGGGAAACAGTGCAAATCGCTCTTGCTAAGAAATATTCCCCTCATGCTGTGGAAAATTCCACAGGAGTCAGTAAGAGGTGTGGAAACCTTGATAAGATACGCCCTCGTTATAAAAATCTCGCTTTTCCTCCTCAGGTTTCCGTCACAGGGTCGGGTCTGCATACTTGCAATTGCTGCTGTTAATAGCTGACCAATCATTTCAGTTTTATGATAAGGAAGTTAATATTTCAGCACAAAAGCCTCATTGTCAAAAGCTGGACCAGTTTTTGCAGAACCTTTTTCAAAGTAGGGTCATAGAATCCTACAGTGCAGAAGGAGGCCATTGGGCCCATCGTGTCTGTGCCAGCTCTTTGAAAGATTAGTCCCACTCCCCCCAACTCTTTCCCCACAGCCGTGCAATTTTTTTTCTTTTCAACTATTTATCCAATTCCCTTTACTATTGAATCTGCTCCCACCGCCCTTTCAGGCAGCGCGTTCCAGATCACAACAACTCGCTGCGTAAAAAGAATTCTCCTCAATCTCCCCTCTGGTTCTTTTGACAATTATCTTCAATCTGTGTCCTCTGGTTACCGACCCTCCTGCCACTGGAAACAATCCCTCCTTATTTACTCTATCAAAAACCCTCATCATTTTGAACACCTCGATTTAATCTCCCCTTAACCTGCTCTGCTCCAAGGAGAACAACCCCAGTTTCTCTAGTCATCACTAGAATTTCAGTTGGGTAATGGTGACTGTGAGAAATCTTCGCACCATCTCGATTTTAGCTGTGAGGAGGGCCCAGCGATATAATGCTAATATTCTGTCTTTCTACACTTGGGTAGTGCCTGGAGAGAGAGCTTTGAGCTGTTTAACGCTTGGCTGAAGTACTGGTGTCCACATCTGCCACTGCTGGTGGTAGCAACTGCATACAGTTCCGGTCACCGCGTTACAGGAAAGATGTTAACCAAAGGTATTAAGGGATATGGACCAAAGGCGGGTATTTGGAGTTAGGTCGCAGATCAGCCATGATCTCATTGAATGGTGGAACAGGCTCGAGGGGCTGAATGGCCTACTCCTATTCCCATGTTCCTACGTGATCGCACTGGAGATGGTACAGAGGTGATTTACGAGGATGTTGCCAGGACTGGGGAATTTTAGCTCTGAGGAAAGATTGGAAAAGGCTGGGGTTGTTTTCTTTGGAACAGAGGAGGCTGAGGGGAGACCTAATTGAGGTGTATAAAATTATGAGGGGCCTAGATAGAGTGGATAGGAAGGACCAATTTCCCTTAGCAGAGAGGTCAATAACCAGGGGGCATAGATTTAAAGTAATTGGTAGAAGGTTTAGAGGGGATTGGAGGATAAATCTTTTCACCCAGAGGGCGGTGGGGGTCTGGAACTCACTGCCTGAGAGGGTGGGAGAGGCAGAAACCCTCATCACATTTAAAAAGTACTTGGATGTGCACTTGAAGTGCCGTAACCTGCAGGGCTACGGACCAAGAGCTGGGAAGTGGGATTAGGCTGGAGAGCTCTTTGTCGGCCGGCACGGACACGATGGGCCGAATGGCCTCCTTCCGTGCCGTGAATTTCTGTGATTCTATGATTCAATTTGAGCTGATCATTCAGACTAACAGATGACATTAAAGGGTATAGTCGGAGCAAAGTTTTTCCTCTTCCCAGACAGTAAATAAGCTTGGCTACGACAGTGTGCAAAGTGCTAATTCTCGAAGAGTAACTGTAAGTTCATCCAAAACGACACTTGTTATTGGGACATTTAAGTTCATTTCAGCAAATCTCCAACTGACTGATACAAGTTGAGAAGGTTAACGGCAGCTTCCTGTCTTCCAGGACAGCGCACCTTTAGCTAAAAGCGTCGAGACCAAATTAGAGCACTTGCTATCTTTGGGACTTTGCTGTGTATTCACTGGCTAATGTTTACTCATTGCTCCGAGTGCCGCTTCGTACAAACCTGGGCTTGCAACGTCTGGAGGGCAGTGTCCAGTTGCTTTGTTCGTACATTGCCTGCACTGTCTTGGTTAGAACTGCTCAAAGTATCTGCAGCATATGAGAATGGACCAGCCGACATGAGTCTGTATATGTGAGGGTGACTCACTCTGTCGTTGTGTGTGTTTGAGTGATTGTGACTGTGCGACAGTGACTCTGAGTGCGATAGAGAGTGCTCCCATCTGCATGAAAATACTCTCCCGGCCCAACAAGCGCGTGATTTGTTCAGGCGACGATCTCATCACATCCCTCAGGCCTTTGTCCCTCCAGCAACATGCCTGTTTGTCCCATTTGTACTGTCCTCTTCAAGGGCCTCTCCCGGTAATTTATCCCACCGCTCTTTGGGTGAAAATGTCTCCATCTGACTTCCTTCTCACTCCTGATAGGGCGGTGGGATCAGATTCAACAGCGGCAGCCTTCAAAAGGGAATTGGATGAATACTTGAAGGAGAAAAAAAATTGCAGGGATATGGGGAAAGAGCGGGGGGTGGGGGGAGGAGGCTGTAACTGGATTGCTCTTCGGTATCCACTTTGGTGGCAAAAACAGGAAGGCAGGTTATTATCTGAACGGCAATAGATTGGGAGAAGGGGAAGTGCAACGAGACCTGGGTGTCCTTGTGCACCAGTCGCTGAAGGTAAGCATGCAGGTGCAGCAGGCGTTTAAGAAGGCAAATGGTATGTTGGCCTTCGTAGCGAGAGGGTTTAAGTACAGGAACAAGGATGTCTTGCTGCAGTTGTACAGGGCCTCGGCGAGACCACACCTTGAGTATTGTGTGCAGTTTTGGTCGCCTTATCTGAGGAAGGATGTTCTTGCCATGGAGGGAGCGCAGCGAAGATTCACCAGACTGATACCTGGGATGGCAGGAACGACGTATGAGGAGAGATTGGGTCGATTGGGCTTATACTCGCTGGAGTTTAGAAGAATGAGAGGGGATCTCATTGAAACTTATAAAATTCTAACAGGACTAGACAGACTAGATGCAGGAAGGATGTTCCCGATGGCGGGGAAGTCCAGAACCAGGGGTCACAGTCTAAGGATAAGGGGTAAGCCATTTAGGACTGAGATGAAGAGGAATTTCTTCACCCAGAGAGTGGTGAACCTGTGGAATTCTCTACCACATAAGGTAGTGGAGGCCAATTCATTAAATATATTGAAGAAGGAGTTGGATATATTTCTTAAGACTAAAGGGATCAAGGGATATGGGGAGAAGGCAGGGACAGGGTACTGAATTTGGATGATCAGCCATGATCTCATTGAATGGCGGAGCAGGCTCGAGGGGCCGAATGGCCTACTCCTGCTGCTATCTTCTATGTTTCTATGTTTCTTCAAAAGAGCCAGCGCAGACTCAATGGGCCGAATGGCCTCCTTCTGTACTGTGCTATTCTACGATTCTGTAAGTCTCTTTGTACCAGTTTCACGTTGGGCCCTAACTCTGACCTCGAGCTCTGTGTACATTGTGACGGCAGTGATGGTCCGAAGCTTAATGCAGTGGCTCCTCTTTGTGGCCTCTGTAGACGAGCAGTGGGAGTACCCTGTGACGTAAGAAAACTACTAGGCACTTGGTCTAAGCGTTAAACAAAGCTTTAATCAACTGTTTTACAACATGGAGGTCTAGTTGTGTCCTTCACTAGTTCCTGTTAAGAATGTCCTGCGCAAGCTGGGCCCGTGCCCGAGTATTTATACACTCCCTGGACAGCGCCACCCGTAGGCCGCTCAGTATTATTTCATAAGTCTTTCTTACATGAATGACTGATTCATGTCACGCTGTACAATGATCTCAAACGTTTTCCTCATGATAGATGCAAGCCTAACTGATCTATAGTTTCAACAACAACATGTGGAGCCTTTAACGTTAGTAAAAATGTCCCGAGGCGCTTCACAGGAGCGATTATCAAACAAAAATTGTACACCGAGCCACACAAGGAGATATAAGGACAGGTGACCAAAACCTTGGTCAAAGTGGTAGATTTTAAGGAGCGACTTAAAGGGGAAGAAAGAGGCGGAGAGGTTAAGGGAGGGAATTCCAGAGCTTAGGGCCCAGGCAGCTGAAGGCACAATGGTGGAGCGATTAAAGTGGGAGTGGGGGGACCAGAATTGAAGGAGCGCAGAGATCTCGGGGGCATTGTAGGGCTGGAGGAGGTTACGGAAATCGGGAGAGGCGAGGCCATGGAGGGATTTGAAAACAAGGATGATGATGTAAGAAAACTCACTGAGCCCTTGGTTTGAGTATAAAACAAGGCTTTAATCAACTGTTTCACAACCATGAGGTTCTAGTTACATCACTAGTTCCTGGTTACAGAAACGTCCTGAGCAAGCTGGGCCCACGCCCGAGTATTTATACTCCTTGGACGGCGCCACCAGCTGGCCGCCAAGTGTTATTTCATGAGTCCATTCCTTCATGAATGATAAGATTCATGGCAGATGAGAATTTAAAAATCGAGGTGCAGCCAGATCAGGAGCCAATTTAGGTCAGCGAGCACAGGTATCGGTTCAAGTATCATTCCTCTTTGGCAATAACATTTACTGTCCTCCATTCCTCAAGCACGGCTCTTGTGTTCATGGAGCTTGTTATAAATCTCATCATCAGCAAGAAACTACTCCTGAAATAATGCTGGACGGCCAGCTGGTGGCGCCGTCCAAGGAGTATAAATACTCGGGCGTGGGCCCAGCTTGTCCAGGGACATTTTGTAAGACAAGGAACTAGTGAAGTACAACTAGACCTCCATGTTCTGAAACAAGTTGATTAAAGCCTTGCTTTATACTCCAACCAAGTGCGTAGTGAGTTTTATTACATCAGAGCTCTTAAAAATGTTAACCAGAACCAGTCCTATTTCTCCGCTTTATAAAGGCAATTTTTTCCCCCCACTGCTTTCTCCCTTGCCTGCCTCCTCGGAAGGTGTTGACTCCGAGCTCCCCGCAAGCACCAGGTGCCCGCAAACTACAGTTGCCAACCCTGGTTGGACGTATTACAGGAGGTTCCGTCACATGTCCTCCCACCTCCTTAGCGCCCCACCCGGTCAAACAGCCTTTACCGCCCACCCCGCCAAGCCAATGGGGGCGAAATTGCTGGAACTTCATCAGAGCGCTAACCTTTTGCAATTTGAAATGCTGCTGCTTCAGCTCTGCTTCCAAGGAGGTTGAAGTCACCCCCCCCCCCCCCCCTCTGTCTCGAGTTGACATTTAGACCACGTAAGATGTCACCCGTTTTGTACACCTCACTAGCCTGGGGTGTCACTTCTTGCTTATTCAAGTTGACTACCTGGCATTTAGCTTGTAGCTGAAGTCTCTGAGAGTTTCCGGAGAAATCCATGTTTGACTAATTTGATCGGGAGGTAATTTGTGGGATTGGGGAAAAGGGGAAAATACCTCCTCAATTTGTGAATTCTGGATAACAACATTGAATGATTGCTTAGTAAACACTGCCGCAGTGCTCTTGAATAACTTCAAAGACAAATAATTATCTTGCTTGGTGTACTATAATTTGCACAAATAAAGCACACTAATGCATCAGATTCTTGATGATTTTTAAATAAAATTTGAGGGTTAATCGCAACAATCTACATCTGTGCTGTTAAATCAACAACAACATGCATTTTAATACAGACTTTAATGTAGCAAATGGCTTTGTGTCCCCTCCACCGCCTCCGAGGCGATAACCGCGCCTCCCGTGAAATTCGGCGGGAGGTTAGTGGCGGCGCTACCGGTCATCGCCCCGATCCCCCTGCCCCCGGAGATCGTGACATCATCTCCGGGCGCATCGGACCCCGTTGGCGCCCCCAGTGAAAAATTCCCCTTTTCTTGCCTGCCTGTGTGGCGCCTCTGGGTCTTTTTTTTAGCGGCAGGCGAGGAGGCCTGCGGAGGAGCACTATTTAAAGGCGTCCGCCACTGGTTGTCGTTTGCGTCGGCCAGGGCATCGAGCGTTTTTGCCGCTCGAAAGCAAAGAGCCCTTTTGATTGCTGGAAGCGTTTCTGAGATTTCAGAGCTTGCTGCTGAATAAGGAATCTTCATTTGCACTAGGGCGCGATCTGTTGGTTATTAGGCAGTCCTCCTCAGAGCAATGAAAAGGGGGTCCGCATTACAACAGCGGCCACCCTTCAAAAAGTACTTCATTGGCTGTAAAGCGCTTTGAGACGTCCGGTGGTCATGGGAGGCGCTGGAGAAACACGAGTCTTTCTTTTTTTTTTCAGTATGTGCCCGTTCCCCTTGAAACAAGCAAAGCTGCAAAGGAGCATCTGGTGAAATGATCGGAATTCCCCTTTAAGAGCTGGAAAGAAGCGGCGCGAGCGATCATAGAAACATAGAAGATAGGAGCAGGAGTCGGCCATTCGGCCCCTCGAGCCTGCTCTGCCATTCAATGAGATCATGGCTGATCATCCAAATTCAGTACCCTGTCCCTGCCTTCTCCCCATATCCCTTGATCCCTTTAGCCTTAAGAAATATATCTAACTCCTTCTTGAATATATTTAATGAATTTGCCTCAACTGCCTTCTGTGGTAGAGAATTCCACAGGTTCACCACTCTCTGGGTGAAGAAATTCCTCCTCATCTCTGTCCTAAATGGCTTACCCCTTATCCTTAGACTGTGACCCCTGGTTCTGGACTCCCCGACCATCGGGAACAGCCTTCCTGCATCTAGTCTGTCTAGTCCTGTTAGAATTTTATAAGTTTCAATGAGATCCCCTCTCATTCTTCTAAACTCCAGCGAGTATAAACCCAATCGACCCAATCTCTCCTCATACGTCATTCCTGCCATCCCAGGTATCAGTCTGGTGAATCTTCACTGCACTCCCTCCATGGCAAGAACATCCTTCCTCCGATCAAATCCATTCGGGAACTCACCCGAAACTCGGCAGCTCCCCGGCTTCAGCGCCCCACTGAGGACACCAGCCCATGGTTTAGCGCCCCTCTCCCTTCCTGGGTCGATGTCAGGGGATTTCGGGGGGGTCCAGAATCGTTAGCGCCGGGCGCGAACTTTTCAAACTGGATGGTTAGCACCCCCTCAACGAGCCCTCTCGGGGAACGCCGCCCCCAATTGATAAATAAACGTATTCAACGAAAATGGAAAAAAAAAGATTTTTCTCCCGGGTTGTGCTCGCTGCAGTGACCCGCAGATTAATATTTAATTCCGCGACAATCCAGGAGGATTGGCAACCCTATCGTCAAACCCCCCGACAGAGATAGAAGACTCCCTCTTCAATCAAAGAAAGCGTTCCTGTCAAATCTTTTTCACAAACCCCCGCCCCCGCCCCTTTAAGTCATGGTGTTGCTTTGATAGGCAACATTCCAACGGTTAACATCACTCTCACACTCTCACCGACTGTCGAAAAAATATCGTTTAGCATCAACAAGAAGCATCCGTTAGTAAATAAATATAAACAACAATATTAAAAGGGGGAGAGAGGAGGGCGCCTTTCTAGTCGTGTACGGAGACTAAAATGAATTCTCACCACGATTCCGCCTCCAATAAGCCCTCCGAGATACAGGACCTCCGGGGTCATTTGGCTGGGGACCTCCACATATTCCACCTTGAAGTTGGGGAAGAAGAGGAAGATGTTGGCCACAACACACAGGAGAGCGAGGGGGTACAAGGAGACCCCGATACACTTGGCGCATTTTCCCGTGCACATTCTCCTCGAAGGTTGCTGGGCAGGTACAAGAAGGGCACCAGACGGAATCTGTCTGGTTTTATCGACAAGGGGCTGGTGACAGAGTTTCCTATCGAGCTGATGTTACACTTTCCTGTTGCAGAGGGCAAGGCTTCTGACTCGCGTCACCAATGAATGTGCAGAAAATCTGTGTGGGGGTAGGGGAGGAGGGGGGTTTCTTGCTCCTTATCTCCCTTATCTCTTCTTTGTTTACTTTTTACTCTTTCCTCACGCATGCCTACCAACGCTGGAAGAGCAAAAACCAAAGTTAGAGAGAGAAGAATGAGAGAGCAAAGGTTGGATACCAAAGCCTTGAACAACAATCAGCACAAGTAGAGCAATTGGGTTTTTATTTCCGTCCAAAAATGATTAACACCTGGGGAGAAAAAAATAAGAACTCAGGTTACAGTAAGGGAGATCCCCGCATATAGAAACACTCACTTCCCTGTTACTTGGATCAGCATGTCGGGGGCGATTTTAACCCCACTCGCCCAGCAGAAACCTGGCGGGTGGGCAGTTAAAATCATTGAGACCCGACTGTAATTTTAACTCAGGCCTGAGCAGGGAATCCACCTGGATTTAAAAACGGGGCCATTTAATGTATTTTTTTTAACTTTCTGGCAGCAATTCCCCCCCTCTCCCAGGAGCAATCTCCGCCCCCCTCTGCAGTGGGGAAAGAGTTAAACTGACATCACTGGCAGTTTCACTGAATGGTGTAATAAAGACCATACTTTGCAGTAGTAAGCTTTTTCTAAGTTGCTGAATTGGCAGTGGAGATAACCTAGCAGGACGTGGAAACCATAAGAGGCCGAAGAGGATGTAAGTTCTGTTCTGGCAGGAAAGTAAAACAATGAGTTGGAAGTAAAAGAGGCCGAGAGAGGCAGGAAAGGAGGACAATGAGTCAGAAACATAGAAACATAGAAGATAGGAGCAGGAGTAGGCCATTCGGCCCCTCGAGCCTACTCCGCCATTCAATGCGATCATGGCTGACCATCCAAACTCAGTACCCTGTCCCTGCCTTCTCCCCATAGCCCTTGATCCCTTTAGCCTCAAGAAACATATCCAACTCCTTCTTGAATATATTTAATGACTTGGCCTCAACTGCCTTCTGTGGTAGAGAATTCCACAGGTTCACCACTCTCTGGGTGAAGAAATTCCTCCTCATCGCAGTCCTAAATGGCTTACCCCTTATCCTTAGACTGTGACCTCTGGTTCTGGACTCCCCGCCATCGGGAACATCCTTCCTGCATCTAGTCTGTCTAGTCCTGTTAGAATTTTATAAGTTTCAATGAGATCCCCTCTCATTCTTCTAAACTCCAGCGCGTATAAGCCCAATCGACCCAACCTCTCCTCATACGTCATTCCTGCCATCCCAGGTATCAGTCTGGTGAATCTTCGCTGCACTCCCTCCGTGGCAAGAACATCCTTCCTCAGATAAGGCGACCAAAACTGCACACAATACTCAAGGTGTGGTCTCACCAAGGCCCTGTACAACTGCAGCAAGACATCCTTGTTCCTGTACTAGAATCCTCTCGCTACGAAGGCCAATATACCATTTGCCTTCTTAACCACCTGCTGCACTGCATGCTTACTTTCAGCGACTGGTGCACAAGGACACCCAGGTCTCATTGCACTTCCCCTTCTCCCAATCTATTGCCATTAGATAATAATCTTCCTTCCTGTTTTTGCCACCAAAGTGGATAACCTCGCATTTATCCAGATTATACTGCATCTGCCATGCATCTGCCCAATCACCCAACCTGTCCAAATCATACTGGAGTTTCTCGGCATCCTCCTCACAGCGCACACGCCCACCCAGCTTTGTGTCGTCTGCAAACTTGGAAATATTACATCTAGTTCCCTTGTCTAGATCATTAATATATATTGTGAATAGCTGGGGTCCTAGCACCGATCCCTGCGGTACCCCACTAGTTACTGCCTGCCACTCGGAAAAAGTGTGGCTCCCCACTAGTCATTGCCTGCCACTCGGAAAAATTGAGGCCCGACTGTAATTTTAATTCAGGCCTGATCAGGGAATCCACCAGGATTTAAAATCGGGGACATTTAATGTATTTTTAAAAAACTTTCTGGCAACAATTCCCCCTCTCCCAGGAGCAATCTCCGCCCCCCCCCACCACCCTGCAGTGGGGAAAGAGTTAAACTGACATCGCTGGCAGTTTCACTGAATGGTGTAATAAAGACCATACTTTGCAGTAGTAAGCTTTTTCTAAGTTGCTGAATTGGCAGTGGAGATAACATAGTCAGACGTGGAAACCGTAAGAGGCCGAAGAGGATGTAAGTTCTGTTCTGGCAGGAAAGTAAAACAATGAAATAACAACAAAAAATGCTGGAAAAACTCAGCAGGCCAGGCAACATCCGTGGAGAGAAAATAGAGTCAACGTTTCGGGTCAAACCCTTTGTCAAGACTGAAGGCCAGGCTGGGAGAGAACAAAAGAGAAGTGAAGAGACATTAAGAGGTATTCAAAATGAGACGAGCTGGTGATAGGACTGGTGGAGACAAAAGACGGCTCTAGATTAGGTGTGAAATGCGCTGGCAGAATGAGAGACAGCTGCCATGTGGGAGAGAGAAAAAAGAGGGGGGAGGGCCAAAACAAAGGTGTGGATAAAATATAAGTAAAAATGTAATGGGGGCCGAGGTTATGATCTGAAATTGTTGAACTCGATATTGAGTCCGGAAGGCTGTAAAGTGCCTAATAGGAAGATGAGGTGCTGTTCCTCGAGTTTACGCTGAGCTTCCGTGGAACAAGTAAAACAATGAGTTGGAAGTAAAAGAGGCCGAGAGAGGCAGGAAAGGAGGACAATGAGTCAGAAGTACAATATTGATGAGACCCCATCTGGCATAAACAGAGGTCATAGGTGCAACAACAGCTTGGGGGATAACGGTCGATAATAAAGGCGTTACTTTAATGTAACGCGGCATAGGCAACCAGTCAGTGACGACGCATGCGGGCCAAGGTCCAATCAGGTGGCAGGAATGAATTTTGACGTGTGTTGTAATGTATAAAAATGTAGTGTTTGCTGTACCAATTTGGACAAAGTCTGGCTAAGACAGTGCAGACTGTTTCCCCACCGGTGCAATAAAGACAACTTGACTATCGATCTACAACCTTGTGTCGAGTGTTGGTTTAAAATACTCCACAACATCCCCCTACCCCCCATACATACAGTGTCAGCCGGGATTATGTGCTCAAGTCCTGGTGGTCAAAAGTGGTACTCTCAGTAAATTCTATCAATAACCTTGCTGATGGTCTGATCGCTAATAATCGTGCACGCTGCGCAACCTTTACACCGCAGCAACAAACGGGAACGGTAGCGTAGTGGTTATGTCACTGGGCTAGTAATCCAGAGGCCTGGACTAAGGATCCGGAGACATGAATTCGAATCCCACCACGGCAGCTGGGGAATTTAAATTCAGTTAATTAAATAAAAATCTGGAATAAAAAGCTAGTATCAGCAATGGTGACCATGAAACTACCGGATTGTCGTAAAAACCCATCTGGTTTATCGGGAGGGAAATCTACTGGCCTATATGTGACTCCAGACCCATAGCAATGTGGTTGACTCTTAACTGCCCTCTGAAATGGCCCAGCGAGCCACTCAAGGGCAATTAGGGATGGGCAATAAATGCTAGCCTTGCCAGCAACAACCACATCCCATGAACAATGGTGTCGTAAAAACCCATCTGGTTCACTAATGCCCTTTAGGGAAGGAAATCTGCTGTTCTTACCTGGTCTGGCCTATATGTGACTCCAGACTCACAGCAATTGGCTCTTAACTGCCCTCTGAGCAAGCCACTCAGTTGTATTAAACTGCTACGAAAAATAAGAAGAATAAAACCGGACGGACCACGCGGCACCGGCTACAGACACGACAACGGCACACCCAGCCCAGTCGACCCTGCAAAATCCTCCTCACCAACATCTGAGGACTTGTGTTAAAATTGGGAGAGCTGTCCCACAGACTAGTCAAGCAACAGCCTGACACAGTCGTACTCACAGAATCATACCCGGGAGAGTTCAAAAGCAGCAGGAGCAGAGCGAGAGCGCCAAAATCCGGGAGGCAGCGGGAGCAGAGTGAGAGCGCCGAATCCCGGGAGAGTCCAAAAGCAGCGGGAGCAGCTGAGATACAAAGGACTGGTGAGTGTAAAGAAGGAAAAAGTAATCGAAGTGTGACGTTACCAGAAAGCAGGTTAAGTGATTGGTTGGTGAGTATTTCTCGCATTTTTTCCAAACTTGAGAGTCTAAATTTAAGTGCCTTGGTGTAGATTAAAATATATACGTGTTCCAAATTTATAACCTAATTAATTAATTGAGATGGGAGACCAGGCAATGTCTTGTTGTTGTTGCATGTGGGAGCTGGTGGACACCATTGAGGTCCAAGGCGACCACATCTGCAGCAAATGTTGGCTGCTCGAGGAACTTCGGCTCAGAGTTGATGAGCTGGAGTCAGAGCTTCGGACACTGCGATACATCAGGGAGGGGGAGCGTTACCAGGACACTATGTTCCAGGAGGCAGTCACACCCACTAGAATAATTACTTCCAATTTGGCCCATGGTCAGGGACAGGAGGGTGTGACTACAAGCGAGGTAGGTTTTGGGATCCAGGAGGTAGTGATGGAGGAGCCTCAGTCCTAGACCTTGTCCAACAGGTACGAGATTCTTGCTCCCTGTGTGGACGAGGCCAGGGACCGCAGGGAGGATGAGCAAACTGACCACAGCACTGTGGTACAGGGAGCCATTCGAGTGGGGGGAGCAAAAAGAAATGTTGTAGTGATTGGGGACAGTATAGTGAGGGGGATAGATACTGTTCTCTGCAGCCGAGAGCGTGAGTCCCGAAGGCTGTGTTGCCTGCCCGGTGCCAGGGTTAAGGGCATCTCCTTTGGGCTGGAGAGAAACTTGGAGTGGGAGGGGTGTAAAGTCTGTGGGTTGTTTAGTTAATTAATACACAGACTACCAGAGTAACTTAAAACAGGACTTTACTATTCGAAGGTCAGGGCGGTGTGGTCACCGTCGGTATTACAGTATACAGAAGCCAACAAAGTAGTGCCACACCTAAAATAGTTCT
The DNA here is from genome assembly GCF_052327205.1 of Somniosus microcephalus. Classification (NCBI taxonomy): domain Eukaryota; kingdom Metazoa; phylum Chordata; class Chondrichthyes; order Squaliformes; family Somniosidae; genus Somniosus; species Somniosus microcephalus. The sequence continues at coordinate 48,016,780 of NW_028225182.1, read as the reverse complement.
CTTAAAGGTGAACGGTTACATACAATGATTTTCTTAAAGGTAGACGGATACATACACTACAATCCTCCCTTTTTAGCTTACAACATACTTAGTCCCCCATTAAACATAACATATATTCAACTTCATGTAAAACAATTCACAGGTATAATCTATGCGGGAAACAGTTTACAGATTCAGTCTCTGCGGGAACAGCTCACAGATTCAGTCTCTGGTCTTGACTCGGTCCGAACAACATCTCTGTGGTGTAGCCGGTTCACATTGCTAGCGTGACTCATCCAATAGTCTTTCCCTTGACTTAACAGCTTGAACTTCCGTCCTGCTGAACTAGCAGTGCTGACTTTTACAAACAGCTGGACTGCCTTGGTAATTTTTCCTACTTGCCAACTGATTTGGCTCCCTTCGTAGGGCCCACGTACATGATCTGGTAGAAGTGATAATGATTTAGATGGTTATCACCTTCTGCTTCGTCTTTTTCTTTTCTGCTTCTTGGAGACTCTCGGGGCTCCCTTATCAGCTGCCAGCTGTAGCGCCACCATCTCCCTATGTTCCTTAGACTTTAAGTGCTTCATCCTGATTTCTGCACTTTGGGAGTTTTCATCACAAGCTGGGCAGACCAAGTCCTCGTAATATTCCGTGTCACTCAACAGGTCATGGTAATATTCGGTGTCGTCCTGAACTAGTCTAGCGGGAGGGCCTGCTACTTCTTCCTTACCCAACTGGACGTTAGCCAACTGTTGTTCCCTCCCTAGACATCTTTCCTGAAGAGACTTCTTCATGCGTTCATATTCATCCCGCTCTTCCTGGGTTTCCTGCAAATCCTTCACTAATGACCTCATTTGTGATTTCAACACTTCCCCTTCCATCGGGGATTGATTGATCGGGCTATTCAATCCTTCTACTGGAGCAGCTGTTTCAACATTCTGTTGTTCACATAGACGTGATTCAGCGTACTTTTGGCATCCCAGTAAAATCTGTGTTGCAACCTCAGCTATTTCCATAACTTTTGAGAGCTCCGAACTCCTTCCCTTTGAAGATTGAAGCTCGTGTTCAGATTGTTCCCATTGCAGAGTCTTGTCCCTCAGCATATGAAGGAGTTGGCTGACCGTTAACTCTTCCACGGGAACACTGTGGATCAGAGTCTTCTCCATTTCATCCACCTTTCCCTCCAATGCTTTCACCTTCTTTTCCTCTTGTACTTTGGCTTTCAGCGCTCGGAGAAGTTGCACCTTGATGCGCTCTAGCTCATGTTCAGGGGCCATTCTTACAGTCTCTGTGTTTCTTACAGTTTCCTTTTCTTCCACTGAAAGGATTCCCAGTTGAATCTGTTCTTCAAGTTGTTGAACCTCGGTCATTGCCGCCTCATATTTGTCTTGGGTTTCCTTCAATATTTTTATGAGTTCTTGGACATCTTGTCTTTCATGTTCTGCCATGTCTTTCACCTCTAATTTCTCATCTATGGATGGAACTTCTACCGATGAGTCTGTCTTGGCCTTGAGCTCATCAAGAATTTCCTGCAGCCTTTGGACTTCTTGCTCATGTTCAACCTTTAGTTGCTCATATGCTTCTGCTGAAACTAGCTTTTCGGAGGTTGCCAAGTTAATCCCCTCCAGGATTGTAGCCTGGGCCTGTTCATACTGTTCCTTCAACTTCTCAAACTCTGCTTGTAAGGAGTCGTAGAGAAGAACGGGAATAAAATCCTGGCTTCCTGAAGATTCCTCTTCCTTTGCTCCTTCCTGCAAATATTCTAACTCCTGAACAGCATAAGGGAGATGTGATCGGTAATTGGTCACAATGGCTCTATGGTCGCTCTCTGCTTGAGCTAGCTGCTTCTGTTGTCTTTCCAGATTCTCCCATTCGGTGTCATAGAACTTTTTCATTGTTTTCATTTCTTGTTCGGGACGGTAACTCACTTGTTCTACTTGCTGTCGTAATTTGAAATAAAGTTGAGTCCGAGCTCGGTGTTCGTCAGTCATGGATATGTCCGTAAACTGAACAGACTCAGAATTCTCTGTCAAACTATGTTGTCGTTGTTCGGTGGAGTTCTGTTCTGAAACTTTGTTCTTCTCTGGAGCATAAGCCTTTATGCATGCCTTCGTTCTTCCAACCTTAGTCGGCAAGTCCATTTTAGCCTTGTCTTTCATATTTGGGTTGGTCTTATCGTCATCCGTTTCAGAATCTGAGCTGATTGCCTGCACCGAGTCCTCACTCGTTATGGCTTTTAGATAGTGCCATTCCATGTCTATTTTCTTGATCCACTCCCGTCCCAGAAGTGGTGGTCCTCCCTCAGGTAGTACGTATAAGTTCATTCTTGGGTGTTCTTTACCCCCATCTCTCACCTTGACTCTTATCTTCCCCATGGGGTATACTTAATGCCCCGTGTATGTCTGCAATACGAACTTGGTATCTCTTAAGGGTATATGTGAGAATAGCCGGTGGTAATCCCTTCGATTTATGACTGATAGAGCTAATCCAGTGTCCAACTCCATTTTCACTTGGACTCCAGCTATTTTTAGCATGACCCAGATAGTTTGTAGGTCGGCTTCCTTACTCACATTGTGAATTCTCAGACTGCCCAGCTCCTGGCCGTTTGGGTCTGAGTCCGAATTCTGTTCGTCTGAACTCTTCTCAGCCACCTTGTGTACCTTGTTGTACTTTTCCTGTGATGGCTTCCTTTGGTTGTTGGTCTTCTTCCCTGACCGGCATACCTTAGCTATGTGACCCAGTTTGCCACATTTCCTACATTCCTGGTTCTTAAACCAGCATTGGTTCTGGTCGTGTGTTGTCTTCCCACAACAATAGCATTTTGTTGTATTCGAGGTAATTTGATCCACACTGAGTGCCGCTGCCTTTAGCTGCATTTCCGCAGTTCCCTTCGCTGCGGCTTCGTGCGATGCTGCAATAAGGACAGCCCTGTCAAGTGTAAGGTCGTTCTCTTCGAGTAGTCGCTTTTGCGTTCCTTCCTTTGACAACCCGCACACGAACTTGTCTCGCAATGCCTCTGTCAGATTCCCTCCAAACTGGCAGTGTTTCGCTAGTCTACGCAGTTCAACCAAGTATTCTGCGTTGCTTTCGTCTTTCCTTTGCGTTCTCGCATAGAATTTGAATCGTTCCGCCAACATCAACGGTGTGGGGTTCAAGTGATCCTTCAGAACAGTCACAATATCATCGAAAGTCTGATCCGCCGGTTTAGCTGGTGCTAGTTGATGCTTCAAGAGCCCGTATGTCTTCGCGCCCATCGAGTTTAGCAAGGTTATAGCTTTGTCATCTTCTTCTATTTTATTGGCCTCACAATAGATCTCAATGCGTTCCACATACGTGGCCCAGTCTTCTACCTCGGAATTAAAATCGTTGATGTTACCACGCTTAGGCATCTTCCTGATAACACCACGAATTATTTCTTTAAATTTTCTTTTCTTTTTTTTTCCAAGATGGCGGTTCCCGCGAAAATGGCGGTTTCCCGCGCTTATCTTCTCTCCCCGCCCACTTCAATGGCGGTTTCCCGCTTCTGTCTTCTTCCCCGCCTAATGGCGGCTTCCCGCGTTTCTTCCCTAGCGGGAGGGGTACACTTTCCCCACGGGCGACGGCCGCTGGCTTTCAGGTTCACAGCCTGCGCGTCGGCTTCAGTGCTTTCCCTTTTCTCGGCAGGGCAACCGGCGCTGGGTACACCCCGTTGACGGCGAACAGTTTCAGCCACTGGGCTGGCTCTCGCTCAGTTCCCCTTGCTCGGGCTCTGTCTCTCTCCCGCTCGCTCGGCTCTACCGGCGCTGGGTACACCCCGTTGACGGCGAACAGTTTCAGCCGCTGGACTGGCTCTCGCTCAGTCTCCCTTGGTCGGCTCTGCCTCTCCCGCTCGCTCGGCTCCCAATCGCCCTTCCAGCCCTCTCGCAGTCCGGTGCTTCCCTCCCCGGCTGCGGCTGAGTTTTTATATCTTCCCGTGCCTACGCTCCCGGTCGCAGCACTTCGTGGCTTCAGTCGCTGCCCGGCCTTTTTCGCCGGTCGCGGTCTAGCTGTCTCACGACGCCGTTGTGTCCCCAGCCTGTCTGTACCGCGGCTTCCTTGCTCCACGCTACCCCAGTCTCAGCGCCTCTGGGCCCAACTTCTGTCCGGCTCCTTTCCCCCTCGACCGTGGTCGAGTGCACCGCCCTTATCCTCCGGTTATTCTTTTTACTTTTCCCTTACTCACAGTCACCGTGGCCGGCTTGCTTCTCGTGCTGATCGGCTCACTCCTCACCGTGGCAGAAGGGACAGTCAGTGCCTGTTGCTGATGGAAGTCTTTGTCTCTGAATTCTTCCTCCTTTCCAGCTCTGCAGACTCGAGTTTTCTCCCAGCAGAATGACGAGGGCGGTTGCCTCTTCTCGACGCTCGTTAACTGCTTCGGAAGTATTGTTGCCGCAGGGTACGATCGGACTCGTCGCCACTGTAAAGTCTGTGGGTTGTTTAGTTAATTAATACACAGACTACCAGAGTAACTTAAAACAGGACTTTACTATTCGAAGGTCAGGGCGAATCTGCCAAATAAATCCTGACACAGCACTTATATACCGGTGTGGTCAACGTCGGTATTACAGTATACAGAAGCCAACAAAGTAGTGCCACACCTAAAATAGTTCTCTTAAAGGTGAACGGTTACATACAATGATTTTCTTAAAGGTAGACGGATACATACACAAGGGGGAGGATCCAATTGTCATGGTCCACGTAGGTACCAAAGACATAGGTAGGATAAACATAGAAACATAGAAGATAGGAGCAGGAGTAGGCCATTCGGCCCCTCGAGCCTGCTCCGCCATTCAATGAGATCATGGCTGATCATCCAAATTCAGTACCCTGTCCCTGCCTTCTCCCCATATCCCTTGATCCCTTTAGCCTTAAGAAATATATCTAACTCCTTCTTGAATATATTGAATGAATTGGCCTCAACTGCCTTCTGTGGTAGAGAATTCCACAGGTTCACCACTCTCTGGGTGAAGAAATTCCTCCTCATCTCTGTCCTAAATGGCTTACCCCTTATCCTTAGACTGTGACCCCTAGTTCTGGACTCCCCGGCCATCGGGAACATCCTTCCTGCATCTAGTCTGTCTAGTCCTGTTAGAATTTTATAAGTTTCAATGAGATCCCCTCTCATTCTTCTAAACTCCAGCGAGTATAAGCCCAATCGACCCAATCTCCCCTCATACATCATTCCTGCCATCCCAGGTATCAGCCTGGCGAATCTTCGCTGCACTCCCTCCATGGCAAGAACATCCTTCCTCAGATAAGGCGACCAAAACTGCACACAATACTCAAGGTGTGGTCTCACCAAGGCCTTGTAAAGAAAGAGGTTCTGCTGAGAGAGTATGAGCAGCTAGGGGCTAAATTAAAAAGCAGAACCACAAAGGTAATAATCTCTGGATTACTGCCTGAGCCACGAGCGAATTTGCGTAGGGTAAATAAGATCAGAGAAATGAACGAGTGGCTCAAAGACTGGTGTGGGAGAAATGGGTTTCGATTTGTGGGGCACTGGCACCAGTACTGGGATAAGAGGGAGCTGTTCCGTTTGGATGGGCTTCACTTGAACCATGCTGGGGCTAGAGTCCTGGCGAATCGAATAACTAGGGCTGTAGAGAGGGCTTTAAACTAAATAGTGGGGTGGAGGATCCAGGTGAGCGGGAAAATAAAAAGTCAATGAGAAATGAGAAAGCAATAGGGCAGGCTAGAGATGGGGGGAATAATAACCAGAGTGTGACAGGAAGGGACAGAATGTTTAAAAATAAGAGCGTAACAGAAAAAAAGGCCAAAACAAGGAGAAATGGTAAAAAGACAAAGTTAAAAGCTCTATATCTGAATGCACGCAGCATTCGTAACAAGATAAATGAGTTGACGGCACAATTAGATACAAATGGGTATGATCTGATCGTCATTACAGAGACGTGGTTGCGGGGCGACCAGGGCTGGGAACTGAATATTCCAGAGTTTCTGATAATTTGGAAGGATAGACAGAAAGGAAAGGGAGGTGGGGTGGCTTTGTTGGTAAGAGATGTTATCAGTGCAGCGGTGAGAAGTGATATTGGCTCAGAAGATCAAGATGTAGAATCGGTTTGGATGGAGATAAAAAATAATAAGGGGAAAAAGTCTCTGGTGGGCGTAGTCTACAGGCCCCAGAACAGTAGCAATGCTGTTGGACAAAGTATAAATCAACAAGTAATGGAGGCCTATAAAAAAGGTACGGTAATAATCATGGGTGATTTTAATCTCCATATTGATTGGACAAATCAAATTGGCCATGGTAGCTGTTACATCCGTGAATAATTGAGACACGGACAGCAGGAGTGAACAAAATAAGTCTTTACTGGTGGAAGTCAATAGTGAAACTAAAAACACAGAGGCTCACTAGCGCCTTTTATGCAGGGGTGGTCACTGCCGGTACTGCAGTCTGAGACCAGTTATTCTCTTAAAGGTACATACACAACAATTCCTCCCCTTTTAGATAAACAGTACATAATATTCATTTAACAACTAAATGATAACTAATTACAATCACAATTACTGTTGCTAGATACATTGGTTAAGTTTAAGCAATTATAAGTTCAGTCTTTGAGGAGGCTTCCTGATTCTGTCTGGATAACGCCTCTTTGGGGTATCAGGTTCTTCTGGCAATGTTGAGTCGGGATCAATGTCGTTGTTTGGTTCATCTGCTTCCAATATTACCGGTTCTGCGGTAGCTGCAATTGGAACATTGATTTCATTACCAGGTGTATCAGATCGTGGTGTGGAGTTGACGTTTTCCAGTGACTCTAGAATCTGGTCAGCATGGCGTCTTACAATGCTCTCCCCAACGTCCACGGTATACATGAGAGGTCCTTGTCGTGTACAAATCGTTCCTGGCTGCCATTTCTCAGTGCGGTAGTCCCGGGCCAAAACTGGTGGACCTATCTTAAAACTCCTGGTCGGCCTTTCATTCATATTCTGAAACTGCCTGTTCTCCACATCTCTTCGGACGTTTGGCTTAACCAAATCCAAGCGGTATCGTAGTCTTCGATTGAGGAGCATCATGGCTGGAGTTTGGTTGGTAACCGCATGTGTCGCATTCCGGTAGGCAAACAAGAAGTTGTCCACCTTGTGTTGTAGGGATATATCTTCATTACACATTGCCTTGATAGCCTTCTTGAATGTTTGGACAAACCTCTCGGCCAATCCATTAGTGGCTGGATGATATGGGGCAGATGTGTAATGCTTAACACCATTGTTCTTTAAGAACCTCCAGAACTCTTCAGACACAAACTGTGGTCCATTGTCAGAGCAAATCTGTTCAGGCAGCCCATTCCTGGCGAATATGGTTCGTAAAACTGTGATAGTTCTTTCCGTGGTGGTTGAGGACATTTTTATTACCTCTGGCCACTTTGAATGTGCATCCACCGCAATTAAAAACATCGAGTCCATGAAGGGGCCAGCAAAATCAATGTGCTGTGGCGACACGCCACCACTGGACATAATCCGCTCACGGCGGCACGGACATTTTAAGCAGACGCCCCCAGCCGGGGGCCCTTTCCTCCAGCAACTTGTTTCCCGCAGGGACAGGCTGCCGGGAGCACTTCCTGTCTGGGGAGTATTTAAGTGGATGCGCGGGCTTTTCCAGTTCCTCTTTGCCATGAGGTAGAATAAAAGCAGTTGTGTTTCACTAGCTCTGGTCTCGACTCCCAAGTTTGCCGCGGTATCTCAACACTGGTGACCCCGACGCTCAGGACAAATCCTAAGCTAGCATGGCGGATACAAACGCAGCCACGGTTAAACTACCGGACTTTTGGGAGAACCTGGCCGAAGCCTGGTTCGTTCAAGCTGAGTCCAGATTCCGGCTGAAACACATTACCGTCGACGCCACAAAGTACGACTACCTCGTCTCCTCTCTCACCTACGCCACAGTCCCCAAGGTTTGGGCAGCGCTGCAGGATCCACCACCGGAAGGCAAGTACGAACATCTGAAGGCTGCGCTCCTTAAAAAATTTCAAATGTCCTCTTACCAGCGCAACTGCCAACTCCTTGACCTCCCCGGCCTTGGTGACGCTTCACCCTCGGATCTGCTTTCCCACATGCTGTCCCTCTCGGACGACAAAAACACCGGCGCCCTCTTTCGCACGCTTTTCATTCGGCAGCTCCCCGCCAGCATTCGCCCGCTCATTGTGGAGTCTGGCTCCACGGACCTGAATGACATAGCCGAAAAGACCGACCGGCTGCTCTCTGCACAGTCCGCTCGCGACGTCGCGCCCGACCTCACGGCAACGACCACGCGGTCTTCCCGGCCCACTAGGCCCGACCGCCCTACCACTCCGGGTCACTGCTACTACCACACCCGTTTTGGCACTAGGGCCCAACGCTGCACGCCACGGTGTAGTTTCAAACCCCCCCCCGCACCGGCCCCCGCGATGGCCGTGGGGCAAAAGGGGCCTCTACTGTACGTCACCGACGACAGAACCAACTGCCGATTTCTGTGCGACACAGGGGCCCAGCACAGCATCACCCCTGCCTCCGCCCTCGAAATCCAATGCGGCACACGGGGTATCACGCTGGCCGCAGCCAATGGCTCTGACATCCGCACATATGGCACCCGCATGGTCACGCTCGACCTCGCGGGCCGCCGCTACCGCTGGGAGTTCCTCACAGCCAAGGTCCTCTGCCCACTCATCGGTGCCGACTTCCTACGCGCCCATGGCCTCCTTGTCGACATTCCGAGGCACCGCCTCATCGACATCAACACTATGGCCCCCATCCCCGGCGCATTCACCCCGGCCCGTTCGGCCGGACTGACGACCTACTGCCTCGCCAGAGCCACGGACGACTACTCGGCACTCCTAGCCGAGTTTCCCGCCCTCACTAACCCGACCTTTTCAGCCAAAGCCGCCAAACACGGTGTGGAGCACTATATCCCCACCACCGGCCCCCCAGTTTCTGCCCACGCCCGCAGACTCAACCCGGCTAAGCTGGAAATCGCGCGGGCCGAGTTCACCACCATGGAACAACTCGGCATCATCCGCCGCTCCAGCAGCCCTTGGGCCTCGCCCCTCCACATCGCCCCCTAGCCCGGCGGAGGCTGGCGCCCTTGCGGGGACTACCGCCGCCTCAATGACGCCACCACGCCCGACCGATACCCGGTGCCACACATCCAGGACTTCTCGACTCGACTGGCCGGACGAACCGTCTTTTCCAAGGTCGACCTGGTGCGCGGTTACCACCAAGTCCCCGTACACCCCGCGGACATCCCCAAAACGGCCGTCATCACCCCATTCGGCCTGTTCGAGTTCCTGAGGATGCCCTTCGGCCTCAAGAATGCAGCCCAGGCTTTCCAGCGCCTTATGGACTCAGTCCTCCGGGACCTGAACTTCCTATTCGTCTATCTAGACGACATTCTCGTGGCCAGCTCCTCCAAACAGGAACACCTCGAACACCTTCACACCCTGTTCGGGCGCCTAGCCCAACACGGGCTCATCCTCAGCCCGGCGAAGTGCCAATTCGGCCTAACCGAGATCGATTTTCTCGGTCACCACATCACCCCTGCTGGGGCCGTCCCCCTGCCCAACAAGGTGCAGGCCATCCAGCAATTCCCCCGCCCCACAACCATCAAGGGCCTCCAGGAGTTCCTCGGAATGGTGAACTTCTACAACAGGTTCATCCCCAGAGCTGCAGCCCTCATGAAGCCCCTATACGACTCCCTCCGAGGTAAATCCGGCAAGATGGACGTAGCCTGGACCACTGACCCGTCAGCCGCCTTCGACGCCACCAAAAATGCGGTCGCCGACGCCACCCTGCTCGCTCACCCGAGGGCCGATGCCCGGGTCGCGCTCACCACCGACGCCTCCGACCACGCGGTCGGCGCCGTGTTCGAGCAGTGGGTCAATGGCGCGTGGCAGCCACTTGCCTTCTACAGCCGCCAACTGCGCCCCCCCGGAGGTCAAATACTCCACTTTCAACCGTGAGCTTCTCGCGCTCCACCTGTCGGTCCGCCATTTCAGGTTCCTCCTGGAAGGCCGCCCCTTCACCGCGTACGTGGACCACAAGCCGCTCACATACGCGATGGCCAAGCACACCGAACCCTGGTCCGCTAGGCAGCAACGCCAGCTCGCGGCCGTGTCCGAGTTTACTACGGACATCCAGCACGTCTCTGGTAGAGACAACGTTGTCGCCGACTGCCTTTCCCGTCCCGCCATCTGCGCGAATCACCTCGCGGTCGACTACGCGCAACTAGCAGCGGCCCAGCTCATGGACCCAGACCTCCTCTCGGCGGCTACCAGCCTGCCAGGGCTACGCCTAGCCAAGGTCGCGCACGGGCCCGAAGCCACGGCAGTCACTTGCGACGTCTCACTCGGCCAACCCAGGCCGGTCGTCCCTGCAACCTGGCGCCGCCACATCTTCGACGCGCTCCACGGGCTCTCCCACCCGGGTTCCCGCGCATCCGTCAAACTCCTCTCCCAGCACTTCGTCTGGCGCGGCCTCAGCAGAGATGTTCGGACTTGCGCCACCTCCTGCCTCGTCTGCCAACGGGCTAAGGTACAGCTGCACACAAAAGCACCCCTGGGAGACTTCGAGGTACCCAGCCACCGCTTTGACCACGTACACGTCGACATCGTCGGTCCTCTGCCGCCATCGCAAGGCCAAACTTATCTCCTCACGATGGTCGACCGCTACACACGCTGGCCTGAGGCAGTGCCGCTGACCTCCACCACCACAGCCGACATCGCCAGGGCGTTCGTTAACACCTGGGTCGTGAGGTTCGGCGTACCGGCCGACATAACCTCCGACAGGGGCGCCCAGTTCACCTCCGAACTCTGGACGGCCACAGCACGCAACCTCGGGGTGACGCTCCACCGAACCATGGTGTACCACCCGCAGGCCAACGGGCTTTGTGAACGCTTCCACAGGTCACTCAAGGCCTCACTCCGCGCCGGCCTGCAGGGCAGTACCTGGACTGACCGCCTACTGTGGGTGCTACTAGGCCTACGCACCGCGGTCAAGGAAGACCTCCAGTCTTCGGCAGCGGAGTTAGTCTACGGACAACCGCTGCGCATCCCAGGTGAATTCCTTCCGGAGGCTACCACGCCTTGGTCAGCCGAACAGCAGCGGCTCAACTCTTTCTCTTCTGCTCAGCAGTTCGCCCCACTTCCGGTCAACCGACACGGCGAACTCGCACCTCACGTCCCGCCAAATTTACAGCGGGCGCGCTTCGTCTTCGTGCGACACGACGCGCACCGCGGGCCCCTGCGACCCCCGTACGACGGACCGTACGAGGTACTACAAACCGGGGACAAGGTCTTCAAGCTGCGACTCGGCGACAGGGTCGACACAGTCTCCATCGACCGACTCAAACCAGCACACACAGAACCAGGGGAACAGGTCCCCATGGCCCGGCCTCCAACTAGAGGCCGTCCCGCCAGCAAGCCAGCACAGCCAGCGGCGAACCGCCCGGCCCCACCAACTAGACCGGCGACCACTCAGAGCCGCTGCGGCAGAACCATCAGACCACCGTCACGACTCGTCCACCCCTCCTAAGCGGATTCTGGGGGGAGCTCTGTGGCGACACGCCACCACTGGACATAATCCGCTCACGGCGGCATGGACAGTTTAAGCAGACGCCCCCAGGGACAGGCTGCCGGGAGCACTTCCTGTCTGGGGAGTATTTAAGTGGATGCGCGGGCTTTTGCAGTTCCTCTTTGCCATGAGGTAGAATAAAAGCAGTTGTGTTTTACTAGCTCTGGTCTCGACTCCCACGTTTGCCGCGGTATCTCAACAGTGCACCCTTTGCCATGGAGATGAGGGCCACTCCCATGGATGCAGAGGAGCTTGTGGTGGGGCGTTTTGGACCTTCTGGCATCCTGCACAGCTCTTGGTCATCTCTTCAATTTCTCTATCGATTCCCAGCCACCACACAAATGCTCTGGCTAAGTTCTTCATTTTTACCCCACCCAGATGACCCTCATGAAGCTCATTGAGCACTCTATCCATCAAATTAGGTGGAATTACTACTCTGGATCCACACATCAAGGTTCCTCTGCACACTGACAGCTGTTCTCGTCTCGGCAAGAATGCTGGCAGCAGTGGTTTGCCATGTGCTGGCCATCCCTTCACCGTTAAATCATAGACCCGTGATAGTGTCGGGTCATTCCGTGTTTCCTTTTCTATGTTTGCATTCGTCACAGGTAGACATTCGACTATGGTCGAGTGGAATAACTCCATTGGATCCACAGCAAGGTCTTCTTCTTCCACCGTCGGCAACGGTAGACGTGACAATCCATCAGCATTTCCATGCTGTTTAGTTCCTTTGTACTCGATGTCATATTGGTGTGCCCCTAGGAAAAGGGACCATCTCTGCAGCCGTTGTGCTGTCATTATCGGTACGCCCTTCTGAGGGTTGAAAATGGAGACAAGAGGTTGATGATCGGTTAGTAGAGTAAATTTTTGACCGTGCAGGTAGTGATTGAACTTCTTCACCCCCCACACTAGGCTGAGGGCCTCTCTGTCAATCTGGGCGTAGTTACGCTCGGCAGAAGTTAACGAGCGTGACGCAAAAGCTATCGGCCTCTCTAAACCATCAGGGAATTTATGTGACAGTACCGTCCCAATGCCATAGGGAGACGCATCACACGCCAGCCTGATTGGCAGTGCTGGGTTGTAGTGAGCCAAAACTTCCCTTGAAGTGATTAAGTCCTTACTCTTCTGAAAAGCACGCTTACAATCATTGCTCCATTTCCATGCTACCCCCGTTCGTAGCAGGGCGTTCAGTGGGCGCAGAATTGTCGACAAATTCGGCAAAAACTTATGATAGTAATTCACCAATCCGAGGAATGACCTCAGTTGCGACACATTTTCAGGCGCTGGGGCCTTAACAACCGCTTCAATTTTGTCAGGGGACTTATGTAACCCCTCTTCATCAATCACGTGGCCACAATACGATATCTGTTTCTTAAAAAATTCGCACTTGGGGCGGTTGGCTCGCAGCCCATGTCCCCGTAGTCTAGTGAGCACCTGTTCTAGGTTGTTAAGGTGTTCACTGTCATCTTCACCTGTTACAAAGATGTCGTCCAAGTAACACTGAGTCCCCGGAATCCCTTGCAGAACTTGTTCCATCGCTCTTTGCCATATCGCCGGAGCCGATGCTACTCCGAATACCAATCGATGATACTGGTAAAGACCTTTGTGAGTGTTTATCGTGAGATACTTCCTAGAGGACTCCTCAACCTCCATCTGCAAATATGCTTGTGCTAGGTCAATTTTTGTAAAACGCTTCCCTCCAGACAGTGAGGCGAAGATGTCTTCTATCCTTGGAAGAGGATATTGTATTGTGTGAAGGACTGGGTTCACCGTCACCTTGAAATCCCCACAGATGCGAATCTTCCTTGGCTCCCCGGACTTATTGCTTAACGTTTTCTTCATGACAGGAACGATGGGTGTCGCCCACTCGCTCCAGTCGACCTTAGACAACACGCCCGCCTTCTCCAGATTCTCCAGCTCTGCCTCGACGGCTGGGCGAATTGCTTTGAAAAACTTGGGAATTGCATTCTCTTCTATTTTTATCAAGGCGGTTACGCCTTTAAGAGTTCCCAGTTCTTGTTGAAATACCTCTTTGGCGTTAGCTAAGATTGTTGACAATCGTCCAGGAGTGACGTCGTCATCCTTTTTACCAGCCACCGTCAGTGCCTGAATGGAGTGCCAGTCTAAACTTATCTTTCTGATCCATTCACGTCCCAATAACGGTGGTCCACCATCTTGCAGTATGTACAGATACAATTTCTGTATTTCCTTGCCATTGTATTCGACAGGCACCCTTATTTTTCCTCTGGGGTATACTTTTTGCCCCGTATACGTCTTCAAGACAATGGATGTCTCTTTCAAGGGTATGTGTGAGAATAGCCGCTCGTAGTCTCGTCGATTCATGACGGTCAGAGCTGATCCTGTATCCAATTCCATTTTGACTTGGGACCCTGCTATCGTGAGGGTGACCCAAATGGTTCGGTGATCCTCTTTTGCGATTACGTTGTGAAGTTTGAGGCAGCTTAGTCTCTTGTTCCCGGATTCACTATCGCTCATCTGGTCTTCGGAACTACTGTCCGTCATCTTTTGTACTTTCCTGTACTGTTCCTTAGTAGCCTTTTTGTTGTCGTTAGTCTTCTTCCCAGACCTGCAAACTTCCCAGACCTGCAAACTCGTGCAATGTGTCCCATCTTTCCGCATTGCCTGCATATTTTGTCCTTAGACCAGCAGTCCTTCTGGTCATGGGTTGTTCTGCCACAGCGATAACATTTTTCAAATCCCCGTGTCATTTCGTGGGTGCCGTATTCCTGTGGCTTTTGCTGTATTTCTGCAGCTCCCCTTGCTGCTGCTTCATACGATACTGCCACGCTGAAAGCCTTATCTAGCGTCAGCTCTTTCTCTGAGAGTAACCTCTTCTGGGTTCCTTCACTCAGGAGTCCACAGACAAATTTGTCCCGTAGGGTATCTGCCAGTCCTGCTCCGAACTGGCAGTGCTTTGATAGCTTGCGTAGTTCCGTAAGGTAATCAGCATTGCTCTCATCTTTATGCTGATTTCTCCTGTGGAATTTAAATCTTTCTGCTATCAGCAGTGGTGTAGGATTTAGGTGTTCCTGTAGGATATCAACAATTTAGTTAAAACTCTTCGCCTTCGGTTTGACTGGAGTAATCAGGTTCCGCAATAGGCCGTACGTTCTTGCGCCCATTAAGTTTAGTAGTACCGATGCCTTTTTCTCATCGGCTACTTCGTTTGCCTCGCAATATACCTCGACTCTTTCCACATACATGGTCCAGTCTTCTATTGCATTATCGAAGGCAGTGATATTGCCAGTCTTCGGCACCTTGGAAATCTAAGATGGCGCCTCCCGCGCTTTGCCTTCTTTCCCGATATAACAAAATGGCGCCTCCCGCGCTTTGCCTTCTTCCCCGCTGGATTAAGATGGCGCCTCCCGCGCTTTCTGTCTCCTCTGCTGCTGCTAGCGCTGTTGCTGGCATTTTATGCCTTGATGGCGACGCCCTATGGTCTTCGCGCACTTCCCCCCGTGCTGCTGCTAACACCGCTCTCCGCGGTTCCCGTGGCAAACTGCAGCTCCTCGCGGCTTTCTGCGCTTCTAATTTTTATTAATTCCCCGTCGTCGGAGCAACCCTGCGGGACACTTGCCTCCCTCTTCTCGGGTCTGTACGCTGCCCGGCTTCGTAGCACCGGCCGCGCCCTGTGTGCTTCACCCTCTCTCTCTCTCCTCTTCCCGACAACGCTGCTCGGCCCCGTTGAAAAGCCACCTGATCGAGCTCTAGACCGCCGCAGCCCAGGAAGGATCAGTGTACTACCTGCCACCAGCCCGATTAGCTGAAACACCATCGACAGGATAACCAAGCCCCGCTCTCGACAGCCTGTCCTGCAAATCTTCAACTCCGATGAATCAAAGGCGGATGCCCACGGTCGACGCCCGTTTCTTCTGTTCGTTTTATTTTTATTTTTTCTTTCTTCCTTCTGGCCTTGACCTCTGATAACTTCGCTTCAGGGATGGATCCCCATGAGGTGGTGCAGACTGTAGGTAAGTTCGGATCTGCTCGTCGCCAGTATTATGTCCATGTATAATTGAGACACGGACTGCAGGAGTTGGTTATAACAGGTCTTTACTGAGTGGAGACAACCTGGAACTACTATGCAAAAGTTACTACACATGCTTATATACAGGGGTGGTCACTACTGGTACTGTAGTATACAGGGGCTGCAGAATATAGTTCCTTCTGCAAAGTACATACACTACAGTGATCTTATTGAAACATATAAAATACTGAGGGGGCTCGACAAGGTAGATGCAGAGAGGATGTTTCCCCTCATGGGGAAATCTCAAACACGGGGGCACAGTCTCAGAATAAAGGGTCGCCCTTTTAGAACTGAGATGAGGAGGAATTTCTTCTCTCTGAGGGTCGTAAATTTGTGGAATTCTCTGCCCCAGAGAGCCGTGGAGGCTGGGTCATTAATTACATTTAAGGTGGAGATAGACAAATTTTTGCAAGATAAGGGAATGAAGGGTTATGGGGAGCGGGTAGGGAAGTGGCTTTGAGCCCAAGATCAGCCATGATCTTAATGAATGGTGGAGCAGGCTCGAGGGGCCGAGTGGCCTATTCCTGCTCCTGTTTCTTATGTTCTTATACCTTTCAGCCAATGTCCCAAACTTCTCCATCTCCATCCCTGGGGTAAGTCCTGTCCCACCGGCAGGACAGACCCACCAGGGGTGGCGGCACAGTGGTATACAGTCGGGAAGGAGTGGCCCTGGGAGTCCTCAACATTGACTCCGGACCCCATGAAGTCTCATGGCTTCAGGTCAAGCATGGGCAAGGAAACCTCCTGCTGATTACCACCTACCGCCCTCCCTCAGCTGATGAATCAGTACTCCTCCATGTTGAACACCACTTGGAAGAAGCACTGAGAGTAGCAAGGGCACAGAATGTACTCTGGGTGGGGGACTTCAATGTCCATCACCAAGAGTGGCTCGGTAGCACCACTGCTGGCCGAGTCCTGAAGGACATAGCTGCCAGTCTGGTCTGCGACAGGTGGTGAGAGAACCAACACGAGGGAAAAACCTACTTGACCTCGTCCTCACCGATCTACCTATCGCAGATGCTTCTGTCCATGACAGCATTGGTAGCAGTTACCACCGCACAGTCATTGTGGAGACGAAGTCCCGTCTTCACACTGAGGACACCCTCCATCGTGTTGTGTGGCACTACCACCATGCTAAATGGGATAGATTCAGAACAGATCTAGCAGCTCAAAACTGGGCATCCATGAGGTGCTGTGGGCCATCAGCAGCAGCAGAATTGTATTCCACCACAATCTGTAACCTCATGGCCCAGCACATCCCTCACTCTACCATTACCATCAAGCCAGGGGACCAACCCTGGTTCAATAAGGTGTGTAGAAAAGCATGCCAGGAGCAGCACCAGGCGTACCTAAAAATGAGGTGCCAACCTGGGGAAGCTGAAACACAGGACTACATGCATGCTAAAAGGTGGAAACAACATGCTATAGACAGGGCTAAGCGATCCCACAATCAACGGATCAGATCAAAGCTCTGCAGTCCTGCCACATCCAGTCGTGAATGGTGGTGGACCATTAAACAACGAACCGGAGGAGGAGGCTCCAAGAATATCCCCATCCTCAATGATGGTGGAGCCCAGCACGTGACTGCAAAAGACTAGGCTGAAGCGTTTGCAACCATCTTCAGCCGGAAGTGCCGAGTGGATGATCCATATCGGCCTCCTCCTGAGATCCCCACCATCACAGAAGTCAGTCTTCAGCCAATTCGCCACGTGATATCAAGAAACAGCTGAGCGCACTGGATACAACAAAGGCTATGGGCCCCGACAACATCCTGGCTGTCGTGCTGAAGACTCGTGCTCCAGAACTAGCTGCGCCTCTAGCCAAGCTGTTCCAGTGGAGTACACTGGTATCTATCCGACAATGTGGAAAACTGCCCAGGTATGTCCTGTCCACAAAAAGCAGGACAATCCAATCCGGCCAATTACCCCCGTCAGTCTACTCTCAGTCATCAGCAAAGTGATGAAAGGCGTCATCAACAGTGCTATCAAACGGCACTTACTCACCAATAACCAAGGTGAATGTGGCCTCTTTATTCCTACCAATATGTGCCACCTCACACGTACCTATAACGAATGGTTAGGATTCGGAATGCACTGCCTGATAGGGTGGTGGATACAGATTCAACAGTAGCCTTCGAAAGGGAATTGGATACATACTTGAAGGAGAAAAAATTGCAGGGATATGGGGAAAGAGCGGGGGAGTGGGACTAACTGGATTGCTCTCAACGGGCCGAATGGCCTCCTTCTGTGCCGAGCTGTTCTATGATACTTCAATGGCCTCATCATGTCCCTGGGTGAGAGGAAGGAAACAGCCAGGTCCCCATTCCAGACTCTTGCTACGTCTGGTCACCGTGTGAAGACCGGACTACAGTCAGCTGTAAGACCCTCCATGACTCTGTTGGCACGGTCATGAATCTTACCATGACTCATGAAGTAACACTGGGCGGCCAGCTGGTGGCGCCGTCCAAGGAGTATACATACTCGGGCGTGGGCCCAGCTTGCTCAGGATGTTTCTGTAACCAGGAACTAGTGATGTAACTAGAATCTCATGGTTGTGAAACAGTTGATTAAAGCCTTGTTTAATGCTCAAACCAAGGGCTCAGTCGTCTTTCTACATCAGGACCTTCATTAGCTGTAGTTCATTGACTGCCTGTCCTTTTGTGTTCTCCCACAGATTAAAAGGTGTGTGTTTTAATTCATCAATTTTAAAACATTTCAAAAAACCAACTTATTACAAATGAACTGCTTCAAGGCCATACTTTGGTTTAATTAATTGTGCTAGGGCAGTGACTGGTCAAGTAATCCATCTTCAGGCTGTTTTATTCCCACTTGTTCCCAGCCATAGACACTTTTGCATATCAGAGAATGACATGCTATAATCTTGTTATGAGATAATGTTTTTCCAAATGTCAGCGGGCTAATAGATTTCATATGCGCAGTGCTTAGTTCCTGATTACCATACACAGCAATATTTCAGTTGTTATCAAAGCCGGTTATGCCAATGCAGTTGCTTCATACTGTTTGCTGTGGAAACCACACCTGGAGTATTGGACAGTTCCAGTGATAATCTTTAACAACCTTTGCTCTTCTTGACAACCCTGAGCTTGATTTTTACCTTTCCAACTATCGGGAGTTGGCCCCAGTCACCAGGGAACGTTTTCCCAACCTTTACCGAGTTACGGAAACACTTAACGTATTAAGCTGTAGTCGGTGTGATTTCTTATAATCCACCCTTCATTGTCTTTTGGTCCATTCATTTGACAGGGCTGCACTGTCGGAGGGGCAGGACTGAGGGAGCACCGAACTGTCGGAGGGGCAGTACTGAGGGAGCACCGAACTGTCGGAGGGGCAGCACTGAGGGAGCGCCGCACTGTCGGAGGGGCAGTACTGAGGGAGCGCCGAACTGTCGGAGGGGCAGTACTGAGGGAGCACCGAACTGTCGGAGGGGCAGCACTGAGGGAGCGCCGCACTGTCGGAGGGGCAGTACTGAGGGAGCGGCGCACTGTCGGAGGGGCAGTACTGAGGGAGCGCCGCACTGTCGGAGGGGCAGTACTGAGGGAGCGCTGCACTGTCGGAGGGGCAGTACTGAGGGAGCACCGAACTGTCGGAGGGGCAGTACTGAGGGAGCGCCGCACTGTCGGAGGGGCAGTACTGAGGGAGCGCTGCACTGTCGGAGAGGCGGTATTGAGGGAACGCCGCACTGTCGGAGGGGCAGTACTGAGGGAGCGCTGCACTGTCGGAGGGGCAGTACTGAGGGAGCACCGCACTGTCGGAGGGGCAGTACTGAGGGAGCACCGAACTGTCGGAGGGGCAGTACTGAGGGAGCGCCGCACTGTCGGAGGGGCAGTACTGAGGGAGCGCCGAACTGTCGGAGGGGCAGTACTGAGGGAGCGCCGCACTGTCAGAGGAACAGTACTGAGGGAGCGCCGCACTGTCGGAGGGGCAGTACTGAGGGAGCGCCGCACTGTCGGAGGGGCAGTACTGAGGGAGCGCCGCACTGTCGGAGGGGCAGTACTGAGGGAGCGCCGCACTGTCGGAGGGGCAGTACTGAGGGAGCGCCGCACTGTCGGAGGGGCAGTACTGAGGGAGCGCCGCACTGTCGGAGGGGCAGTACTGAGGGAGCGCCGCACTGTCGGAGGGGCAGTACTGAGGGAGCACCGAACTGTCGGAGGGGCAGCACTGAGGGAGTGCCGCACTGTCGGAGGGGCAGTACTGAGGGAGCACCGAACTGTCGGAGGGGCAGTACTGAGGGAGCACCGAAGTGTCGGAGGGGCAGCACTGAGGGAGCGCCGCACTGTCGGAGGGGCAGTACTGAGGGAGCGCCGCACTGTCGGAGGGGCAGTACTGAGGGAGCGCCGCACTGTCGGAGGGGCAGTACTGAGGGAGCGCCGCACTGTCGGAGGGGCAGTACTGAGGGAGCGCCGCACTGTCGGAGGGGCAGTACTGAGGGAGTGCTGCACTGTTGGAGAGGCAGCACTGAGGGAACGCCGCACTATCGGAGGGGCAGCACTGAGGGAGCGCTGCACTGTCGGAGGGGCAGTACTGAGGGAGCGCCGCACTGTCGTAGGGGCAGTACTGAGGGAGCACCGAACTGTCGGAGGGGCAGTACTGAGGGAGCGCCGCACTGTCGGAGGGGCAGTACTGAGGGAGCACCGAACTGTCGGAGGGGCAGTACTGAGGGAGCGCCGCACTGTCAGAGGAACAGTACTGAGGGAGCGCCGCACTGTCGGAGGGGCAGTACTGAGGGAGCACCGAACTGTCGGAGGGGCAGTACTGAGGGAGCGCCGCACTGTCAGAGGAACAGTACTGAGGGAGCGCCGCACTGTCGGAGGGGCAGTACTGAGGGAGCGCCGCACTGTCGGAGGGGCAGTACTGAGGGAGCGCCGCACTGTCGGAGGGGCAGTACTGAGGGAGCGCAGCACTGTCGGAGGGGCAGTACTGAGGGAGCACCGCACTGTCGGAGGGACAGTACTGAGGGAGCGCTGCACTGTCGGAAGGGCAGTACTGAGGGAGCGCCGCACTGTCGGAGGGGCAGTACTGAGGGAGCGCCGCACTGTCGGAGGGGCAGTACTGAGGGAGCGCCGCACTGTCGGAGGGGCAGTACTGAGGGAGCGCCGCACTGTCGGAGAGTCAGTACTGAGGGAGCGCCGCACTGTCGGAGGGGCAGTACTGAGGGAGCGCCGCACTGTCGGAGGGGCAGCATTAGTATTAATAAAAAAATAGTACTGGCGAAATTAATGGGACTGAAAGCCGATTAATCCCATGGACCTGATGGCCTACATCCTAGGGTTTTAAAAGAGGTGGCTATAGAGATAGTCGATGAATTGGTTGTCATCTTCCAAAATTCCATAGATTCTGGAATGGTTCCTGCGGAATTGGAAGGTAGCAAATGTAACCACACTATTTAAAAAAGGAGAAAGAAAATGGGGAACTACAGACCAGTTAGCCTGACATCAGAACCGCACTCCACCCAGAACCACACTCCAACGGAACCGCACTCCGCCCGAAACCGCACTCCGCCCGCAACCGCACTCCGCCCGCAACCGCACTCCGCCCGGCACCGCACTCCGCCCGGCACCGCACTCCGCCCGGAACCGCACTCCGCCCGGCACCGCACTCCGCCCGGAACCGCACTCCGCCCGGAACCGCACTCCGCCCGGAACCGCACTCCGCCCGGAACCGCACTCCGCCCGGCACCGCACTCCGCCCGGCACCGCACTCCGCCCGGCACCGCACTCCGCCCGCAACCGCACTCCGCCCGCAACCGCACTCCGCCCGCAACCGCACTCCGCCCGCAACCGCACTCCGCCCGGCACCGCACTCCGCCCGGAACCGCACTCCGCCCGGCACCGCACTCCGCCCGGCACCGCACTCCGCCCGGCACCGCACTCCGCCCGGAACCGCACTCCGCCCGGAACCGCACTCCGCCCGGAACCGCACTCCGCCCGGAACCGCACTCCGTCCGGAACCGCACTCCGTCCGGAACCGCACTCCGTCCGGAACCGCACTCCGTCCGGAACCGCACTCCGCCCGGCACCGCACTCCGCCCGGCACCGCACTCCGCCCGGCACCGCACTCCGTCCGGAACCGCACTCCGCCTGGAACCGCACTCCGCCTGGAACCGCACTCCGCCCGGAACCGCACTCCAGCACGTTCGGCCACCGAGGGTTCACCACTTTCAAGAGGGGAGAAAGTTGAAAACATTTCAAAAAGCCAGTCGTTGAAAAAATGAGTAAGATCTGCATAAATTTCAGCCAATGTCCCAAACTTCTCCATCACCATTCCTTGGTATATTCTGTCATACCGGCAGGACAGAGCCAGCTGGGGTGGTGGCACAGAGGTATACAGTCAGGAAGGAGTGGCCCTAGGAGTCCTCAACATTGACTCCGGACCCCATGAAGTCTCACGGCTTCAGGTCAAGCATGGGCAAGGAAACCTCCTGCTGATTACCACCTACCGCCCTCCCTCAGCTGATGAATCAGTGCTCCTCCATGTTGAACACCACTTGGAAGAAGCACTGAGAGTAGCAAGGGCACAGAATGTACTCTGGGTGGGGGACTTCAATATCCATCACCAAGAGTGGCTCGGTAGCACCACTGCTGACCGAGCTGGCCGAGTCCTGAAGGACATAGCTGCCAGTCTGGGCTGGTGACAGGTGGTGAGAGAACCAACACGAGGGAAAAACCTACTTGACCTCGTCCTCACCAATCTCCCTATCGCAGATGCATCTGTCCATGACAGCATTGGTAGCAGTGAACAACGCACAGTCATTGTGGAGATGAAATCCTGTCTTCACACTGTGGCACTACCACCATGCTAAATGGGATAGATTCAGAACAGATCTAGCAGCTCAAAACTGGACATCCACGAGGCGCTGTGGGCTATCAGCAGCAGCAGAATTGTATTCCACCAGAATCAGTAACCTCATGGCCTGGCATACCCCTCACTCTACCATTATCATCAAGCCAGGGGACCAACCCTGGTTCAATGAGGAGTGTAGAAAAGCATGCCAGGAGCAGCACCAGGCGTACCTAAAAATGAGGTGCCAACCTGGGGAAGCTGCAACACAGGACTACATGCATGTTAAAAAGCAGAAGCAGCATGCTATAGACAGGACTAAGCGATCCCACACTCAATGGATCAGATCAAAACTCTGCAGTCCTGCCACATCCAGTCGTGAATGGTGGTGGACCATTGAACAACTAACGGGAGGAGGAGGCTCCAAGAATATCCCCATCCTCAATAATGGTGGAGCCCAGCATGTGAGTTTAAAAGACAAGGCTGAAGCGTCTGCAACCATCTTCAGCCAGAAGTGCCAAGTGGATGATCCATCTCGGCCTCCTCCTCAGGTCCCCACATCACAGAAGCCAGTCTTCAGCCAATTCGATTCACTCCATGTGATATCAAGAAATGGCTGAGCACACTGGATACAGCAAAGGCTGTGGGCCCTGACAACATCCCGGCTGTCGTGCTGAAGAGTTGTGCTCCAGAACTGGCTGCACCTCTAGCCAAGCTGTTCCAGTACAGCTACAACACTGGCATCTATCCGACAAAGTGAAAAACTGCCCAGGTAAGTCCTGTCCACAGAAAGCAGGGTAAATCCAACCTGGCCAATTACCGCCCCATCAGTCTACTCTCAATCATCAGCAAAGTGATGAAAGGTGTCATCGACAGTGCTATCAAGCGGCACTTACTCACCAATAACCTGCTCACTGATGCCCAGTTTGGGTTCCGCCAAGTCCATTCAGCACCCAAACTCATTACAGCCTTGGTCCAAACATGGACAAAGGAGCTGAATTCCAGAGGTGAGGTGAGAGTGACTGCCCCTGACATCAAGGAGCATTTGACCGAGTCTGGCATCAAGGAGCCCTAGTAAAACTGAAGTCAATGGGAATCAGGGGGAAAACTCTCCACTGGCTGGAGTCATACCTAGCACAAAGTAAGATGGTTGAAGGTCAATCATCTCAGCCCCAGGACATCACTGCAGGAGTTCCTCAGGGCAGTGTCCTAGGCCCAACCATCTTCAGCTGCTTCATCAATGACCTTCCCTCCATCATAAGGTCAGAAATGGGGATGTTCGCTGATGACTGCACAGTGTTCAGCGCCATTCGCAACTCCTCAGATAATAATGCAGTCCATGCCCGCATGCAACAAGACCTGGATGACGTTCAGGCTTGGGCTGATAAGTGGCAGGTAACATTCCGTCACACAAGTGCCAGGCAATGACAATCTCCAACAAGCGAGCTTTTAACCACCGCCCCTTGACATTCAACGGCATTACCATCGCCGAATCCCTCACCATCAATATCCTGAGGGTCACCAATGACCAGAAACTTAACTGGACCAGCCACATAAATACTGTGGTTATAAGAGCAGGTCAGAGGCTGGGTATTCTGTGGCGAGTATCTCACCTCCTGACTCCCCAAAGCCTTTCCACCATCTACAAGCCACAAGTCAGGAGTGTGATGGAATACGCTCCACTTGCCTGGATGAGTGCAGCTCCAACAGCACTCAAGAAGCTCAACACCATCCAGGACAAAGCAGCCCCGCTTGATTGGCACCCCATCCACCACCTTAAACATTCACTCCCTCCACCACCGGCGCACCGTGGCTGCAGTGTGTACCATCTACAAGATGCACTGCAGCAACTCGCCAAGGCTTCTTCAACAGCCCCTCCCAAACCCGCGACCTCTTCCACCTAGAAGGACCAGGGCAGCAGGCGCATGGGAACACCACCACCTCCAAGTTCCCCTCCAAGTCACACACCATCATGACTTGGAAGTATATCGGCCGTTCCTTCATCGTCGCTGGGTCAAAATCCTGGCACTCCCTCCCTAACGGCACTGCGGGAGCACCTTCACCACACGGGCTGCAGCGGTTCAAGGCGGCGGCTCACCACCACCTTCTCGAGGGCGATTAGGGATGGGCAATAAATGCCGGCCTTGCCAGCGACGCCCACATCCCATGAACGAATAAAAAAGAAAAATACGTAAAAGAATTATGACAATGTCATAACCAGTAATCTGTATGTTCCAGAGTTGATAACACTTTACTGTGCTGAGGATTCGGGCCATAGGTCACTGAAAGATTTCCATATCTATTTCTCTTCCTTGAGGTCATAAGTTTTCAGCTCCAAAAACCTCTCCCTTTATAGAGACTGAGTCATACACATGTCACTCTCCTCTGTTTATATTAAAGTTTGCCATTTAAAAGATCTGATTTGGAGAAGTTACAGATTTATGAATGTTAGCAGCCCCTGTGGCCCGCACTTGGTACAAGCTGTCACGGGTACTAAAGCGTCAATTCCTTTCATCAATCCACAACGAATCGATTCGAAGTCTTAGGGGGAATAATTCGGTTGGTTTGCGCCTCACGTTAGCGCCTTAAGAGGGCGCTAAGTGGGGCGCAAAATAACTCGCGCCCGGGCGCGGCGATGTTTGCGCCGCTCGCGAAATTAACTAGACATTTTGCGGCGGCGCTAAACACTACCGCCACGATCTCCTGCGCCGGCAGATCGTGACGTCAGTCGAGTGCGCAACACCCCGGTAACGCCCCAGACTGGATATTGAGTGGCGCCCCCTGCCTTACCGCCTGCCACTAGCAACGACAGGTAGAGGGGAGCGTTTTGCAGCCAGGAAGGGACTGGGGGGGCGCTATTTAAAGGCGACAGCTTCCTGCCTTTTTTTTTTATTGGTGACATTTTTGCACCACGCATTCTGAGAGAGAGAGAGAGACTTCTGGAGAGATTCAAATGTGAAGGAGTTTTGGGTACAGAGCAGCACTTTGCAGGTTCATTTTGATTTGCCCTTCCTTGTATCGATTTAGAAGAGACTGTGGGGGCTGCACTCTGAGCTCTTTCCCTGGGCCTCTCCATTGTTCTTTCCAGCAGATTTGATGTACAGGTCTCTCCAGGCCGAGATTCAAGGCTGCGATGAGCAGGATGTGGATGCAGAGCAAGATCTACCCTCCCCTTTAAGATAAAAACAGAAAATGCTGGAGAAACTCAGCAGGTCAAGCAGCATCTGTGAAGAAAGAAACAGAGTTAACATTTCAGGTCGATGACCTTTCGTCAGAACTCCCCTTTAAGAACTGTCCGGTGCCAGTGTGTCTGTGTTCCATTGCTGACTGACATCACGAGTGTCGCCAGCGCTGTGAAGTAGCGCCTCGCTCCTCGGCCTTAGCGCCTTAAGAGAGGTGTGAAGCGCCTGATTTAGCGCTCCAATCACCTCCAGGGGCGATAAAAGCCAAGTTTGCTGTCGGAGGCAATAATTAGCGCCAGGTGCTAAACTTTGCGCACGGCCGATAATGGCGCCTCAAACGGGGCGATAGTGAATTTTTCCCCTACTGTTCCAACCTACTCACTTTCTGTTGTAAATATCCCAGCGTGTCATAATTTTCCAGGCCATTGTTACGGACGAACGAGGGCCCCACCCCAACCAGTGCCTGTTGCCCATGGCCATTCTGCCTCATGGTCCGCCAAACAAAGATGGTGGATGTGCAGCCTAAACGCCGCCACGAGGTCGGTGTCAGGGGACGCTCAAGTCCACTCCGACTGAGTGGCTCCCCGGTGCTGTCCCACGCTCTATGGCAGCGCCCCTGGTCACCTCCTCTTAACTTCCCAGTTCCCGCTTGGTGTCCATTAGCCTCCACTTGTGAGAAGCTGTGACGTAAGAAAACTACTAGGCACTTGGTCTAAGCCTTAAACAAAGCTTTAATCAACTGCTTTACAACATGGAGGTCTAGTTGTGTCCTTCACTAGTTCCTGTTAAAGAATGTCCTGCGCAAGCTGGGCCCGTGCCCGAGTATTTATACTCGCACTGGACAGCGCCACCCGCAGGCCGCTCAGTATTGAATGGCGGAAAGCCCCACCCACCATTCGCCACCGTGCTCCACAAGATGGAAAAGAAATCAGGAGCAACATCTCAGCGACCTTCCCGTTCACAAAGACTTGAGAAACCCACTACGAACACGCTTAAAATTGCGCCGGCCATTCTGGGGAAACAGCGGCCAGTGTTCACGCAGCTGGTATCGACCCGCTGTCCCACCGGATGGACGGAATCGCGGGGCGCCCGCAACAGAAAGAACCATCAGCTCATCGCTGACCCAACAGGTCCCTGCCTTCGACCCCCCCCCACAGACCCCTGGAAGACAGTGGACAGCACTCAAGCCAATCCGCGCAGGGTGCGGACGACGCAACCGCCTGCCCCACCAGTGGAAGATGAGGGACAACCCAAAGAAGTGCGACTGTGTCCGCGAGTCCCAGTCCACTGAACACATCGCATCAACCCACCCACTGAGATCTGTTGTGGGGAGCTGCCTCCTTTCCCTGCTCGGTATCTCAGGAGGCCATCGCATGGATCGCCAAACCAGACGTCCCATTATAAGCTGCTCCCGTCACACGAAACAAGAAGGGACATTCTGAGGGACAGTGCACCGCAGTGAGGAGACAAGAACCTGTAATGAGGCAGCACTTTTAAGGTAGTGAAACATTCCAAGCAGCTTGACATGAATCAGTCATTCATGAAAGAAAGACTTATGAAATAATACTGAGCGGCCTGCGGGTGGCGCTATCCAGGGAGAGTATAACTACTCGGGCACGGGCCCAGCTTGTGCAGGACATTCTTAACAGGAACTAGTGAAGGACACAACTAGACCTCCATGTTGTAAAACAGTTGATTAAAGCTGAGACCAAGTGCCTAGTAGTTTTCTTACGTCACAGCTTCTCACAAGAGGAGGCTAATGGACACCAAGCGGGAACTGGGAAGTTAAGAGGAGGTGACCCGGTGGGCACTGTCATAGAGCAAGGTTTTGAGAAGGCTGTTGAAGGTGAAGAGAGGGGGTTTTACGCAGAAATTCCGGAGGGCAGGGTAAAATGGCCGAAGCACTGTGCCACCAACAATGGAGCAGATGGAGGCATTAGAGAGGGTACAGAGGAGATTCACCAGAGGTCATCGAGCTGAAACGTTAACTCTGTTTCTCTCTCCACAGATGCTGCCTGACCTGCTGAGTATTTCTGTTTTTATTTCAGATTTCCAGCATCCGCTGTATTTTGCTTTTAGATTTACCAGGATGTTGCCGGGACTGGAGAATTTTAGCCGTGAGGAACGATTGGAGAGGCTGGGGTTGTTTTCCTTTGGAACAGAGGAGACTGAGGGGAGATTTAATCGAGGTGTATAAAATGATGAGGGGCCTAGATAGAGTGGATAGGAAGGAACTGTTTCCCTTGGCAGAGGGGTCGATAACCAGGGGGCATAGAAACATAGAAGATAGGAACAGGAGTAGGCCATTCAGCCCCTCGAGCCCGCTCCGCCATTCAATGAGATCATGGCTGATCATCCACATTCAGTACCCTGTCCCTGCCTTCTCTCCATATCCCTTGATCCCTTTAGCCTTAAGAAATATATCCAACTCCTTCTTGAATAGATTTAAAGTAATTGGGAGAAGGATTAGAGGGGATTTGAGGGGAACTTTTTTCACCCAGAGGGTGGTGAGGGTCTGGAACTCACTGCCTGAAAGGGTGGTAGAGGCAGAAACCCTCATCGCATTTAAAAAGATATGCACTTGAAGTGCCGTAACCTGCAGGGCTACGGACCAAGAGCTGGAAAGTGGGATTAGGCTGGAGAGCTCTTTGCCAGCTGGTACGGACACGATGGGCCGAATGGCCTCCTCCTGTGCCGTAAACTTCCGTGATTCTATGGAGGCTGGGACACATGGAGGTCCAGACTGGAACGAGGGGCGTGAGCCAGAGGAGGTTGCAGGAGAGGCGTTGCTGCACCTAACAATTCCGCGCAGTTTGCTCCTGATTTTAATCAATCTCATCACTTGTTGCCAAGAGGAAGCCAAACAATTCCCCCAAAGCAATTAAAAAAAAAACAGAACAATGGTTTATTTTAAGAACAACCTTTACACTTGGCAAGCATCCTACGCCAAAGCCCCAGCCCAAAGTTTTCAGTTCTCGGCCCTC
Organism: Somniosus microcephalus; assembly: GCF_052327205.1. NCBI lineage: Eukaryota > Metazoa > Chordata > Chondrichthyes > Squaliformes > Somniosidae > Somniosus > Somniosus microcephalus. The sequence continues at coordinate 47,988,213 of NW_028225182.1, read as the reverse complement.
AGAAACCTCCAGGGTCAATCCCACCGGGCCTCTACCCGGACTGCAGTTGAACTTGCTTCTGCCACAGACACTTTGTTTCCGTCTCGTGCCGAAAAAGATTTAATACTTGGGAGTGAACTGGTTAAATGCTGGAAGTTACGAAACATTGCGTCATGAGATTAACCGAAACAGATAAGCATTTTACAGCACAGTGACTTAACAGGGAGAGAGGACGACTTGCATTCTAGGAGCTCCGTGTGTTTCCCCACAAGCGTTTGCAGGCGGGTCTGAAGACCAGTCGCCCTTTAACTGTAATTCCCCATTATCTCAACAACAACCTGTAGTTATATAGTACCTTTAATGTAGTAAAACGTCCCAAGGAGTATTTTAAGACCAAAAATTTGACACTGATCCACATAAGGATAAATTAGGGCAGGTGACCAAAAGCTTGGCCAGAGGTCGGTTTTAAGGAGTGTCTTAAAAGGAGGATAGAGGGGCAGGGAGGTTTAGGGAGGGAATTCCAGAGCTTAGGGCCCAGGCAACAGACGGCACGGCCACCAAAGGTTGAGCGATTATAATCAGGGATGCTCAAGAGGGCAGAATTAGAGGAGTGCAGATATCTTGGGGGGGTTGTGGGGCTGGAGGAGGTTACAGAGATAGGGAGGGGGCGAGGGCCATGGAGGGATTTGAAAACAAGGATGAGAATTTTGAAATCGAGGCGCTGCTTAACCGGGAGCCAATGTAGGTCAGCGAGCACAGGGGTGTTGGGTGAACGGGACTCGGTGCGAGTTAGGACACGGGCAGCCGAGTTTTGGATGACCTCAGGTCTACGCAGGGTGGAATGTGGGAGGACAGCCAGGAGTGGGTTGGAATAGTCAAGTCTAGAGGCAACAAAGGCATGGATGAGGGTTTCAGCAGCGGATGAGCTGAGGCAAGGGCGGAGACGGGCGATGTTACGGAGGTGGAAATAGGCGGTCTTTGTTATACTTATAAATTTCTAACAGGACTGGACGGACTAGATGCAGGTAGGATGTTCCCGATAGCGGGGGAGTCCAGAACCAGGGGTCACAGTCTAAGGATAAGGGGTAAGCCATTTAGGACAGGGATGAGGAGGAATTTCTTCACCCAGAGAGTGGTGAACCTGTGGAATTCTCTACCACAGAAGGCAGTTGAGGCCAATTCATTAAATATATTCAAGGAGTTAGATATATTTCTTGAGGCTAAAGGGATCAAGGGATATGGGGAGAAAGCAGGGACAGGGTACTGAATTTGGATGATCAGCCATGATCGCATTGAATGGCGGAGCAGGCTCGAGGGGCCGAATGGCCTACTCCTGCTCCTATCTTCTATGTTTCTATGCTGCGGATATGTGGTCGGAAGCTCATTTCAGGGTCAAATATGACACCAAGGTTGCAAACAGTGTGGTTGAGCCTCAGACAGAGGTTAGGGAGAGGGATGGAGTCGGTGGCGAGGGAACGGAGTTTGTGGTGGGGACTGAAAACAATGGCTTCAGTTTCCCCAATATTCAACTGGAGAACATTTTTGCTCATCCAGAACTGGATGTCGGACAAGCTGTCTGACTAATTTAGACACCGTGGAGGGGTCGAGAGAAGAAGTAGTGAGGTAGAGCTGGGTGTCGTCAGCGTACATGTACAAACTGACGCATGTGGAATCTCAGCGATTCTCTCCCTTGTGTTGAAATCCCTCCGCGGCCTTGCCCCTCCCTATAGCGGAAACCTCCTCCGGTCCTATGTAGGTTTCCACGCCCCCCCTCCCAAATTGGCCTGCATAATTGTTCCATTCCCTTCCATCTGCCTCCCATAGCCCAGAGTGCCAATCAGTTCCGAGTGTGCCGTCTTGCACCATGCTGCCACCCCTTACGAGATGCTCCCTGGAATCTACAGCCGAGGGGCACACCCGGTCAGGCAGTGACGCGGTGCTGAGATACAGAGACAGAAGGCCCACAGGGTTGGTTCTTAATCTATCCCGGTACTTACTGTTGGGTTGGGAGGAAATAGGTGAGGGCTGGGTTGGACTCCGCTGTGGTGAAAAGAAAAGAAAAGAAAAACTCGCGATTCGACAGCGCCTTTCACGACCACCGGACGTCCCAAAGCGCTTTACTTGAAGTGCTTTTGAAGTTCGGTCACTGTTGTAATGTAGGAAACGCAGCGGCTAATTTGCGCACAGCAAGCTCCCACAAACAGCAATGTGATAATCCGTTTTACTGATATTGATTGAGGGAGAAATATTGGCCCCAGGACACCGGGGAGAACTCCGCCTGCCCTTTTTTGGAACAGTGGCCGTGGGATCTTTTACGTCTATCTGATTGAGCAGACGGGGCCTCTGGTTTAAGGTCTCATCCGAAAGACGGCACATCCGACAGTGCGGCGCTCCCTCAGTACCACCCCTCAGACAGTGCAGTGCTCCCTCAGTACTGCCCCTCCGACAGTGCAGCGCTCCCTCAGTACCGCCCCACCGACAGTGCGGCGCTCCCTCAGTACCGCCCCTCCAACAGTGCGGCGCTGCCTCAGTACCGCTCCTCCGACAGTGCAGCGCTCCCTCAGTACTGCCCCTCCGACAGTGCGGCGCTCCCTCAGTACTGCCCCTCCGACAGTGCGGCGCTCCCTCAGTACTGCCCCTCCGACAGTGCGGCGCTTCCTCAGTACTGCCTCTCCGACAGCGCGGCGCTCTCAGTAATGCCCCTCTGACAGTGCAGCGGTCCCTCAGTACCGCTCCTCCGACAGTGCAGCGCTCCCTCAGTACTGCCCCTCCGACAGTGCGGCGCTCCCTCAGTACTGCCCCTCCGACAGTGCGGCGCTCCCTCAGTACTGCCCCTCCGACAGTGCGGCGCTCCCTCAGTACTGCACTGGGAGTATCAGCCTAGATATTTGGGCTCAAGTCTCTGGAGTGAGACTTGAACCCACAACCGTCTGATTCAGAGGCGAGGGTGCTACCCACTGAGCCACGGCTGACACACGGAGTCCAAACTTACGCAAAGAATGGCTATTTGAACGAGGGCCACCATTATCTACAGCGGGGAAGAAGACACGAGAATCAGTTGCTTCACGGAACAGGCCCACGTTCCTTTATTACTCTGAAGGGCGGCCCGTGCCCGGGAATAATAACATCAGCCGAGGCCTGCACTTTCTCTCGGTGCCGAGCCTGCAGCTCAGGGTTTTCACTCAGCAGCTGCCAGCTGCCGTCGTCGCCTTCTCGTTCAAACAAGTCTCCGGCCACCACCACGGTGCCTTCCTCTGTGCCCCGCACCAGGACACTCACGTCACTCCCGCAGTGGCCGGGGGTGGCAAAGACCTCGACGTGGTCGTCAATTCTGAAGGGGAGACCGGCCCGAAAGTCGTGGCTGAGGTAGACGTCCCTCTTGCAGATGTCGTAAGACACGATGAAGGTGGCCTGGGGGAAGAGGTTGAGGTTGCCGACGTGATCGGAGTGGCCGTGGGTGCAAACCACAAACGTGACGTCCTCTGGCTCGAGGCCGTGCCTTTCCAAGGTCTGTAATATAACCCCCTTGTCCCAAGGATTCCCAGTGTCCACTATAATAACCTGCGGTCCTTTAACCAGGGTGATTGACCCATCTGCTTTTGTGTTGCCGTCTTGGTCTGTGTAGGCGTAGCCTTCTTTAATCGCAAAAACTGAATAAGGGTGGCCACGTATGGCGGGCGAGGCAACGGGTTGTGTCCCAGTTTTTAAAGCGACACTCGTGGTGCTGCAGTGACTCTGCATACCAGCGGTTAGCTGAAGTAACGAGGGAAGCTTCAAACTCAACCCAACGGATGTCCAAGATCCCAGTCCTTATCCTGCTTGAAGACCAAAAAAAAGGGCATTGAAAACCAAATAAATGTGCTGTTCAAAGCTGAAGACATTCATGTTTAAATATAATTTGCCTGTATTTCTGGGACCAGTGGCTGTGGCTCAGTGGACAGGCGGCACTCCTGCCTCAGGATCAGGAAGGTTGAGTGTTCAAGTCCCACTCCAGAGACTCGAGCACGAAAATCTAGGCTGACTGATCCAGGGGAGCGCTGCACTGTCGACCGTTTTTCGGACGAGACGTTAAACCGAGGCCCCGTCTGCCCTCTCAGGTGGACGCAACAGAGCCCAAGGCCACTATATCAAAGAATGGCAGGGGGAGTTCTCCCCGGTGTCCAGGGCCAATATTTATCCCTCAATCAACATCACTAAAGCAGATGATCTGATCATTATCACATTGCTGTTTGTGGGAGCTTGCTGTGCGCAAATTGGCTGCCGCGTTTCCCGCATTACAACAGTGACTACACATTCAAAAAGTACTTTGTTGGGTGTAAAGCACTTTGAGACGTCCTGAGGTGGTGAAAGGCGCTGGAGAAATGCAAGTCTTTCTTCTGACTCCACAGTATACTGGACAGCGACCAAGGATTAGTCACTGGTCCTTTTCCAACCTCTCACCATCACCCCAAGTATGGTGTCGCAGAGACATATCGGTAATAGAAAGAAGGCCTTGCATTTATATAGCGCCCTTCCCAGAGCAGACGGGGCCCAGGTTTAACATCTTATCCAAACAGCACTGCCAACTGAGCTGGAGGGGGGCGCTTGTAAACACAGGTTTACCCACGATTCGATTCGCTTCATCCGCTCAAATTAGTAAGCACAGCATTAACGGAAATTAATTTCTCCCTCTCCGCCTCCTCTCTCTCTCTCACCGCCCTCCTTCTCTCCCCCAGCCTCCCTCTTTCTTTCTCCCCCTCCTCTTGCCCCTCGGGAAAGAGGGGAAAGGGAGGAGGGGGAAAGGGGGGAAGGGGAAAGCGAGGAGGGGGAGAGGGGAAGCGAGGAGGGGGAGAGGGGAAGCGAGGAGGGGGAGAGGGGAAGCGAGGAGGGGGAGAGGGGAAGCGAGGAGGGGGAGAGGGGAAGCGAGGAGGGGGAGAGGGGAAGCGAGGAGGGGGAGAGGGGAAGCGAGGAGGGGGAGAGGGGAAGCGAGGAGGGGGAGAGGGGAAGCGAGGAGGGGGAGAGGGGAAGCGAGGAGGGGGAGAGGGGAAGCGAGGAGGGGGAGAGGGGAAGCGAGGAGGGGGAGAGGGGAAGCGAGGAGGGGGAGAGGGGAAGCGAGGAGGGGGAGAGGGGAAGCGAGGAGGGGGAGAGGGGAAGCGAGGAGGGGGAGAGGGGAAGCGAGGAGGGGGAGAGGGGAAGCGAGGAGGGGGAGAGGGGAAGCGAGGAGGGGGAGAGGGGAAGCGAGGAGGGGGAGAGGGGAAGCGAGGAGGGGGAGAGGGGGGGAGAGGGGAAGAGAGGAGGGGGAGAGGGGAAGAGAGGAGGGGGAGAGGGGAAGAGAGGAGGGGGAGAGGGGAAGAGAGGAGGGGGAGAGGGGAAGAGAGGAGGGGGAGAGAGGAGGGGGAGAGGGGAAGAGAGGAGGGGGAGAGGGGAAGAGAGGAGGGGGAGAGGGGAAGAGAGGAGGGGGAGAGGGGAAGAGAGGAGGGGGAGAGGGGAAGAGAGGAGGGGGAGAGGGGAAGAGAGGAGGGGGAGAGGGGAAGAGAGGAGGGGGAGAGGGGAAGAGAGGAGGGGGAGAGGGGAAGAGAGGAGGGGAGAGGGGAAGAGAGGAGGGGGAGAGGGGAAGAGAGGAGGGGGAGAGGGGAAGAGAGGAGGGGGAGAGGGGAAGAGAGGAGGGGGAGAGGGGAAGAGAGGAGGGGGAGAGGGGAAGAGAGGAGGGGGAGAGGGGAAGAGAGGAGGGGGGAGAGGGGAAGAGAGGAGGGGGAGAGTGGAGGGGAAGCGAGAAAGAAAAAAGACTTGCATTTCTATAGCGCCTTTCACGGCCACTGGACGTCCCCAAGCGCTTTACAGTCAATGAAGTATTTTTGGAGTGTGGTCAGTGGAGAGAGAAAGGAGAGAGAGGAGAGAGGGGAAAGGGAGGAGGGGGAAGAGGGGAAAGGGAGGAGGGGGAAGAGGGGAAAGGGAGGAGGGGGAAGAGGGGAAAGGGAGGAGGGGGAAGAGGGGAAAGGGAGGAGGGGGAAGAGGGGAAAGGGAGGAGGGGGAAGAGGGGAAAGGGAGGAGGGGGAAGAGGGAAAGGGAGGAGGGGGGAGAGGGGAAAGGGAGGAGGGGGGAGAGGGGAAAGGGAGGAGGGGGAAGAGGGGAAAGGGAGGAGGGGGAAGAGGGGAAAGGGAGGAGGGGGGAGAGGGGAAAGGGAGGAGGGGGGAGAGGGGAAAGGGAGGAGGGGGGAGAGGGGAAAGGGAGGAGGGGGAGAGGGGAAAGGGAGGAGGGGGGAGAGGGGAAAGGGAGGAGGGGGGAGAGGGGAAAGGGAGGAGGGGGGAGAGGGGAAAGGGAGGAGGGGGGAGAGGGGAAAGGGAGGAGGGGGGAGAGGGGAAAGGGAGGAGGGGGGAGAGGGGAAAGGGAGGAGGGGGGAGAGGGGAAAGGGAGGAGGGGGGAGAGGGGAAAGGGAGGAGGGGGAGAGGGGAAAGGGTAGGAGGGGGGGAGAGGGGAAAGGGAGGAGGGGGGAGAGGGGAAAGGGAGGAGGGGGGAGAGGGGAAAGGGAGGAGGGGGGAGAGGGGAAAGGGAGGAGGGGGGAGAGGGGAAAGGGAGGAGGGGGGAGAGGGGAAAGGGAGGAGGGGGAGAGGGGAAACGGAGGAGGGGGAGAGGGGAAAGGGAGGAGGGGGAGAGGGGAAAGGGAGGAGGGGAGAGGGGAAAGGGAGGAGGGGGAGAGGGGAAAGGGAGGAGGGGGAGAGGGGAAAGGGAGGAGGGGGAGAGGGGAAAGGGAGGAGGGGGAGAGGGGAAAGGGAGGAGGGGGAAGAGGGGAAAGGGAGGAGGGGGAAGAGGGGAAAGGGAGGAGGGGGAAGAGGGGAAAGGGAGGAGGGGGAAGAGGGGAAAGGGAGGAGGGGGGAGAGGGGAAAGGGAGGAGGGGGGAGAGGGGAAAGGGAGGAGGGGGAGAGGGGAAAGGGAGGAGGGGGGAGAGGGGAAAGGGAGGAGGGGGGAGAGGGGAAAGGGAGGAGGGGGGAGAGGGGAAAGGGAGGAGGGGGGAGAGGGGAAAGGGAGGAGGGGGGAGAGGGGAAAGGGAGGAGGGGGGGAGAGGGGAAAGGGAGGAGGGGGGAGAGGGGAAAGGGAGGAGGGGGAAGAGGGGAAAGGGAGGAGGGGGAAGAGGGGAAAGGGAGGAGGGGGAAGAGGGGAAAGGGAGGAGGGGGAAGAGGGGAAAGGGAGGAGGGGGAAGAGGGGAAAGGGAGGAGGGGAAGAGGGGAAAGGGAGGAGGGGGAAGAGGGAAAGGGAGGAGGGGGGAGAGGGGAAAGGGAGGAGGGGGGAGAGGGGAAAGGGAGGAGGGGGAAGAGGGGAAAGGGAGGAGGGGAAGAGGGGAAAGGGAGGAGGGGGAGAGGGGAAAGGGAGGAGAGGGGAAAGGGAGGAGGGGGGAGAGGGGAAAGGGAGGAGGGGGAGAGGGGAAAGGGAGGAGGGGGAGAGGGAAAGGGAGGAGGGGGGAGAGGGGAAAGGGAGGAGGGGGGAGAGGGGAAAGGGAGGAGGGGGGAGAGGGGAAAGGGAGGAGGGGGGAGAGGGAAAGGGAGGAGGGGGGGAGAGGGGAAAGGGAGGAGGGGGGAGAGGGGAAAGGAGGAGGGGAGAGGGGAAAGGAGGAGGGGGAGAGGGGAAAGGGAGGGGGGAGAGGGGAAAGGGAGGAGGGGGAGAGGGGAAAGGGAGGAGGGGGAGAGGGGAAAGGGAGGAGGGGAGAGGGGAAAGGGAGGAGGGGGAGAGGGGAAAGGGAGGAGGGGGAAGAGGGGAAAGGGAGGAGGGGGAGAGGGGAAAGGGAGGAGGGGGGAGAGGGGAAAGGGGGAGGGGGGAGAGGGGAATGGAGGAGGGGGAGAGGGGAAAGGGAGGAGGGGGGAGAGGGGAAAGGGAGGAGGGGGAGAGGGGAAGGGAGGAGGGGGGAGAGGGGAAGGGAGGAGGGGGAGAGGGAGGAGGGGAGAGGGGAGGAGGTGGGGAGAGGGAGGAGGGGGAGAGGGAGGAGGGGGAGAGGGAGAGGGAGGAGGGGGAGAGGGAGGAGGGGGAGAGGGGAGAGGAGGGGAATAGGGGAGGGAGAGGAGGGGAATAGGGGAGGGAGAGGAGGGAATAGGGGAGGGAGAGGAGGGGAATAGGGGAGGGAGAGGAGGGGAATAGGGGAGAGGAGGGGAATAGGGGAGGGAGTGGAGGGGAATAGGGGAGAGAGAGGAGGGGAATAGGGGAGAGAGAGGAGGGGAATAGGGGAGAGAGAGGAGGGGAATAGGGGAGAGAGAGGAGGGGAATAGGGGAGAGAGAGAGGAGGGGAATAGGGGAGAGAGAGGAGGGGAATAGGGGAGAGAGAGGAGGGGAATAGGGGAGAGAGAGGAGGGGAATAGGGAGAGAGAGGAGGGGAATAGGGGAGAGAGAGGAGGGGAATAGGGGAGAGAGAGGAGGGGAATAGGGAGAGAGAGGAGGGGAATAGGGGAGAGGAGGGGAATAGGGGAGAGAGAGGAGGGAATAGGGGAGAGAGAGGAGGGGAATAGGGGAGAGAGAGGAGGGGAATAGGGGAGAGAGAGGAGGGGAATAGGGGAGAGAGAGGAGGGGAATAGGGGAGAGAGAGGAGGGGAATAGGGGAGAGAGAGGAGGGGAATAGGGGAGAGAGGGGGATGGGGTGAGAGGAGGGGAATAGGGGAGAGAGAGGAGGGGAATAGGGGAGAGAGAGGAGTGGGAATAGGGGAGAGAGAGGAGGGGAATAGGGGAGAGAGAGGAGGGGAATAGGGGAGAGAGAGGAGGGAATAGGGGAAAGAGAGGAGGGGAATAGGGGAAGAGAGGAGGGAATCGGGAAAGAGAGGAGGGGAATCGGGGAAAGAGAGGAGGGGAATAGGGAAAGAGAGGAGGGAATAGGGAAAGAGAGGAGGGGAATAGGGAAAGAGAGGAGGGGAATAGGGGAAAGAGAGGAGGGAATAGGGGAAAGAGAGGAGGGGAATAGGGGAAAGAGAGAGGGGAATAGGGGAAAGAGAGAGGGGAATAGGGAAAGAGAGGAGGGGAATAGGGGAAAGAGAGGAGGGGAATAGGGGAAAGAGAGGAGGGGAATAGGGGAAAGAGAGGAGGGGAATAGGGGAAAGAGAGGAGGGAATAGGGGAAAGAGAGGAGGGGAATAGGGGAAAGAGAGGAGGGGAATAGGGGAAAGAGAGGAGGGGAATAGGGGAAAGAGAGGAGGGGAATAGGGGAAAGAGAGGAGGGGAATTGGGGAAAGAGAGGAGGGGAATTGGGGAAAGAGAGGAGGGGAATTGGGGAAAGAGAGGAGGGGAATTGGGGAAAGAGAGGAGGGAATTGGGGAAAGAGAGGAGGGGAATAGGGGAAAGAGAGGAGGGGAAGAGGGAAAGAGAGGAGGGGAAGAGGGGAAAGAGAGGAGGGGAAGAGGGGAAAGAGAGGAGGGGAAGAGGGGAAAGAGAGGAGGGAAGAGGGGAAAGAGAGGAGGGGAAGAGGGGAAAGAGAGGAGGGGAAGAGGGAAAGAGAGGAGGGAAGAGGGGAAAGAGAGGAGGGGAAGAGGGGAAAGAGAGGAGGGAAGAGGGGAAAGAGAGGAGGGGAAGAGGGGAAAGAGAGGAGGGAAGAGGGGAAAGAGAGGAGGGGAAGAGGGGAAAGAGAGGAGGGGAAGAGGGGAAAGAGAGGAGGGGAAGAGGGGAAAGAGAGGAGGGGAAGAGGGAAAGAGAGGAGGGGAAGAGGGGAAAGAGAGGAGGGGAAGAGGGGAAGAGGAGGGAAGAGGGAAGAGAGGAGGAAGAGAGGAGGGGAAGAGGGGAAAGAGAGGAGGGGAAGAGGGGAAAGAGAGGAGGGAAGAGGGGAAAGAGAGGAGGGGAAGAGGGGAAAGAGAGGAGGGGAAGAGGGGAAGAGAGGAGGGAAGAGGGGAAGAGGAGGGAGGAGGAAGAGAGGGGAAGAGGGGAAAGAGAGGAGGGGAGGGGGAGAGGAGGGGGAGAGGGGAAGAGAGGAGGGGAGGGGATTGGAGGAGGGGAGGGGAAAGAGAGGAGGGGAAGAGGGGAAGAGAGGAGGGGAAGAGGGGAAAGAGAGGAGGGGAAGAGGGGAAAGAGAGGGGAGAGGGGAAAGAGGAGGGAAGAGGGAAAGAGAGAGGGGAAGAGGGGAAAGAGAGGAGGGATGAGGGGAAGAGAGGAGGGGAAGAGGGGAAAGAGAGGAGGGGAAAGAGAGGAGGGGAAGAGAGGAGGGAAGAGGGGAAAGAGAGGAGGGGATGAGGGGAAAGAGAGGAGGGGAAGAGGGGAAGGGAGGAGGGGGAGAGGGGAAGGGAGGAGGGGGAGAGGGGTTAGGGAGGAGGGGGGTGAGGGGAAGGGTGAGGGGGGAGTGGGAAGGGAGGAGGGGGAGAGGGGAAGGAGGAGGGGGGTGAGGGGAAAGGGAGGAGGGGGGAGAGGGGAAGGGAGGAGGGGGGGTGGGAGGGATGGAGGGGGGGAGGGGAAGGGTGGAGGGGGGAGAGGGGAAGGGAGGAGGGGGAGAGGGAAGGGAGGAGGGGGAGAGGGAAAGGGAGGGGGAGAGGGGAAGGGAGGAGGGGGGTGTGGGGAAGGGTGGAGGGGGAGAGGGGAAAGGGAGGAGGGGGTGAGGGGAAAGGGAGGAGGGGGGAGTGGGGTAAGGGGAGTGGGAGGGGGAAGGGAGGAGGGGGAGAGGGGAAAGGGAGGAGGGGGGAGAGGGGAAGGGAGGAGGGGGGTGGGGAAGGGAGAGGGGGAGTGGGAGGGAGGGGGGGAGAGGGAAGGGAGGAGGGGGGAGAGGGGAAAGGGAGGAGGGGGGAGAGGGAAAGGGAGGAGGGGGAGAGGGGAAAGGGAGGAGGGGGAGAGGGGAAAGGAGGAGGGGGGAGAGGGGAAAGGGAGGAGGGGGAGAGGGGAAAGGGAGGAGGGGGGAGAGGGGAAAGGGAGGAGGGGGAGAGGGGAAAGGGAGGAGGGGGAGAGGGGAAAGGAGGAGGGGAGAGGGGGAAAGGGAGGAGGGGGAGAGGGAAAGGGAGGAGGGGGAGAGGGGAAAGGGAGGAGGGGGAGAGGGGAAAGGGTGGAGGGGAGGGGAGGAGGGGAGAGGGAGGAGGGGGGAGAGGGGAGAGGGAGGAGGGGGAGAGGGAGGAGGGGGAGGGGGAGAGGGGAGAGGGAGAGGGAGGAGGGGAGAGGGAGGAGGGGGAGAGGGGAGGGGATGGGGAGAGAGGAGGGAATAGGGAGAGGAGGGAATAGGGGAGGGAGAGGAGGGGATAGGGTGGGAGAGGAGGGATAGGGGAGGAGGGAGGGGATAGGGGGGGAGAGGAGGGGAAGGGGGTGGAGGGGATAGGGAGGGAGTGGTGGGATAGGGTGAGAGGGGGATTGGGAGAGGTGGGGAAGGGGGAGTGAGGGGATGGGGGAGGGGGGATTGGGGAGTGAGGGGGGGGATAGGGGGAGAGGAGGAGGGGATTGGGGAGGAGAGGAGGGGAATAGGGAGAGAGAGGAGGGAATTGGGAGAGAGTGGAGGGGATAGGGGAGAGAGAGGAGGGGAAGGGAGGAGGGGGATAGGGGAGAGGAGGAGGGGATAGGGGAGAGAGAGGAGGGGATAGGGAGAGAGAGGGGAATTGGGGGAGAGAGGAGGGGAATAGGGGAGAGAGGAGGGGATAGGGGAGAGAGAGGAGGGGAATAGGGGAGAGAGAGGAGGGAATAGGGAGAGAGGAGGGGATAGGGGAGAGAGAGGAGGGGAATAGGGGAGAGAGGAGGGGAATAGGGGAGAGGAGGAGGGGAATAGGGGAGAGAGAGGAGGGTGGGAGTAGGGGATGGGAGAGAGGAGGGGAATAGGGGAGAGAGAGGAGGGGAATAGGGAGAGAGAGGAGGGGAATAGGGAAGAGAGGAGGGAATAGGGGAAGAGAGGAGGGGAATAGGGGAAGAGAGGAGGGAATAGGGGAAAGAGAGGAGGGGAATAGGGGAAAGAGAGGAGGGGAATAGGGGAAAGAGAGGAGGGAATAGGGGAAGAGAGGAGGGGAATAGGGGAAAGAGAGGAGGGGAATAGGGGAAAGAGAGGAGGGGAATAGGGAAGAGAGAGGAGGGGAATAGGGGAAGAGAGAGGAGGGGAATAGGGGAAAGAGAGGAGGGGAATAGGGGAAAGAGAGGAGGGGAATAGGGGAAGAGAGGAGGGGAATAGGGGAGAAGAGAGGAGGGGAATTGGGGAAGAGAGAGAGGGGAATAGGGGAAGAGAGGAGGGGAATAGGGGAAAGAGAGGAGGGGAAGAGGGGAAAGAGAGGAGGGGAATAGGGGAAGAGAGAGGAGGGGAATAGGGGAAAGAGAGGAGGGGAAGAGGGGAGAGAGAGGAGGGGAAGAGGGGAAGAGAGGAGGGAAGAGGGGAAAGAGAGGAGGGGAAGAGGGGAAAGAGAGGAGGGGAAGAGGGGAAAGAGAGGAGGGGAAGAGGGGAAAGAGAGGAGGGGAAGAGGGAAAGAGAGGAGGGGAAGAGGGGAAAGAGAGGAGGGGAATAGGGGAAAGAGAGGAGGGGAAGAGGGGAAGAGAGGAGGGGAATAGGGGAAAGAGAGGAGGGGAAGAGGGGAAAGAGGAGGGGAAGAGGGGAAAGAGAGGAGGGGAAGAGGGAAGAGAGGAGGGAAAGGGGAAAGAGAGGAGGGGAAGAGGGGAAAGAGAGGAGGGGAAGGGGAAAGAGAGGAGGGGAAGAGGGGAAAGAGAGGTGGGGATGAGGGGAAGAGAGGAGGGGAGTGGGAAAGAGAGGAGGGAAATGGGGAAGAGGAGGGGAAGAGGGGAAGAGAGAGGAGGGAAGAGGGAAAGAGAGGAGGGGAGAGGGGAAGAGAGGTGGGGAGGAGGGGGAAAGTGTGGTGGGTGTGGGGAGTGAGGGTGGGTGTGGGGGTTTGTGTGTGGGTGTGGGGTTTGTGGTGGGTGGGGTTTGGTGTGGTGGGGTGGTGGGGTTTGTGTGGTGGGGTTGTGGGTTTGGTGGGGGGTTGGGGAGGGTGGGGGTGGGGTTTGTGTGGTGGGTTGTGGGTTGTGTGGTGGTGTGGGGTTTGTGTGGGGTGTGGGGTTGTGGGTGGTGGGGTTGGGGTTTGTGTGGTGGGTTGTGGGGTTGTGTGGGGGGTGTGGGGTTGTGTGGTGGGGTTGTGGGGTTGTGTGGTGGGGGTGTGGGGTTGTGGGGTTGGTGGGGTTTGGTGGTGTGGGGTTTGTGTGTGGGGTTGTGGGGGTGTGGAGGGTAGTGGGGATGTGTGGTGGGGTTGTGGGGGTTTGTGGTGGTGGGGGTTGTGGGGTTTGTGTGGTGGGGTTGTGGGGTTAGTGGTGGGTGGGGTTGTGGGGGGTTTGTGTGTGGGTTGTGGGGTTTGTGGTGTGGGTTGTGGTGGGTTTGGGTTGTGGTGGGGGATGTGGGGTATGTGTGGTGGGGATGTGGGGATTTGAGGTGGGAGGGGTTGTGTGGTTGGGGTTGTGGGGTTTGTGGGTTGGGGGGTTGTGGGTTGTGGTTGGTGTTGTGGGGTTTGTGTGGTTGTGGGGGTT